>NC_068984.1:66069239-66105600 GCF_001194135.2 Octopus bimaculoides
TATATATATATTTGTTATGTATCATGGAAAGTACCAGTAGAAAAATATCTTTCTGTTACACATATTGAAAATGAACATTCCAAACTAAACTATAATCACTTACTGAAACTACAATGATAGAATAATTTTTTAAATAGACGTGAAACCTTTCAAAATGCTATGAAACATGTCAAGATAAGAAGTTTGTATTAGTGAACATAATATTTTTCTATGATATTTATGTGAAATATAGATGTATACCAAAAAAAATCTAATTTGCTACAAAAACATGAAAAAGACATTGCAATAAAACCTTAAAAATGAGAATATGATGGAAATAAAATGTTACATTATTAGTGGATTAAATATTTCATTTTTATAACTATAACTTCCAATATTTGTAGGTGTACTGAATTATGTCTAGTGCAAATATATTATTTAAATCAACCCATAAGAAAAATTACCAAAAGCATACACATATGTAAGACTCTTATCTTGTAAAGCTATACACAACTAACATTATCTTTTGAAAGAAATGTAGGTGGATTGTTCATGTAGCAATCAGAATTGAAGGAACACTGAAGTTATGCCAACGTGACAAAATAAAAATCATATCTTGTTAGGTTACCAAACAAGCTGTCATAGATAAGTGTGAATTCACAAATACAACACAAATACAACGCACACATGCATATACAAAAGTGTGTTATTCAATGAAAACTGCTTTAGGAAAAGAAGTAAGGATCTACTAATTTATCATTGAACTGGTACTTGATAAAAGTCAAAATTCTAGCCAACAGCTTCAAAATACCAGCCAGTGCTAAGTTAATTTAATTCATATAATATTCCCATGCATATCTTTTTCACTGTCTACACCTCAATATTCCAGAATGTCCTTTAGTTGAATCAATCCACACAGATGATATATTTCTAGAGTTTGACTTACATACACTCACTAACAAAATCACTTGGCATTTTGTCTTAGTCTGCTCTTGAGTATACAGCCAATAGGTTTTTCAGCATTGTAGGTTGCAAATCATATGACTAAACCTGATGACCATTTGCTCAGTATTATTTAACATCTAGCAGTTTGAAGATAGGGCCTTGAAGTAAGCAGTCAAATAAGACTTCTGGTAGTAAAGAGCTTCTTACAGATACTTAACTGTAATACTTTTTACTATTATACTTGTATACATCTACTACTACTACTACTTCATTACTAGTATGAAGAAACTACAGAAGTGAACAACAAAATAATTTTGTGTTATGTTAGTGTTGTCACATAGTCAAAGATCATTTCTTTTGGTTTATTTATATGGTATTTATGATAATTTCTCTTGTTTCTCAAAAACTATATATGTTTGTTTGCTTCTTACATGTCCCTAAGGTTCAATACAATCTATGATTGTAGAACATATATGCAGAATGACCAGGAGTCAAGGAGATGCTTCACTGTGGTGAAAGTTGTTTTCTAAATTGCTGGCAATGTTAACACAGGCTCTTCAATTCATTTTGAGGATTATGTTTTAAGAGATGCCAACAAACCTTCACAAGCACAAAATAGTTGTTTGCAAGTACACTTCTTATTAATGTGCATGTTGATTTTGTTCTGTCATTAAATATCAAGAAGGAATGTTAAATATTTTCAGAAGAAAAGAATCCAACCTTCTGATTTACATAGGGCCATCTTAAGAGGTGAGCACACTGGGTAGTTGCCCAGGGGCTTCACAAGTGTAGGGACCCAATTCTGATCTCTGTTAATAAAAAAATACTCAGGGCCCAGAGCACTGATTTGCCTGGGGACCTATAAAGCTGCTGAGACAACCCTGGATTTACAGCTTACTATTTTCCAGTGAAAATCATACAAATGTATTGTAAAAGTTCAGATAGAGTTTTTCTCCCACACGTTTATGTTTAAGTCAAAGAGACTATATTGTTTTGAAAGCAGCTATTGCCAGAAATTTTCATCATTACTGAGAAGAAATACGAATTTTTTTTCTATTTTCTCCACTTCCTGCCAATTTTGTTGTCTCATAGCTGATAGTGGTAAAAACTCCATTTTCTCTATAATTACATAAAGGACCCACTTTCTAAGCACCTCAGGAGCTGTCAATTTCATGACATAGTGACTCATTCTACAAGCACACCAGGTGCTATTAACACCTATAATACTAACGTATCTCAGCAGAGTTTATCAATATTTGAGATAATGCTACTATCACAAGTATACGTTATGTCAAGAAGCATTGATTTTGATAAATATGAAAATATAACTAAATATTATTCAATTTTCAAAGGTATTTTTTATCTACCTCCTAAACCAATTATTCTCTGTGTATCTTTCTATATTTTTACTACTTAATTAAAAAAAAAGTATTATCCAGTCTTTATTACACATTATGCAGATATGAGTGCAACAGCACTGGAATAAAAACTATAGTATGAAATGGAATTTAATAAGATTGCCCTTTCGTATAGAGTTTACCAGTTTACCAAAACAGAATTAAATATACTAAGTCCAGCAATAATAAAACCAAAAAGAAAATATAAATTTTTATTAGCCTCATTAATCAATTTAAATGGCCGAACATTTAAGCATAAACTCAAACAGGATTGGAATAAGATGTCTGTACTTTTGATACCCTTCAATACCTTGATTATCAACTGCTTAGGGATAAATTAATAAGTAAAAAGAAATTAAATAACACTACATGAAAATCTGAAGAAAATCAAACTAAATGTCACCAGACAGAACAAGACTACCAATTTTGCTTCTGAAACCATTTAAATTGAATGTGTGTAATTAATGATGGCTCTCTTATCACACTTCCTGACAGAAAGAGAGAGGAGTGCTAAATTTACAAACTTCACTGGAACATACTAATTTTGACATATCACCTATGACTCACAAAATTAATCACTGTTGCACAAACTTCTAAAGTGATCTTTTTGTACAATTTCTAAGCAGTGTTTATAATACTTGTGTTGATACAGGTTGCATGTTGTGCATATTTGCTGCTACATCAAATGACTTAACTCAGTAGTCACATAATCAGTTCTAGTTAAAGCAGTTTGATGCAAGAGCTTGATTCGTGCAGTTAAATAAGGCACAATTACAATCTTAGTATAATGAATACCTTATTGAGAAACCTCATTACTTAACTTGAACAAATTCTTACTAGACTCATTCTAGAAGTATTCACAGTGAACAGTTTTCCTATGTTTGGTTTAATACCTTGAAAGTTCAAATCCTGGCATAGTTCAACTCTCAGGTCAATAACAAGAATCAGTGATACTTTTGATCTAAAATTGGAAATGGAGTTTTGTCCGAACCTACCTGTGCATAACTGATAATGACAGAAATTCTCTCAGGTCATCTTTGGTTTTAATAATCAAAATAAGTTCAAAACTGTTATATTTGTTGAATATACTATATACAGAAATAGTTTCAATCCAATTCCAGCACAAGAATTTCAGTTTCCTTGCCCATAAATGGTATCAAAAAATCAAACAAATACATTCTACTTGTAGTATTTCTGTAAGTTTTAATAACTAATTAAATCAAATAATTTCATGGAAGTCTTGGAGGCTTGTAAGTACAATAAATATATAACAAATAAAGAATATTGCATTTGCGATAGAATTTTATACTTATTCGAATTTTCTAAACAATTATACAGAATAAACATTGTGCATCACTACCATAATTGTTAACGTTTTAAAGTTTCTTAAGTCTGTTTGTCATTGTGAGAAGTTTCAAAATTCTTGGCCAAAGTTCTTCTTTAAGGAACAAGAAAAATTGATTTGTCCTCAACCCTTTTGTTACCATGCTGGCTGAAACCGACTCTGGCTCTGAGTACAAATGTCTTGTTTTCATAAGTTTTGAATAAAAATCTTCCACCAGTCCTTAGTCACAATTTATGTTCCTAACACTAGCTGAACGATTATTAAGTTATTTTACTAATTTTTTTGTTATATTTAAAGTAATTAAAAGAAACACAGAGCATCTAAAAATAAATTCAGTAACAAAAGGGTTAATCTATGAGAATTTGGACTCTATGAAGAATGTCAGGAAATGGCAGGCAGAGTTAGTAGTTATGTGAACATGGAAGTGGTCAAAGAAAGAAGAGAGGAAAAATTTGTGAGACAGTGAAACGGAGAAAGAGAATAAGAGCAGTGAGTGAGGATGAGAAGAAATGAAGTTTAAGATTTCCTTTACCAAATTTCTATTGAAAAGCATTGTTCTTTCAAATAATGAAGAATTTAGTAAAATAACTCATTATTGAATGAAATCCCTTTAAAGCAGGAAGTTTAAGTTACAGGACCAAAAGTCGTCTCAGTTTGGTTGATATCAAAAGAGTTAAAGCAGTAAGAAATACTTTTGGTAACAAGAGCAGCGACTACAATAGAGAAAAAACTTCTCAGAAATAGTATTTACATATATGCACAAACACACACATGGATAGAAGTACTACTATAATTCTTTTTCAACCAGATTAACTGGCATTGTGTTTACCCAATTTTTTATATGAATATCAATTGATTATCTCAGAAATTATTGAAGCTTAAATGTTGAAGTTCATTATCAATACTGAATTCTAATTTGACACAAACTGGTAAATTAGAGGGGAGGGAGAGTTGATTACATTGACCTGCTCAGCAGGTGTGTGTTGACCTGAACAACATTTAAACTCAGAAGGTGCCATAACATGTGCCTCTGAATATTTTCCCTGATGCTCTAATAATTATGAAACAAATTAAAAACAAAAATATTTTCTGCATATATTTTAAAGTTTGCTTTTTTTTCCTCTTTTAGATAGGTGTGAAGCCAAACCCATAGCCATTTACAAGACCTATGACACTGGTGAGAGAGAGGGAAGAAGGTATTCTTAAATTGGAGACATGACTGCAACAGAGTAGACTCCACTAAAAGTTCATCATATTAAATTGGACAATGGATTATGTTCAGATATCAAATTGGGCAATGGATTATGCCTACCACTCAGACAGAGCAACAATAGCATTTGATTTCAGAAAAACAGAGAACTAAGCCAAATACAGCAAGGCATTCAGTCTAATATTTTTACATTTTTACCAATCCACCAACTTAGATTAGTAACATTTTATCAATCCCCAAATGGATGAAAGGCAAAGTTTAACAAGACAAGATTTGAACTCAAAACACAGGACGTTAGAACAAATAGCATGAGACATTCTATCTAACACTCTAATGAATCTGCCAATATGTCATTTCTTTAGTAAGTTATTAGGATATGTGCTGGAAAAGCTTCAGGATATACAAAACACATCAGTTACACAAATACAAAATAAATGTAGAAATATAACTGACATAAGAAACAAAAGCCAATAACAAATGCACTGAAGAAATAATTTAAACAGCAACTAAATTCATCCCAAGTATTGGTTACTATCATAATTAGTAGTGTAAAATACATTAAAATACTGAGCACGTAAACAGAAAACAATTTCTTTTTCTTTTCATTCAATAACATTTAATTAATGCTGGATCACAAATATTTTCATTTGTGTAATGAAGTAGGTGAAGTGCACATAGAACATAAATCTTGTTTTTATTTATTTATGTTTTTTAGTTTCTTAATTGTCTTTTACAGTTTTCAATGTATAATTTGAATGGTTGCAACAAACTTTATTTTGTCAATATTTTATCTATAGGTGCAGGCATAGACATGTGATTCAGGAGATCACATTGCAAGTTCATGGCTTTGAGCTCAGTCCAACTGTACAACACTTTGAGCAAATGCCTTCCTGTCTAGCTTCATGTGCACAAGTGTCTTCTGAATGGAACTTAATAGAAAGGAACTGTGCAGAAGTGTGTGTGTGTGTGTGCATGGTGTACCGGTGTAAAACAGTGTGTCCCTTTATAATAAAAGGTAACTTATTCACTGTAGTATATAGGCTAAAAACTCTTGAAGCTAATGCCACAGTTTAATGATTGCAACTATTAAAAGTGTAAAATAACATAATACTCAATAACAATGTAGTTTTGATTCAGATCAATGCACACACCAAGCTTTTCTAAAGCTACATCACACTACTACTAAACAAATGATAAATATGAATTTACATCAGAACAGATTTAGAAAATATTAGAAAAAGAGAAAAATAAAAGAGTACGAAGTATAATTTTTTTAAGCTCATCAAAAAGTAGTCTAATACAAGTATTCTAGTAATAGACTAAAAGTTTAAAAGCTGGTCTATAATTCTAATTATGATTATTGCAATTAAAAAAAAAACTGCAAAAATAGAAAAGAAATGTCATTTCTAGGAATTTTTCTAACTTCCTAAGATTAGATATTTTGTATCTAATATAAAAGAAAAAAGCAATTTTGTATAAAGAAAAAGTGCCAAGTATACAGAGAAAAAAATGTAAGTAGATAAAAAATTGAAATAAAATAAAATAAAAATATTTTTGAAGTGTAAGAACTCATTGATATTTCCAAAAAGGGAACATTCAATTAAAATTTTGAAAATTCACTAAAATATACTAAAGTAGGTCTTCCTCACCAAAAAAGAGAGCAGACTTAGATCTTAGTAAATTGGTATTTATTCTTAAAATAGTAATAGTGTTTACAGAGTAACTAATCAAAATTACTTGAATGTCAATATTAAAATGTATATAATAATTTCAAGTGTCTCTAGGAGTAATTAAATAGATGTGTATTCTTATATTAATTGAAATAGATTAAAAATAAAGAACTTAATTAGAAATCTGTCACATAAGTCTACATTCCAAGAGAATAAAGAATCACTCATTAATTCAACAACTACAATAATAATAATTGTTTCTAATTTAGGTCCAAGGCTAGTAGGGTGTAGGAAAAGTACATTATATCAACTTCAGTACTTGACTGGTACTAATTTTGTTGACCCTTAAAGGATGAAGGGCAAAGTTGACCTCAGCAGAATTTGGAATCAATAACAATGCAGATAAAAATCCAGATAAAATATTGCAAATCACTTTTTTCTGATGCAAAGTATGTTTTTTTTTAATTCTGTGAACTCATTTCCTTCAATAACAATTATAATACCAGTTTCTAATTTAGACATAAGGGTAACAATTTTAGGAGGAGTTTGTCTGATTACTGTGACCATAGTGCTTGATTGATACTTCATTTTATTAAACACTTCTGAGATGAAAAGCAAAATACACATCAGAAAATTTGAATTCAGAACCCAGAAAGCTAGAAGAAAGCCGACAAGGTCTTTTTTCTAATGTTTTAATGATTCTGCCAGCTCACAACCAGTTTCCAACATATGTAAGGCCAGAGATTTCTGAGAAGTGGTCTTCTAAAAAGACTCCGTCTGACTACATTATGTTATGTCATCTCTATGCTAGCAGACTACCCATACTGTGTCGCAATGTTTAAAACAAGCTAAAGATCAATGTCACAAACCAAAGTCCTGGATGTGGCCACTGTAGTTTAAATCATCATCATATACTTCATTACCACCCTGTAGTTTTGTGTGGTGGGAGGTATACCAAATATACTTTTCACCTCATTTCATCTTCAGTATTAAGGGTGACACACACATTCCCATGTGCTCTTCTCAGATCAATAGAACATTGTTCAACATATTTTCTGGGGCTTTTGTCTTTTGTAGTCATATGGAAACTCCTTCCACTTTTGAGAAGCAGTGATATGTTACTTTCTAGCTTGTTATTTTCCTAAGGTAGAGAAGCAATTTCTTGTAAAATACTTCCAGTATGTTTTATTTTTTATCCCTTAAAGTTTACCTATATCTACTGACTTTTTCAGACTTACCATTTTAGCAAAGTTGTTGTTTAAAATGTTGTCTATTGCCATTTGTGTGTGTCAAGCTGCAAATGTTTGTTTTTATGTCTCTATACAACTATGATTTTCTATTTCAATATTTCATACATATGCTAAATATTGGGAGGTGGAGATGGGTAAAATATGTATTGTTACATGCTCAATGAGGTTATTCTGCCATCCTATCAGTGAATGCCTGGCTTACAAATATATTCTTTTGAAAACTGACAGCAAGAATGTTTGCTTCAAGTCATGTTATCAGATACAACTTAGAAAGTACCATCACCTCATTGTCTGGAAGATAAAAACCAGTAAATTCTTTCATGTACCTTAGTAGCAGCATAGTTTGAACATAGACAGATGTTCAGCTACATATCAGTAAAACTTTGACAACACTTAAATGTCTCTGCATAATATTAAAATATAAGCACACAGATAATATGTAAAAGAACTTCTTCCATTCATTGTTTCAATCTGTGTTACTTTATGGCTGTTTTAACTGGACTACCTAAAAAATAAAAACAAATTAAACTATGCTGGATAGTACCTATACATGCATGTTTCATGCTATTTCGAATGTGACACAGATTTAAAGCCTTCCTACCTGAAACTACCAAAATCATCTAATATCAACTGACCATATTGTCTCAGATTACCCAGTCTTAGTCAAAAGAGAAAATAATCTACAGGCATGGCAAAGTTAAAGCTTTCATGAACTAAAATTATACCAGCATTACAAAATACCAGAAGAAAAGGTGATAATAATATACACAAAACATCTCAGAGACTGACATAGACCGACATAAAGGGACTGACACAACGGCCATACTCTGTGATATGCCAATTCTCATAAACAGAGGTATAAACAAGGAAAGGTATACTTCTTAAGCAAACTAACAGTCCCAGTAAGTAAAATGCACCTCTAAACAAATGAAAAATTTATCCAGATATAAAAATGTAGAAAGAGAGATAACTAATAAGCAATCATCATAATACCAAGTGCTTTGAGAATGATTTTGAGAAGTTACCAATAAATACATAATCACATCTTTAGGACTTATGCATACACATGAAGATAGGAAATTAGCACTTCTAGGCATATATTATGTTGAGTACAAGAGAAAATAGACGAAACAAAACCGCATGTACCAAAGGTACACAGAGGTGCAGTTAGTTGAGAAGTGAAGCATGCAATAAAAATAAGACAGTGAGAAAATAATACTATTGTTCTGAACATCATAATCAATTTGCCATTGCAACTTCCAAAATTGTTCTATTTTGATAATTTTCTATTCTAATAGAATTTTAATAATTAAAACAATATTTTAATAATTGAGTTTTCTATATTTTATTCTTTTATTTGTTTCAGTCATTTGACTGCTGCCATGCTGGAACACGACCTTAAGGGGTTTTAGCTGAACAAATCAAAGCCAGGAATTATTCCTTGTAAGCCTAGTATTTATTCTATCAGTCCCTTTTGCTGAACCACTAAGTTACAGGGACATAAACACACCATCATCAGTTGTCAAGCAATGGTGGTGGTTGGGGGGGGGGACAAACACAAACACAAACACACAAATATATACATATATATATACGATGGGCTTCTCTCAGTTTCCATCTGTCAAATCCACTCACAAGGCTTTGGCTGACCTGGAGCTACAGTAAAAGACATTTGCCCAAGGTACCACACAGTAGGACTGAACCCAGAACAATGTGATTGGGAAGAAAGCTTCTTACCACACAGCCAGTAAGTATTTTTTAGGTATATCATCAATATTATAGAGAAATAATATAATCCATGAACTAATAACACTCTAGCAATAGTACTGTTTGTTTTAAGTGGGTTATCTCACCTTCATAGTGGTATGTATCTAATAAGTCTAACAAGCCATCTAGTCAGTTCATAACTCCAAACTGCACTAACATTTATTACAGAGAATTATATGGCCAGTAAACATATGCACACTTATTCCCAATATATTTGTGGTTTTGTGTCTAAAGAATATATTAATAAAACAGCAATTGAATCAAGAGCAATATTTTACACATTTGCTACTTTAATTTCATTATTTCATTATAATACAAATGAAAATAAGAGATTTTACACCAAAATTATAATACCTGTGATAGAGTTATTCAGATTATCTCTTTATAACTATCTGAAGAGGAGAGGGGAATTATTTCTGAACACTTCAAAGAAAATAAAATTTAAACTCATTTAGCATAAAATAATTTCAACTAATTGCTAATTTATTGCAGAACTTATATTCAGTCAATGTTGGACAGAATAGAGAGTTAACTAAAAGCTGTTAATTTGAAATAGCATCTATTTGAAATGTAAAATAAAACAAAAAAATAATATAATATAATTTAATCATTGAACTTACATTGAAAACTGTATGTGATCTACTTTTATTAAATTAAGGAAGCTTAATTTAAAGAATTTATCTTAATTTAAAAGAAAAACCTAGCCTTTTATTTCATTAAATTTAATTTCAAGCCTTCAATAGATATTTAACATTCAAGATAAAGAATTTGATAGAAATTATTTTAAAAGAATAGGTTTCTTTTTAAGATAAATCAATACGTAAACTGGATTTTAAATGGTTTTAAGAAAATTTGTTTTACAATGGAGATATGATTAAGCAGTGAGGAAACTAGTTTAACATTTTATATGAATATTTTTAGAAAATTTTCTACTAAATTTATGCACAAAAGATACAAGTTTTAAAACTAGAATTCTAAATCAAAGTTGGGAGTTGAATTTTACATGAGGTTAATACAAAATTTCATTTGACCAGATCAATCATTCTTCATAGTTTAGTAGTACAATAATAATGCAAAACACATTAGTTTATATTAATATAGTTTTATTTATCATTTAATTTTAAGATATATATCCTGAAATTAATTATGTCTTATGACTATGTATTTGTTTTCTATATTTATGCATTTAATACATGGTATAGCAAAAGCATCAAGAAGTAAGTTTAACATTAGGTTGTATACAATCCTGTTATTAAAAAAAATATCAGTTCCATTTCTGGAATACAATCTATCAACCTAATTGATACCAAATAAGTGAGTGCAACACTTTGTTATCCTATTTCAAAATTTAAATTAGAACCACTTTAAACACAGGATTTCACTGTATGCACATAAATACTGTAGTATCTTGTGATACTAGTTTGTGAACTAGTTTTAATTTCTTTTTTTATTCTATATGCATTTATGTACATATGAAATCAGAAGATGGTCCAACTTTGTATTAATAGAAGAAGCCATTCAGTTTCTATTTCTCTCAAAAGAACTGAGAAATACCAACACTAATAAATTTGATTCATTTAAATATATATATATATATATATATATATATATATATATATATATATATATATATACATGTATATATGAAGAAGAAGAATTAATAATATTTATAAGCTACAACCTCTGTGGTATATGTCCTATGCAACAAGTGATGTCTTAGTGTCCCACCATTTTCACCAGTTTTATTAAGACCAATTAGAAACCAGCATTATGTCAACCATTTTGACAATATAAACGGAAGCTCAAAACTGTTCTCTCTGAGTTCTTTGGCTATGCCTCAACAGAATGCTTTTTTGAGTAATGACTGTTCTTGCTCTCTCCACATAGAACTATACAAGTGGAAACAGTCTTTTCCACTTTTATTCAACTAACCTCAATACAAAATATATTTCAGTCAAAGTAAATGCAAAATTTTTATCTCTTTCACCCAAGTTATATGAGTTAATAACACAATATTCTATAATATGAATTACTTAACTTATGAATATAGATATGGACGTATGTACAGTAAGTCTTTTCTACAACATTTTCTGTACAATCCAAAAATCCTCACTTTTATCAATGTTGTAATTGGAAAACTATATATATATTATTTTATTTATTTTATAGGCATTACTATTCATTTTTAAGCCTGTACTAAAGAACCTTTGTCAGAACACATGCTGTTGAAATACTTTAAATTATAGTACCACTAAGCCAGAAGAAGCTTGCATTTCTGTTATATATAACATAATGAAAAATATATATGTAAATTTACTGCTGTTATCTCAGCAGTGCATTCTGTTTTTTTTTCCTATCTACCAAAGTTTATGAAGTATGACTATATGTAAAAACAAATTTCCATTAAGGTCAAAGAGAGACTTATCTTTTATTTGGGAAAAGGGAAAAAAAGAAAATGAGATGATGTAATATTCACTGAATAAGTGTATGTGTGTGCATGTTTGTATCTATATGTGTGATTATGTAAATCCAAATGAGCATGTGTAGAAAAAATCACTATTTTGAAATCTATACAAGTTATTATTGCATGATTATCTTTCCTCCTTAGAGGATTATTTTATTAAAGCTACAGATAATTTTTGAATGAACTATTATTTTCTTGAATTGAACATTTTTCTGTTATAGCTTTTAGGTGCTATTTTCAATTTTACTTTCATTAAAAAGACACCATAGAGCACAGATGATCAATTCAATAAGTTACAGAACAATCAGTTCAAAGTCATGTAGTTCATATCACAAACAGTGTATTGTGTTCATAAGCAAAGAACTAATTAGAGGCACAAAATACAGGATGATATAATTCATTATTACAAGCAATTATTATAATACATAATTGTTAAGTGATTGTCATTGGATTGCAGGGAAATTTATCTATAATAAACTTGTAGTTTATCCCAGTGGGAAAAAAACTCTCCCATCCAGAGAGAAATCATAGTTAAGAACAGACCTAATAAAATGCAGTAGTCTGAGATGGGACATATCAGAATTCAACTGTTTCTTGCCACTATTTTGTTATTTCTGCTTTGCTTTTTATTAGAAATAATTATTTTTATTAATTTGTAAAGCAGCGAAGATGACTCGGGTAATTTAGTATTAAACTAAATGTCTAATAGTATTATTTTCTTCACTCTAAATTCTTAGTTAAAATCTCACTTGTCATCGATCCACACTCAGAAAAATGAGGTATCAGTAATGTATTGGGATTGATTATCCCGAATACAAAGCTCCCTTACAAACAGTGATCATTGTATTCAGCCAAAAGAAAATAATGTCAGTAATATTATTGTACATTTTTACCCTACTGCAAAATTAAAACTTCTTTTAAACCAAATATATCTGTTTGATTATGAAGCATAACAAAATTAAATTGGATTTTCTTTATTCAACATTATATTTCACTTTTAGTTTTGCTATTGATAGAAATGAAATCTTTGAACAAGTGAAGCAAGTGCTTCTACCAATGGATTGTGTCTCCATTGGCAATTTCAATCAAAACATGCATTGATTTATTTTATAACACATGGGGAGCAGTTGTCTTGAAATAGCATTATAACTTAAAATTATTATTGCTTTTGTAAACAAAACTCAGCTCCAATCCATTTTCATTATTAAGATTTTAATTTGTTACTCTTCCAGATATCAGTGAATATCATCTGAAACAAATAGCATCTCAAATCCATAACTTAATATTTCTATTCATCAAATTACAGATTTATCTGATAAGTGTGAATAAAAATGTATCAAGTATAATGATTATGAAGTTCAGTGTCATTGTTGGCTGAAATTATAACAATCATTATGCACATGCTCAAATTCACACACTGCACACAACTTCATATGGACACACACACATATGTACATGTACATCTGCACAAATTCATGCATATCCATGCATACACAATTGAGGATTAATCGAGAATTAATGAAAGAACATCAGATTTATGCATGGAAACTTTACTTAAGTTCTTTTAATTACCGTCGTTGTGTACTCTAGTCTTGTTTCTAGTTTTAATTAATAAATTAAATCTGTGCTCTAGAAGCTTAATTGATTGATGCTTCTAGGTATTTACTAGATGTGAATTTAAGTCCTACCTAACACTTATGTTTCTCATTGTCCTCTATACCAGTATCCACTCTAATCATGCACACATGTGTGTGTGTAAGTATTTATCTATCGACCTATCTCTCTGTATATATATATATATATACACATTTTCAGTTTAATATATAGTTTCATAAAATCATGTGGATATTATGGAAAGCCTCTCTTCTAATCCAATGCAGAGTTCTATATAGCTGAAATCTAGGAGATCCGGTCTTTGAAATTATTTTATGAGAAGTCTACAAATGATAAAAATACAGGAAGTATGAGTGGTGAACATATTTATTTAACCACTTGTCATCCTTATGATTATGGCCATTTTGCAGCCTTCATCATGTAATAATAATTTCAGGGTATAATAAATAATTTCAATTCTTAGTTGAAGATTTTGTACAACTATGATGTTCTCGTAATCTGATGAGCTAGCTTTATTTATCTTCACCAAGATGTAAATATAGAATTGCACTGGATAATGTATAGCATGCATTGTATTAGTGCAGACATGTAAGAATTTATTACACACTGAAATTATTATTGCAAGGTGAAGGCTGCAAAATGACTAATCATAATGATGACAAGTGGTTAAATAGATATCTTCACTACTCATACCTCCTACTTTTTATGATATATGTATGTGTGTATATATATATATATATATATATATATATATATATACACACACAAGGGTAAGTAAAAAATTATATACAGTCTTGTTTCTGTAATTAAAAACAAAAGCAAGGATTGAACAAATATATCCTTTATTGACATAGTCCCCTTGCCTTTCAATTCACTACTTCCAGTGGTTCACAAGCTTGCTATTCCATTGGAGAAAAAGGTTCCCAGCTGGTTATACAGCCATTTATGTACCACTTCCTTTGCTTCTTCATCTGTAGCAAATCAACAACCTTGCAAAGGATGTCTGAAGAGTCCAAAATGATGATAGTCAGAAGCCGTGACACTTGGATTGTATGAGAGTATTCCAGCAACTTGAAACTCAATTTTTCAATGGTGTGGGTGACCATTTGTAGGTATGCATTGTCATACCACAATAACACTTGCTTTACAATAGACCCTGGCATGTAGTACAAATTGCTGATTTCAGTTTCTGGACCAGCATTTCATTTTAGCCAACACTGGTGACTGCAGACCCCTTTTCCAGGTAATGTTTCAAAATAGGCCCTTTTGTGCCCCACCTCAATGGTTAGCATAAATTTTTCTGGAGAAGCTTGAGTCCTGAATTTCTTTTTCATGGGTGATTCCAGATGTTTCCATTTCATATTCTACCTTTTGAGTTCTAGTTCGAAATAATGGATCCAGATCTCATCTTCTGTGACTTTTCTCTCCACAAAATCTTCACCTTCATCATTGTAGCTGTTGACTAAGCATTATCAGATCTCCACATAATTGCGCTTTTGGTTTGGTAAGCTTTCTTGGCACCCATCATGCACAGACTTTATGGAAGTAAAGCTTGACATAGATAATTTTGTATGCAGTACCATGACTATTGTGCAGAATACATGTCATCTCATCGAGAGTCACTCATATGCTTGGCTGAACCATCTCTTCAGCTAGATGAATCTTCCAGTCAACGGTAGAGGCTGATGGGCATCCTGTTCTATACTGGTCTGACCATTTTTAAACATTTTGATTCACTCATACAGACATCCATGCAGTAGGGCATTGTCCTTGTATTGTACTAAAAGCTTGTGATGAATTTCAGTCCCTGACATATCTTCAGACCACAGAAATCAGATCACTGATCTCTGTACTTCCTTATTTTGTAACACAAGAGAGAAAACTAGAGTGATCAATGTCAAACCTTAGTAATGTAACCATAATCGTAACACTTTTTAATACATGACTACTAAAATCAATACTGCCAACCGAAAGTTTTGACGAATGTGCAGATAATTTTTTACTTAACCTTGTGTATGTACATGCACACACACACACACACACACACACACACACACACACACGCACATGTGCTTATATGTGTGTGCGTGTGTCTGTTTGTGGTTCAAAATGTTTAAAAAACAAAGAAAAGACAGAGACAAGTGAGAAAACAACAAACAAGGTGTATTAGTTTGATGCTCAGAAAAAGTGAAAGAATTCTTTGATTTTTAAGGCCTATGCTCTCATACAGAAAGGAATGAGAAGAGAAAATAAATTGAGATAGAAAATACACTAATAAAGACATATGAACTCAGCTCCCTGGTGGCATACTCCACAAAACAGCACATATTTGGGAGCTTTTCTATGCTAATTTAGTTCACTAGCCTGTAATATAGATTTGTACCATCCTATAACATTTTTAATTGTTACAACCAGTAAAATGCAATTTAAGAAGTATAACAATAGAAATAGATGTATAAAGAACAAACAAGCTTGAGAATTATATTAAGTTATATATATTATGGTTGGAGAATTATATTTAACCTATTCAGAAATTCAATAACAAACAATGCGAATAATTAACATTTTATGATAATTTCCTCATATTGACTCCATTCTTGAAGAAGTGAACTACTCCTTTCTATCATGAGCCAGTTTAAGTTTTCTTTCAGATGAATTTTAAAAGTAAACTTATATTTTGTGAAGAGTAATGATATTTTTTTGAATCAATGTCGGGAAAGTTATACATATTTACATTAAAATAGAAAGGTAGTAAAACAAGATCAACAGTGAGTAAAGTGAAATAAATCAATAACCAGAACAGCAAAGACCTATGGACTCCAGCAAAAATGTAAGAAAAGGTGTAGAAAATTTTTGATTCAAAATGACTGTAAAGATGTTTTAGATTGGACAAATCACTAAAAATCAGCAGTGTTCAGGCTCCAGAAGATCATAGGAAGTTTTAACAAGACAAATTTTTGCATGATAAATTTTATTCATATGATATACATATATGCATATATATATGTGTGTGTGTATGTGTGTGTGTGTGCATGTGTGTGTGTGTGTGTGCACGCACATGACTTAGTGGTTAAGATGTTGCACTCATTATTGCAAAATCGTGGGTTCAATTCCCAGACTGGGCATTGCGTTGTGTTCTTGAGCAAAGCACTTCATTTCCCATTGCTCTGCAATCATTTTGACATCTGACACGTGGCACCCATTGCACCTGTGCAGGTAATGTCAATCTGATGGAGGGAGTGAGCTTATGTTTGCAAAAACATTTGATCACCATAAACAAATCATCTGTGTGGTTGTTCGATAAGAAAACCCTCATATGTTGTCTAATGACAGGATAGTCCATTATATATGTATAAATATAAGAACCATATATACATACATATGCATAAATATAAGACCCATATATATATAAATATATATATGTATGTATCATATATATATATATATATATATATATATGCAAATACACGCATAAACACACACACACATGTGCGTGCACAAGTGATGCAGTGCAGAGTGTGCAGACTGCATAGGGTGATCACTTTGTAGAGGGGACAAACGTAATGTTGAAAGTATGTTACATTTAAAGAAGGAGGCAGCTAATTTCACTACTGCATAGGCCGGCCTAAACCCAGACTATGCCACTAATACAGACATACATACAGTTTGCAGTTGCATAGTATGTGTACACATGAAAAACTAACAAGCAGCACATAAACAATAATACATTCGAGGTAGAGTATACACACACACACACACACACACAAAGTGCTTAAAAAATATTCATGCAATTTATTCAAAAGTTTGAAATGTTTGTGTTATTTCGCAAAGTCTTGAAATGAATGTGGATGTTATTTTAATATTTGATATGTGTGATTTATATTTCCAATGAAATTATTTTTGCTGAGAATAATTTGTGTGAAAACATGCCTGTTAATTGTTGATAATTCAGTTTTCTTGAATCAAACACCTTAATGAATGTATAATGAATTACATAAGCAATAGTATTTAAGTAGTGTATCTCAAAATATATAAAGTAAGCTTTTGATATTTGATATTTGATCATAAGTACATGTCTCTATGAGTGTGAATATAATATACTGCATTTGCACAATATTTTATGATTTAATTTAAGCTAAACTAAAATAAAATGTAACATTACCTATCAAATAGCACTCGGTCAGAAAAATAAAAAAAAGAACAAAATGAAGAGGTATTGATTTCTTTGTTCATTTCCAGGGTAGAATTATAAGATTGTAAACATTACTCTTGGGAAATGATTTCATATTTCTTCTAAAGATTTCTGTCTAAAATATGACAAATTCCATAACATAACAAAACGCAAGTAGAAAGAGTGAATTTTTTCTCTCTTTCACTCTAATTTTATATTGATTTATCATATTTTTATAATTTTGTTTAGTTTTTCATTACTGTAGATGGAATATTCTGATTTCTAATATTATCTAAGAGGACTGGAAGTAGTATTAAGCATAAAATGCTTAATACTAAATTATAAAATCACCTTCTCTTCTTGAAATAGCCAAATGATCTGATAAATTTAATCAGGTTTCTAAGTGGTACAACAGAGAAACATGTCTTTGCATTTTCAAACTGCCAAGATATGTGAATATCCAAATATTTAATTTTTTTTTTTTTTTCAAACTTTCATTGCTTTATTGAATTAAAGATCCTTATACAAAAATATATGTACAGTTACAAATACATACACGAAAATTAACACAAATATTAGGCAACTTTACATAAAGAACACTTATATAAAGGTATGGATACACACTTTTGTATGCATAGTTTATTATAGCAACAAACATGTATAACATGCATATTTTTTGTGTTTAAAACAAGATCAACCCACCTAATCAATTTTAACTGCCAATTTTACAATAGTTTACTGGCATTTTTACACATGTTTGATAATTTAAAAGAAAAAGTAATTCATAGCCCACGTTTCAAATGATATCCACTCACTTTCTTAGAAATACTATAAATATTCACACATTGAAAAGTATAGTAATGTTGGGACTGCATTTTAGTAATAAAGAAAGATGCAGCAGCTAAATTTATTGTTTTATGTATACATTTTTAATAAAAAATATATACTCAACATAACAGGTTACAATCCTATGACTAATAATTGCATCATCTCTCTATATACATATATTTTGATTTTAAGATTTTCTGAAATCCTTTATACAATATGAAGCTGATTCATTCATCTCCTTGTAGTTATTAAAAGGCAAGGTTCATTCTGGTGAGGTTTGATCTTGGACCAAAACAAAACGAAATACCTTAAAGAATATAATCTAGTGTTCTATCATTTAATCTCCATTTTCATATATACAATAAGTGAAAACTAATGATGGTACAAGATTTAAGTAATGAACCAAAACTAATATGGATACACAATATATGTGCAAAAGAAGATGAAACTGGATAAATAATGATATATATCTATCTATCTATCTATACATACATACATACATAAATATACACACACACAAACACATTTTTTAAAATATAGTTGAAAAGACCACCTGACACTTGTCAAAATGTCAAGATGCTTACAAAGAATTAAAACTAAACCCAAATAGCACGCAATGTCTACATCAAAAAACAGATGCACACATGAGATTGATAATACTAGCCTTTAAAATATCACCAGAGAAAATGTCACATGCATCAGCACTAAATACAACCTACAATTAATAATATATTAAGAAAATAATAACAGAGTAACAACAATGACGGTCTGATTAAGCAAACCAATGTATTATATAAATTTATATGTCCACATAATTATTACAAATGTCACAATATATTGACAATTTATAAAGCTACACAAAAAGATGATGAAATATGTGTGAATTTGGCTTTGTGTACACACACATACACCCTACTCCACATATATATATATATGACTGATCACATTGACATTGCTAAATTTTATCATAGGCCATTCTTATTTTCAAACAGCCAAATTGATTTAATATAGATACTATTTTATGTGTGCTAAAAGGAGACACAGATTAACTTTAGTCAACAATTTCATAGTAGCCATGTATAAATATACTACTACAATGTTAATGTAAAATTTAAAAAGGAAAACAAAGTTTAACAATAATAGGGAAATATAGATAACTGTTATAAAACAATATTGGTGTCAATATCTTAAATACTTGTGTTATGAAAGATATCCATAAAAAAGATTTTAGTTTTTTTAAGACTTTTCATGCTTTACAGTAATTAGCAAATCATGTGGATACAAAGTCTTTTTTTTTATATATATATATAAGAAGCCTTTCAATGAATCAGAGGGACATTTCAAATCTATGCTTAAATTTGTTGAATGTTTTATTACTTGACGACTTTTGTTTGTTAGTTCAAGAAAGTTTGCTGTCTTGTTCAATGTTTAATAACAAACATTTTTTAATTAGGTTAGATGTCTATGGTACAGACATATTACATATAAATGTACTAATGATTGAATGAAGGTTTCTTATTGAGCATCAAATACAAATATTATTTAGAAGCATTGATATAGTATGCAAACTATGTAATAAATGAGATAATGATAAAATAATAAATGTTTATATATGTCTGTGTATAAATGTAAATAATAAGAATATAGGGAATTATAAATAATTCGAACCTATACAAACAATTGATTTGTGGCTATATTTCATTATTATTTCATTGGAATAAAAACAACTTGTGAAGTGTACATAAAGTGTATCAAGTACTCTAAGTTGAATACATAATTATAAATTCAATACCCAATATTAAACATATCTATAATCAAAAAATAAGCTCTAGAGTAAACAAAGTTACACTGATATGTTAATCTTAATGTAAATGTATCCTGCTAAAATATATCAAGTTACTGATAATGTAAATGAGAAAAAGAAAAAGATTGTAGTAATAGCAGTGTGTGCATATATATGTATGTGTGTATAAGTATGTGTATGCATGTATGTGTGTATATGTGTATGTATGTGCATGTGTGTACATATTGAGAGATACATGTAATACACACACACACGCATACATACACATGAATTAATATAAATAAAAATACAAGAAAATATTGATGAAAAGAAAGCAGGAGTAGATTGTATGCAAATACTTATTTATGGTCGGGACATATAATTGTAAACCCAATGGAAATTAATATTTCAAACAATATACTTTATAATATTAAAAAAAAAAACACCACACATAGATGCAGGTGTGGCTTACATGCACAGAAATGGCTGAGTGGTTAAGAAACTTACTCCCCAGTTATGCAGTCTGAGGTTCAGTCCCACTGCAAGGTATCTTGGATAAGTCTCTTCAAATACAGCCCTGGTTTAAATAAAACTTTGTAAGTGGATGTAGTTGACAGAAACTGAAAGCCACCTATCATATATATGTATATGTGTAGCATTGTCTCGACATCACATGATGGTTGTAAACAAGCATCCCCATACTGCATGTGATGTTCATTTCCAGTCTTCCATGGAAAACATATCTAGCCATGAGAAATATTAGCCTGCTTGGAAATAGGAGAGGACTGGCAACAGGTAGGGCATCCAACTGTAAAGATTTGTCTCAATAAATTCCACCTGGTAAGATGCTGATGAACATCAAAACAGATGGCAATGCCCATCCCCCATTACAGGGCCACCAAAACTGGCAGGAGGAAGAATGTGTCCTCAAACTGATAGCTTTGCTTAACCCTTTTGACACTGTCCTTGAGCTTTTGAAATAAAATTCCTGTCTTGGAATCATTTAAATTAAAATCTTCCATCAAAACTTCATGTTAATTCACTTCCCAAATACCAGCTTAACAATGACTAAATTATTTTAATAAATTCTTCATTATGTTAAGAATCAAATGAAACAAAGGCAGCACATTTCAAGAGAAATTTAGTAACAAAAGGGTTAAATACATGCAACATGGTGGACTCTGCTAATGGAACCCAAGATGCCAATGGTTGAAATTAAACTGAGCAGCAGTTTAAGTTTACTACACAAAATGACTATATAGATTCTAATTTTTTTTCATGTTAATAACTTGCAAAGAGTAGTTTGAAATGTAAGCATGAAAGAAATTAAATGAAATCACTAGAAATGTTATTTCCTAGATCAGAAAGAACTATTTCATTTAAAGAGATACTAATCAGTTCTTTTTTTTTTTGTTTGCGGTGACCAGTGTCTTAACCCTTTAGCATTCAGATTACTCTATCAAATGTAATGCTTATTTACTCAAATTGTTTTGAATTAATAATGCATTATCTAATAGTTTCAAGATTTTGATGATGTGATTGCGTATTTTTAGGGCAAGTGTGAGAGGCAAGATCAGGAGAGTTGAACATAAAACAGGTAGAATATTTGAGGTAGATATGGTCGGTTTAAATACGAAAAGGTTAAATAGGTGGTTAAATAGGCTCCAATCTAATTAGATTGGAGCCTGGTGTTGCCATCCAGTTTCACCAGTCCTCAGTCAAATCGTCCAACCCATGCTAGCATGGAAAGCAGACGTTAAACGACGACGATGATGATGAAATAGATGATTTTCTTTTTTCCATTTTGAAAAGTTTGGAAGTGGGGATGTGTATTAGCAATTTACTCAGACTTATTGAACACCATGTTCTACACAAGTCAAGAATAATTTATGACCTCAGATAGTTAATGCATATTCCTATATTTTGAAAATTCTGTTAAATATGTAAGACTAATGTTTCCTATATGATGTATTTTCCTATATAGTTGTAATGATCTATCTTAGAGACATATTAAAAATATCCAATAGTTATCATATTAAATATTTCCTAGAGCCATATTAAACATTACCTAATATTATATTATATATTTCCTATAATTACATGTAACATTTCTTAGCATATTCATATAATGAATTTTGGGCAACAAAAATGAAATGAATCACTGAAGCCTTTCAAATAAAGCATTGCAAAAGAATGTAATTGATAAAACACTGTCTTTATAATTCATAACTATACAACGGAAAAAATACAATGAACAAAGCAGAAATGGGTATATTTTGCAAAGTGTAAATCCAGGCCATATCAAATTTGTTAGCAGCTTCAAGAAAACGAAGAAATGGCTGAATGAATAAGTGCAAGAGTGAGCAGAAATCTTTCAGTAGTCACAAAAGCAACGTATTCAGAATAGACACTTGGGAGAATAGGCATTGTAATTAGCTGCTGGTTCTAATAAAAGCTTTTATCGATGAAACCCTAATCCCAATTAAGGATGCATAGAAATACAAAATATCATTACAGGACGTAGACTGATAAGATTATGTATAAATTATGAGAGTACTGCTCACATCCATCATCGTATAAAACACTGTCAATTGGACTCTTTGAAATATGTCCGTTTCGAAAATGAACATGCTAACAAAATTAATAGTGATGATGATCACAGGAAGTAAAATATTTGAAGCAACAGTACTTAATTTACAGGATATATGTTACAGAATTTATGAGTAAATATATTATTACACATATGTCGATTATTAGGAGTATACATATTCAATTCAGAAACTTCATTGTAATATTTACTGAGATACATTTTCAGAAATAATCTCAACAGAAGAAAATAAATCCTGAAGCAGCTCTTAAATGTTAATAGATACATTGTTTCTAAAGTAATATATTGAAAAGATAAAATGTATCAAATACATCTAATTTGAAAATTTTATAGAATAGAAACTGCAAATTTTCAAATTTCACTGCTCTGAAATTGGTTAAAATTGTTGCCACAAATATCTGAAGTTAACTTTAAATAGATGGAAGTATGTCAAAGTAATGACTGTATAATATTTAAATACTAAATCAGATACCTAGAAAATTTCATTCCATTATTTATTAGGTTATACATAAACATAAAATGAGGAAATGTTCATACTTAATTCTTTTTCATGCCTTTCATTCATTTCTTACTACTAGTAGTAATCTACAGCTCACAGCATATAATTATTTTCATTATAGTTTTACTATTGTTTATTCAGCAGTAAGACTTTTTACAGCATCATAAAATTGCTAAATTAATACATTCTACAGAAATAAAAATAAAGCCTATCATGAATGAGTTTTTCAAAAGAGGGTGAAAGGTTAAGATGAAAGCAACATATGGCATTATATGCAACTATACAATTGACCAGGTTACTGGAAGAAAAAGAAAGTCACAGGGTGAGCGAATGATATAACATTAAAATATATTATAAGCTTATTAAAAGTGTATCTGTATGTGCCAGATGCACAAAATCTCAAAGAAACAGTGTATTTCCTTTGAGCATTAGCAGTAAAATTTAAACAACTCCAAAGGAAATTGAAATTAAGGTAAACTCTCCATTTCAGGCAAATTTTGTGTCATCATCATCATCATCATCATCATCATCGTTTAACGTCCGCTTTCCATGCTAGCATGGGTTGGACGATTTGACTGAGGACTGGTGAAACAGGTGGCTACAACAGGCTCCAATCCGACTTGGCAGAGCTTCTACAGCTGGATGCCCTTCCTAACACCAACCACTCTGAGGGTGTATTGGGTGTTTTTACATGCCACCGGCATGAAGGCCAGTTAGGCGGAACTGGCAACGGCCATGCTCGAAATGGTGTATTTTATGTGCCAGTCCAGTGGCACTGGCAACGTTTTCGCTCGAATGTCTTTTCACATGCCACTGGCACAAGTGCCAGGTAGGCGACGTTGGTAACGATCTTCATAGAAAAGTATGGAATGCCCAGACAAGCTTAAATAAGGTGCATTACAACTTAGGAGTTAGTACACAGAGTTATGAATGTTAAGTGATTAGTAACATAATAGTAAAATTATGAGTGCCAACAATTATACATAAATATCATCTCATTCATGACAGAATAGGAAACTATATAGAAACAGGTGAGATAAGTGTTTGTATATAAAACAAAAACATTTGCAACAAGTTAGTTTAGTGTGACATTAAAAATTCAATGTTTCAGATTTCTTCAGGGCAAAAGAAAATATAGAGGCCAATAGAGCAGTTGCTAAAAAGTGAAAGATAATATAAGAGAACACATTAGATTTTAAATTCACAATACATGAAGAATCCATCCATATGACAACTACACTCATTATTCAACTCAAATTACACATTCAGTTTATAGATGAAATAGCTGTTTTCATCCCATATTGTTTTATCTAATGACAAACCAGTGTTATTTGCTTACTCCTTTGGTTTGGATTGAGATATCTGAGGGTAATATTCTGGCACAAAGTTAACTGAAGATCCCTATAACAATCAATTCAGTTTTGTATTGAACAAAAGCATACAAATATGAGTTCCTATTCTCTGTACACAAATATTTATATGTGAAGTGACCAGGAAATTAAAAAAAACATAAGGTAAGGATAAATGAACAGTGTGCAAAGAAAGAAGTATCAAGTGTAATAATCTATAGTCAAAACTTCAATAAATGTCTTCATTTCCCATTTCAAACATGCAGGTCTATATTTGATGCATATCATTTCAATGCAATTTTGAAATTTTCCTTTTATCACTTCAAGAATATTGGTTATCATTATTCTTTTTTTTTATATCATTTCTATCTTTTCATTTTACCTTTATTAGTCCAAACTAATAGGAATGCTATATCAATGATCGAAGTCCACATTCTTTTAAACCAAAATGTCATGTGGTGTGTTTCACAATCTTAGTGAATCAAGATTTTGCATTTTTCATTCTATCATGATAGATAAGATATAAAGTTAAGTCCTCTTTAAATCTCAACACTAGGCAGATTCTCCTATCAAGTAGTCAAAAACTCAATTTAATTGTATAAAGAGTATAGACATTACATTTCAACCTAACCAATTATCATAATCTGTAGTAATAAACATTTAATAGTATTAAATAAGAGAGAAAACAGATACTGCTTCGGGTTTACTGACATTAGATTTTGCAATTATATATGTTTTACACATTCATTTTAATGTTTCAAATATATAATTCTTTTATCTTTCTATAACATTTTGATGTTTATCGCAATAAGAAATTCATTCCAACTAGTAAAGTTTTGCTTTGAAAAGATACTACTAAAATAGGTCTTAAGCTTTCATTGTTTCTTTTGAAATGAATATTAATACAAATGATGGGAGAAAAATGTAATTCTCATAAATACAATGCAGAATACTAGACCATGATAGGATTTTAAGCCCCACTCAATGCTCTATAACGAACAATTAATAGTTACTTCTACCCCTTACACACTCACTTCCATAAAAGGAAAGAGAAAACAACTATTCTACAAGATGGACAGCAGTAAGTGAAGGGAAAAGGTCATAACATGTTAATACTAAAGAAAAAGAACTACTATAGTAATACTTTCCATCACTTTTCAGATCTAATTCTCTCAGAAATGTCAGCTTAATTTATTTGTATCAATTGTATTTGTATTATTTATTATCAAAATCATAATGGTGGAGTAGAGGGGATAAAAACTTTCTTTAGTTTCAAGTTTGCACCCTATTGAATACATCATGCCTCTAAATAAGACAAATAACTTCACTTGTTTTATAAAGAGGATTTATAATGGATAATCTTAAGTTCTCGTTATATTGCAAATTCTCTAGAGAAATGCATTAATATCTAAGTTTTTAATTCCCAGATCTATAAGAAAGAACTTTATGCTTAAGAATTTAATTTATTTTTTTCTAATACATAAATTACTCAGCTGGGACAAACATTTACATAATATTTACAGTTTGCAATTCCAGAAGGGAGACTGGAGAATGAGACACAGGAGAAATGATAAGAGTATGAAAAATGGATTGTGTCATGTGTGCCTGAATGTAAAAGAAAGAAACTATGCAGAAAGCTAGTTTAGAACTTAAGACAAAGGTAACTGAGAGTACAAACGATATTATTATTTTCAATCAAATTAATTTCAGACATGCTTATCCAGCAGGCGACTTACTTAATATGGAACAGATTCAAAGTGGACTAATATCATGGAGGGGTCACTTCAGCCATTCAAGTACACAGAAAATCTACTATATTAACGTTCTATCTATTATGAAATGTGAATAGGTTCTGTAACATCTGCAACCTGGTCAATGACTCAATTGAAATGCAGAGTAATTGTGTCAGTGATCAGGTCACTGAAGTATGACAAAACTCCAAGCACATCAAAATAGTACTATTAAGGAAAAAAATGAAAACTGAATATAACAGGTCTTGTACATTCCCAAATGGCTAAAATGGCTTCTTGACAACATAACTGAATCAAATTACTTAATATTCATTCATTAAATTTGACAGATTGCACAGATCTATAATTAGAGGAAATATAATTGAAAACACAAATCAAAATAATGGATAATATAATTTCAATAACATATTAAAATTCAACTCAAGTAGATGGACATTCAAATCTTAGAGTACTTAGCCAGTTTGTTTTTCGCTTTTTTTCCTTAAAATATATGCACACATATTCATGATGATATAGACATGTCTACAGAATATTTTTCCTCATGCTTTATTTCCTTCTGAGAGGAAAACAATATATATATACATATCCACAGTGAATATGAACCTTTAACACAGTGTAAACATGTTCTAATCTTTTAAATGAATGGTGGTGGAAATAAAGTATAACTTAAAATGAAAAGAAAAATATACAGACTGTAGAAATGTTTTGAAATCAAACCTACTTGAAATAAATAGAATGGATATTAGTTAGCTTTGTGAACAATGCATTTTTTTTTTCAAGATTGCATATGATAACATAAATACATATTTATTTCATACCTAAGATAAATATCCATACAAATTCATATGAAAGGAATTTCCAATCAGATTTTCAATAGGAAATAACAACATGTTGGTAAATTTTTCACTTAGCTGCTTCTATTGCTGAGATATTTATCCTGGCTCATTTTATTTCCAGTATTCAATATACTAGCTTTATTTATTTTCTTAAATTCTAGATATAAAATCTAAGGATAAAAACAGATCTTTTAGAAATATATTTGGTTTATTCTGATTTATATCCTATCAGATCAATTTCTAAATCTTTTTTAGATCTTTATATGAAAAATATAATAGATTATGTTTTTATGCTTGTGTGCATATTTTCATTCACACAAACTTATAAAACAGTTCTTCTCTCTAGCCTTGCCATCACAGAGAAGCAAATAATATAATCCAACGAAGAGCAAATCACACACAAACTAACACTATATATACACATACATGCTTGCATATAAGGGTAAGTTAGCAATGTCTTGTAAGTATTGTACTGACACGTCACTAAGCAAGTGCAAATTAAAAGGTGACAAGAGCATTAATATTACAAATAATACCAATATTTGGAAAGTAGTATTATGTTTGCAAAAAGTATAGCAATGTTTTATATGCATAGAAAAGCAACATATTATATGTCTAGAAAAAGAAAAGTCAAGTGTCTGTGAAGAATTGCTATCAGTCATTATGTATTCCAGTTATCAAAAACCATACCTACATTATTTACGTGGTTATAGTATTTCAAATGTTTTGAAAGTATAAAGGCATTAAAATTATAGCAAAGATATCAAATAAAAATCATTGTTATTCTGTAGAAATATTTTATACAGTTCTTAGTTTATTTACCAAGATAAATACCAAGGTGAAGATACATCAGCTAGTGAAATAATTAATAGTAATGACACAGGCTTTCCAATTTGTTATGTCAACAATCACTGGGTTATAAGTTTTCACAATAGTTTTGGTTGACTCACTGTTTTGAGTGATTCTAATGCAGAATTTTGTGCTGATTCCAAAAATCTGTTCATTTTTTCACTACCATCAACCGTTTGTGAGATATATCAAATTATATTAATATACACTTATCATCATATACACATATCATACATCTGGCAACTGTCTGTGTAAACAAAAGCTCTAACATCACTTGATCATAGGTTGTTGTATGACATAACTCTTGCTGTAAAACATTTTTCTACTCTACAAATAAATCATTCCTTCCTAAAGTTCATATTGTACCTCCATTACTTGTATAAAAAGTTTTGAAAGGCTTAAATAAAAAGGCAGTGTAGTCACTGCCTTCTGCTACACACAACAGACTCAAGAAATGGATTGGTCTGGTTATGGAGAAGAAGTGACAAGCAAATTTTGTATCTGCGCATTTTCTGATTTTCGTTCAAATCGTGTGGTACCCATTTGTCAAGCTTTCTTGATTTTCCGATCACATTCAAATGGTTGCAGGCAGTTTTCTGGCTAATTTGAAGTTCATTCACCAGTTCTCGAGTGGTTTTACATGGATCTTTCTCAATGACAAGTCTTTAATTGACCGTCATCGATAACAGATGGGTGTCCACTATGCTCACATTCTTCAAGGCTCAGGTCTCCACTGCAAAATTGTTTAAACCATTTTCGAGCTGACCTCTCACTGGTCATTTTTTCACCAAATGTTTCGTTGATATTGTGAGCAGTCTCAGCTGCTTTATGTCCTTGTTTGATGTTGAATAACAAAATTACCTGAATATCATGCTTTAACAGCTTCATTTCAGATGATTGTAACAAGGGTGAAAAAATATCAATGTTAATTTATTGATGCATTTGGACAAGTCTATGGCTGTATTATCAGACCATAAAATGTTTTTAAAAAATTCAAAACACTGCAAAAATCCGATACAAATTTTTCATGGTTCAAGACGTTGCTTACATTTTACTCAACCTGATAGTTATTTGTCACTGAATTACACTTAAATAAAAGATATTGCTAATTCTGTAAGCTGCATCAAAATTGATGCTGTTGAAAAAGAAAAAAAAAGAAGAAAAATTTTGGAACCAAATGTGGTCAAGTTTGAATGAGAATAAGGCCCAAATTTGTCTTTAAACCACATCTTGGTCAGTTATAGAAAGCATTTAGCATAATAAAACTGAATTGAAATATCATAGTGAGAGGAATCTATACATGCAAACATTGCACCATCATACAAGTAATGTTATTTGTTCATAATTTTTCATGAAAATATATTCAGCTATTATGCTGCCATGTTCCTGAGACTAAGGGAAATATTACCTAGCATGGTAACAAGTGGGGATTAGTAACAATTGCCATGAAGCAATTCTACAATGAATTGCTTCATGGCAATTCATTAAACATATCAAGCTCCATGTCAGAATATATTAAAACAAAAGGGAAAATGCTTTGATAACTTTATCATGGATGGAAGAAAGAAAATATTTACATTTTCATCAAATTAGAATACCAGTTTCATTTGTTTTTTTAAACAAATATAGTAATGCTATAAGAAAATGGAAAATTAACTAAATTTAATTAAATAATAGCTGTTTCAAAATCTCACAGGTGTTTCTTACAAAATTCACATGGTAGCAGCTGCTGGCAATAGTAGTAGTAACAATTTTAATCTTGCTCTAAAGTAATATTTGTGTTAAATTTCTAAAGAGGTCACTGGAGTCTAACAGCTGAAGAACTAAGCATCGGGATTCTTAGCTAGCTGGCTCTCATTCAACTTCACATCAAACCTGAACTATGACTATTCTAGTTCTCTGAATTTTTATACATTTATACATAAATGATGGTGCATACTGACAATAAGTCATGAGAAAATAATTAAAACCATAGCTAGCCAATTTGGAAGATCATCAGACAAAATACTTTACATGATGTGGCAACTTACTCTTTATGCTCTGAGTTCAAATAATTTTACCTTTTCTCTTTCAAAAGGTTAACAAAACAAGTACCAGTCATGTAATGAAAGTCATCAACTGCTTCCTCTCTCAAAATGTGTGACCTTGTGCCTTAGATAAAAATCAATTAAATGATTCTATATAAGAATATATGTTTAGCCTTGTCAATAAAAGCATGAAGATGCAGGTCCAATTTGATATTCATACACCTATTACCAAGCCTATACCAACCAGTGATTAATTCTGGATATTTCGTGTTATATAAAAATTTGAATAAAAAAATATGAATGTCTCTGACTGCATCAAAGCAATCAAAATAACTATTAAGTCATCATTTCTTTAGTAGGTATTTTTTGGAGGACATTTTTCTCTTACTTCTTTAGCATCAGTTGATGTCTTTTTCTTTCTTTCCAGTATTCAACACATCTACAGAGAATAATGTCCAATGAGAAAGGAAACTATTACCATTGATGTTTCTGAATCATTTCTTTTCCATATAAGAGTTTCAAAGAAAGAAAAAAGTTATAAGGGGAGAAAGAAACGAAAAGAAAACTGTGTGATAAGGAATAGAGAAATGAAGTAGAGTTGTATTTTTCTTGCCAATTGCTATTTACCAACATGACAGCTATCAATATCCAAAGAATAATGCTAGCCTGCTTCTACTAAATAGGCACATTGGTAAACTCTTATACGAACTCATTATGAATTTCTGGACTCTCTATGTTGAAAGTTTATCAGCATCAAAAACGATATTCTTCAAACTTTTATTATTGGAAACAGATAATTATATATACTTGGTAACGTAAATGTGAATAGTAAACACATGAATTCTTATTTTAATTAATTTGAAATACTTCTCTGTAGATGTCTGTTGACTTTATAGTTAATACACAATGATTTAGGTAGTCACTGGATTTTACCATCAATAACACTCTTTTTGTAAACTCTGTCACGTAGAGCAATATACTGCCAATATCATTTAGATTAAACTTCAGCACAATCCATTTCAAACTTTTCTTATTCATTCCTCTGGAGACAGAATGACAGAATACATACTAACAACTCAGCAATATATATCTACTTCAATTTAATGTAGCAAATACAGATGCAAGCTGAATGGAATGAAAGTTAAATATAATATACTGATTCTTGTACTAGTTATGAAGTATAGTTTTCAGATGAAGATCATTCACATTTTAACAAGAAATATCGTTAAGCAAGCAAATTTTCTCCTTTAAATAATCACCCATTAACATGCATCATATAAAATTCAACAAATGGTGTGTTCCTCATTCTTTTAAATAAAACAATAGCCATCATACATTCACACATTTGCATACTTATACAAACATACAGTGACACAGATATACATACACATTCACACACAATGCACTTTAGTGTCAAGTACTACTAAGAGTATTTGACAATGTTTATGTTTGTTTGATGATAAATCCTTCCCCCCAGAAGGTTTTACCTTCAGGCAATTTAAATTGATGAGATATAAGACAATGGTTACAATACAGCAAAGCTACCATTAAGACAATGAACTAAATAGCAAGAAATGTTTAAATTCATTAATATGCATACATAAGCTGATTTGGTGTTACTTGGCATATATATATATATTTATATATATATATATATATATATATATATATATATATATATATATATATACACACACACATATACATACATGCACATATATATATACACATGAATACACACACACACACACACACACACACACACACACACATCTATAAAGGAGATCCATCAGATCACAGTTTTGTAAGAGATGCCCCTTTCTATAACAAGTGCACATGTAATGATAGGAGATACATTATACAGGGTGCCCCCAAAAGATCTACTCACTCTTTGACAGACGATTACTAATGTATTGTTTTTTTTATTTCAGATGCAACCAACTCTTCACAATGGCAAATGCACAATTAACATTTGAGGAAAAGAAATTATATTAAAGTTCTACAGGAGGCACAAAAATGTCACGGTGACAGTGCAAAGACAATATAGCAGACAGTTTCAGAAGACACCACCAACACGATGCACTATTGCTTGCATCAGAGATAAATTTGAAGCATACAGAACATTCAAGCGTTAGGCCTCATGAAGGCACCGACAGGTGACCAAGACCCTTGCGATATGCTATGCTTGTGTTGATCTGTCAAGCTAAGTCAGACTGTAGTCATGGATGATGCTGGTGTCAGGTCAATGGTATATAAAAAGCACCCACTACACTCTTTAAGTGGTTGGCATTAGGAAGGACATCCAACCATAGAAACCTTGCTGAATCAGATTGGAACCTGGTGCAACCCCACCACCGGCTTACCAGTTTTCAGTCAAACCATCCAACCCATGTCAGCATGGAAAGCAGAAGTTAAACAATGATGATGATGATGATGATGACACGTATATAGACATATACAATGATGATGATGATGACGCATATATAGACATATACCCATGGTACCACACATTGGGACTGAATCAGGAACTACATGGGTGGGACGCAAGCTCTTACCCCACAGCCACAGCTGTGCATATCCACACAGCCTCACTGCACTGCACTTATATATATATATATATTGGATCATACCATAAATAATGCAATTTTTTCAACTGAATGAACTAAATGTTAGAGGAGGATGGATAAATTACCTTCATCAAATTGCTATCAAAGCAGGTAGTAATTTTACCTTGTACTTATTCTAAGTGCAAGTTTTGAAGAGTGCAGTTCGATTTTAACAGTTATATTTTCAAGGTTATAATGGAAGTGACAAAGGAGCATATTCAGCATACTTTGCTTTATGAGTTCAATAATGGCAACAATGCAACGGAAAGTGTGAGGAATATTAATGCAGTATATGGTGATCGGACAATAAGCGTAAGCCAGTGTCAGCAGTGGTTACGGAAATGTTGGGCTGGAAACTATAGCCTAGAAGATGAGCCTCATCCTGGAAGATCTGTAGAACTTGATGAATACATCCAGCAAACCCTGGTGGAACAAAATCCCCATTGTAACTGTTGAGGAACTCGCAGAGAAGCTTGGATTTGGTCATTCAAGTGAGTGCTAGAAGAAAAATGACCATCTTTGGTTTCAAGAATGACATTCCAAACGCTGGAGCAGTTTGAATGGGAAACAATGCCCCACTCACCATATTGGCCAGACATTGCTCCATCTCATTATCATTTATTCTGCAGTTTTCAAAATAATTTGGATGGAAAAATATGAATTCTGCAGATGAAGATAGAACAGTAGTGGAGGAGTATTTTTCATCATGGACAAGTGAATTTTAGAAGAAGAGTCTAGCAAGTCTTCCAGATAGATGGAAGAGCATTGTAGAGAAAATGAAAGAGAGTACATTTTAGATTAAAAAAGAACTCTATCTTAATATTGAAAAATAAAATAAGTATAAAAAAACAGCATTATTTATGGGATGACCCAATATACACATACACATATGCACATACATACTCTACCTTCACTTTCCAGTACAAACTCTGATTCCTTTTCTTCCATGTATCCTCAATCTCTGTCCATTTTCTGGATCACATGGCTTCTATCATCTTTCTGCTATCTCAACCATGTTGCATTAAAGATACAAAAGTATTTCAAAATAAGGAATATGCCTATCACTACTCCCTCTGTTACATATTCCTTTTATCACTATCATTCATTTATATGTCTATCACACATACTTCTCACACAGTAAAGAGGCTGGTGATTGACCAAAACATGAAGCTGTGAGGTTTCTAATTTTTCGTGCTCATGTCATAAAAAAATGTACCCAGTACACTTTAATAATATATGAGGTTGTGACCCTTTAGTTCTATCAAGGACAGAACAACTCTTTAGTGTTGATACTGTGAGATAAAAATAAACACAATATATACTGTGAAGTGGTTGGTGTTAGGATGTTAGGAAGGTCATCAAGCCAGAAGAAACAAAGTCAAAAATGGAATGCAAACAAAATAAAGTCTTCCAGCTTATCTAGTGGGGCAATACTCCTTGAATATGTACAGACTCCGACCATGACAACAAATCCTACACATGCAATGATGAAAAGCAGAAAGTCAACAGTGATGATAGTGATGATGATGACAATGACAACAGTTAATGACGATAATGATGTAATATTTGTACCACAAGCTGCACAGATGTCATCAGTTACTATAGTTTATTAAATATTTTCTTGGCTCATATAAATGAACAAGTCAGTAACATGTTCCTAGTGAATACCTTAACTTTTAGTATTACATAATACCAAATGTAATAAAAACAATATAATATAAACTTAGAAAAATAACTTACTTCCTCTTCTCTAGATGTATCTTATCATATACTACAATTATCCAAAGCAGCTATTTTGGACATAATATTTAGTCATGATTCTCTGCTATTTCCTAGTTTACAAAATGCCTCCAAAGTATATATTTCTGCAGACGATATGAACTCATTTCATATTCAATACAAATAAAGGTCTAAAGCCATAACCATTAACATTCCAAAGAAATTAATATTTTGCTCCAAGTATGTGTGGTTGTGTGTGTGTGTGTTGTGTGTGTGTGTGTTGTGTGTGTGTGTGTTGTGTGTGTGTGTGTGTGTGTGTGTGTGTGTGTGTGTGTGTGTGAAGGATCTATATAAAGGTAAGCAGTTTTAAAAATATATATAGACAAAACAATTTATAGACAGTATTCACTTAATAAGATTATTCTCTATTATATATATGTTTGAGGGTATGCATATATATATATATATGTGAAGGTGTCTTTATAGTGAGAGAGAGGGAGAAAAAGAGAGAGAGAGAGAGTGGTATACAATGAATTAGATAGTGATGAAATAGGAAAATAGACAGAGTAAACTAGACAAATATTAATTTCAAATGATATTTTCCCGAGAAAACATCAGCTGACTAATGCTTTCAATAGCCAGAACTATTATCTTTGGTGCATTCACTTAGCTTTAGCTATGGTGACCTGATATATGCAAACTCATCTCAATGTAACCACCCTTGGGAAATTTATAATGTTGTACAAATTGTTCTGATGTTATTTGATGCTCTTAAAATCCATGGAGGGAGTTATTGGTGAACTGAATAGAAAGTCAAGGAAATTTTTTTTACTGCATCTTTATTAGTTCCCAAACAAGAGGGTTTGTTTCACCATCAATGCACATAATGTTTATTTTATTAATTAATTTATGCATTTTTGTATTGTAGTAGTACAAAAAGTAATCAATAAGCATACAATATCATCAAAACAAGTCTAAATTGTAAACTTAAATGCCATTCCTGAGGTTTTCAAATAGAAATATGGACAACTTTGGAAAAAGAGCAAAGGAAATAGGGGTAAATATTGATTTCTAAGATAAGCACAAGGCTATACACACATTGAAGGAGAAAGGACAGTTGAGAAAGTCAATTAAACCAATTAAAATACTTCACTAATACTTAATCTTATGAGCTCTGAGAGATGAAAGGTGAGTTTAGTTTGGTGGGATTTTAAATTGGAATGTAGTGTTGCAACTAAATCCTGCAAGTATTTTGTCCAAAACACTAATAATTCATCCCAGCCAACACCTTGTCACGGACAAATCTTATACAGGAAAATATTTTGGTAAGGTAGCAGTTTTAAATATTCTGCATAATGAACACAAAAGGAAAACCTTCAATAATTATAATGAATTTTAATTAATTCAAACTGATAAGAAAAACAAATTTAATTCTGAAAAACCTGCATATATTTTAAGTGTATATCTACAGATTTTTTATAGAATTTAGAGCCAGCACTGAAAATTACAATGTTTAATACACAAATATGTCTAGGTAAACAATGCAATCAAAACTAGAAAAATAGTTAATAGGTGTACATTTCTGCTCCTTCTTCAGCACCACATTCAATCCATTAACATACAAAGCGGATGTTAAACGATGATGATGACGATATATATATACATATATATATAAATATTTATATATATATATA
>NC_068984.1:66107115-66107961 GCF_001194135.2 Octopus bimaculoides
ACACACACACACACACACACACACACACACACACACACACACACACACACACACAACTGTAATCTGTTTCTCAAAGGTAAGTAGCTGTGAGGCTAGAAAGGGAAGCAGAGAAAATACCATGTTTAATAGTACTGAGATAACTAAACTTTTTAAGCTTGTCCAAAACCATGGTGACTGAAGAAGAGTTACATGAATATAAACTCTACATTGACTTCACAATAACAGTAGAGGAATGGCAGAAATTTAATATTTATTGTCGAGGCCTAGTATTATAAGTTTGAAAAGCTCTACTAAAAACTTCAACATCGTGTAGTATTCTTTTTCTTTTTACGTCAGTGGGTTTAGTTAATCAAATCAACTCTAGTCACATTTTTTATTTTAATCTGGTACTTGTTCTGTCGGTGTCTTTTGCAAAACCACTACACTGCAGGCATGTAAACAAACCAACACTGGTTCTCAAACAGAGAGATATAGGAAAGAAAAACACACACAAGATATATACATATTACTGCACACACATATATATATATAGTTCAAATTTACAGAAAACAAAAAGATAGACAGATAAGGGAAGAACAAGCAGGTCTATTAGTTTGACTTTTGGGAAGAAGGAAAAAGTCTTTGACATTTCAAGCTTATGGTCTTCAACAGAAAGGGATGAAAAGAAAAATACTGAGACAGAACAAAAATACATGGAGAAAGAAAACAAAACGTGTAGGGATTAACAGTTTAACATAATGAAATGACCAAAAGGCCATATATATATATATATATATATAGATAGATAGATAGATAGATATCAGCATCATCGTTTAACGTCCGCTTTCCATGCTAGCATGGGTTGGA
>NC_068984.1:66109278-66114256 GCF_001194135.2 Octopus bimaculoides
CATGCTGGCATGGGTTGGACAGTTTGACCAGGGCTGACAAGCTGGAAGGCAGCACATATTACTATTATTATTATATAATGAGATTTTCTTTTAAGTTTAACTCTGTGCTTGTTCTCTGTAGAATAACTTGTAAAGAATTGGAGTCTGCAGTAAATAACTATTTCATCATTCTTGTTTATAAACAAGATATGATCAGCTTTCAATATCTCTAGTATTTCTCTTGTACAAAGAAGGAAATTTTTCCTATCACTATCATTTTGGATCCGTCTTGCAGCATTTGAAAGATAGACCAGTTAAAGTTACAAATTACAACCTATGATTTAAGACTAAAACTATATTCAGAGAGAGCAGTAGAGTTTTTCTAACTTTTACTTCAAAGTTTAAATTAAACTCAGGTAATAAAACTGAGAAAGAAAAGACACAGAAAGGAAAAACTATAATTAAAGACCACTAAGAGTATAAAATGAAATTTAGAAAAAAATCAAAATAATATTAAAACAAATCAAACGTTAAACCAATGATGAATAAATAAATAATACATAGATAAATAAAAATAAAATATATGGTATGTAATTTATCCTCTGTTGATGTACTTAATTGTATTTTGTGCTATTTTTATTTCTGATAATTATTACTATTATTATATTATTAGATTTTATTTTAATATTAGGCACTGTTTGTTTTGTATAGAATAACTTCTAAAATATTTAAAGAATAATATCTGCAGATGATAACAATTTCACTCCTTTTCTTTACTAATATGGTGCAGTCATTCTTAATATCTCTGAGCAAATAAAATCTTTTTCCTTTTAAATTTGTAGTTGAACTTGCAAAATACATCATTTCTGAGTTTGTACAATACATTTATATACTACATTATTTCAATTACAATTTAGTGGGCAATTATCTGTTACACCACAGTTACATTCAAATTTTTTGTCATTATTGCAATGCTTTTGTTATAAATGAAGTACCTGTAAATTTTTAGACCCAGCAAGAGTATTATTTGTACATTCACTTCTATAATTAACATTAATATTATTATCACTAGATATTGATATATTTAACTATTTGGTTTATCAAATGATAATAATGTATTTTTTCTCATTTCAATTTTTATATGCTTATGTGTAGCTATGTGTGTTTGTGTGCTTATGTATGTGCACACATATATATGAATTGTATGTTGATATCTGTATATGAATTTATGTACTATATAATCCTCCTTTTTGTATCTTTTTAGTTACCAATAAGTTATTAAATTTAATTTAGCAATTGGGGCAGAATCCTTTATACCTAGAACATTCAGTTTTAATTAACCCTCTCAGACCTGGGACATTGTGTCTAACTTTACTCTCCACCTGGGTTCCTAAGCAAAAAAATGAATAGTTCCATATGCAGCTCAATAGTAATGATTGCAGACAAACTAATAGAGAGAATTACAAAAAAATTCAGGAGAATAATAATAATGGGCCTATCTCTCAACTACCATATTTGTTTGCCCAAATTGCTACTTTCCTCATCTCTTTCATCAGTTTGAGTGTCTGTATCACTCTCATTTTCTGTGTAAGTGTAAACTCTTCATCCAAAGAATATTATCAATAATTTCCTCAACAGCAAAGGACTAGACAAATTGCTGGGGTTGTTATATGCTCATTCCATTGTAAAAAAAAATTCATTATTTTCTTAATTAAAACAAAAGTAAACAACAGCTTTGGGGGACACCATTTGCATGACAGGGTTAAGGATCATCAACAAAACATTTTACAAAATGCTTCTATTAGGTTTTTAGCCCCTCTCAGTCATATATAGATTGTATCAGTAAGATGATCTTAGACAATATAACACCAACACTGAAAGGCTATATAAAATTATTTCAGTGGGATAATTCAAGTTATGTCATAGAATGGTTTGTTAGATTACAACATAAATCCAAAACTGCTGAGACCCCTACGGTCATGACTGACCATAGGATTGCACCTAGAAAGTTACCCACCGAGGCACAAGTCCGGGCAAGGTTGTTTATGGAAGACAAGCAATCACCCATGTATACCTGCCTCCCCTATCCACACCACCAGTGTTATCCAGGGGAAAGGCAAAGGCCAATACAGCTTGGCACTTGTGACATCGCAACTCATTTCTACAGCTGAGAGAACTGGAGCAACGTGAAATAAAGTGTCTTGCTCAAGAACACAACACACAGCTTGGTCCAGGATTCAAACTTACAACCTCACGATCGTAAGCTCAATGCTCTAACCACTGAGCCATGTGCCTTCACAAATCCAAAACTACTTTCATGCAAAACTTCTACTTTAACAGATATAGAGATAATTTTTAGCAACTAGAAACTGGTCTTATTCTAGGATCATTACTGGACTAGAAAATATAGACAAGATAATTCTGATATTACAACGGCTTCCTCCAATTCATCACAGGTAACAGATTTGTTGGGATTATTCCTCTTAAGTGAACTAGACAAAACTTTCCTGGATTAAGGTGGTGGGTCATACTATAAGACTCTCTTTTCACAACCATTAATTACTCTTCATCTGATTTAGAACTACTTAGAAAATCCCTCTTTAAGTTCCTTAGGAATTATATCATCTCACATTTCATAAGATTATAAAAGTTGTTAATTTCCTTGATGTAGCTCTAAATGCTGGTCTCTGATACCCTATTTCATTAATGAGACCTTATAGCACATAAATAAAAACTCTAACCATCCTAAATATGTAATTAATAGTCTTGTTATAAATATATCAATCAAAATTCAAAATCTCTCACCTAATGAAAGAGTTTTTAATGACAATACTTCCTAGTATAATGAAGCCTTGACAAGAAGTGGGAATGAAAAGAACATAAAATATATATCTATCACAAAACTAAAGCTTCTACTTAATCAAATAAGTGCACCTACTAATGCTAATATAACTTCTGAGGTAAAATCTAAGAGTTGTAGGAGAGAAAACAATGTTAATTCCTCTGTAACTACAGATAATTTCTATAGTTTGAAACTTCCAACTATAATAGCTAGCCAACTTGATAATAATTTCAATAACAATTTACCATGACATGAAAGCGCATAATTATATAATAAGAGTAATAATACTGGTAGTTCACTGATAAGTAGCATGACTGTTACTAATGATCTTAGGTATAAATGTGAAGATACTAATGAGTTTAAGTATAAACATAAAATATCCAGTTACTAGGAACAATATTAAGAAGAGTACTAAGAATTTAAAAAGTAATTTAGCTGACAGACATACTATTGTTAATTATAGAACTAATATATTCAATGTGTCCAGTGTGACAGATAGTAAGATAACTCTTAATAGCATCTCATGTAGAATGGACAATAATTCTCATGCTACTTCTACTGATGGTGTTCTGCAAATACTAAATAATAAAAACAATAGAAGGATGTAATCCATCTATTGCTCTTCTTTATCCATTATTCCTGGAAGAGTCATGAGGGTAGAGTCCTTAGGCATCTCCTCAATATGATCCTATCAGTAGCAACTATCATTAAACTTTTCAGCTGGATTCCTAAGCATGACCAATTGGGACTATGAATATTAGCCAACTATTTCATTCCTGGTCTACGGCAAGGTTTCTTGCCAGTCTATTTGACTTGAAGGATTCACGTTGCAATTCTTTCCTAAGACATTCTAATCATATGTCGGTAATGTCAGAGCTGTGACCTATCAATGCAGAGAAATAGTGGCTTAACTTGGAAAGACTACTTGATCTGCAAGATACAAAACCCATTGAGTAACATTACTCCAGAGACTGTCTGGAGGAACCCCATTTTGGCCTCTTGTACTTGCAGTCATACCTCTTCAGTCATTCCCTAAATTTCATGACCATAAGTGAGTATAGACACAAAAATTAAATTGAAGAAATATCATACAGTATGATATTCCATTCTTATACCAGAAATATTATTCACTAATAAGCTAAGAAATGCAGAAAAATTTGGAAGTTAAATTAATTTAAAAGAAAAGCAAAAAAGTTTTTAATGCATATACAATATATAGAACTTAAAAGAAATGAATTTACAATTGCAACAGCTATAAAACTCAAGAGATTTAATCTCTGAACAGACAAGATATATCATACATTCCAGTTAGAACCAATGACCAAGAATCCAGAAATAAATAAATACAATTATGCATCTTGTCCCAATACAACTGACTAAACAATAAAAAAACAAAACAAAAGGAACTTGAATTGTGATAAACAGTTTGAACAATGATAAAGTAGATAGATGTTCTGGACAATTATGCATAAATATAAAAGAAATATAATTTTCTCAATTACAAAAAGAAAATCAGGACAAAATAGTTTTTTAATAAATTATAGTTAAGTGTTCAATGTACCATGTCTTAAATAAGACCTACTACTTCTTTATACAAATACGTAAATGTATGTATGTGCTTATATGTATAAGATGAGAGTGTATGTGTATATATATACATATATATAATTAAATGATGTACCTAGTTAGCAGAGTTTCGTCAATGTCATTAGATATGACTGAGGGTGTTAGAACACTAACACTGCTAGAAATAAGAGCTAAATGGCTCTGTTGCTGCTGTCAATGCACATATGATTGTATACATACATGCTGGCAGAGACCATAGATGGTCGGACACTGGCAACTGTGATATCTCTTTACTATACAATTTCAGCTTTAGACTGACATATCACCAGCAGAGTCTAAAGCTGAAACCGTACAGTAAAGAGATATTACAGTCACCAGTTTCCAACCAACTGCTGGCATGTATGTATACAATTATATGTGCATTAACAGCAGCAACAGAGCCATTTAGGTCTTATTTTTAGCAGCATAGGTGTTCTAACATCCTCCGTCATATTTGATGATGTTTATATATATATATGTATATGTATATATATATATATATATATATATGTATGTATCTCTCTCTCTCTCTCTCTCTCTCTCTCTCTCTCT
>NC_068984.1:66114288-66119852 GCF_001194135.2 Octopus bimaculoides
ATATATATATATATATATATATATATATATATATATATATATATATATACTCACATATATACACACACCCACACAAGTACACACCTTTAAAAGTAATTAACACAGAGACAAACACACATAAAACAATTTGCCCATTCCATTATTACATAGCTATTTAATGCTCTTTTTAAAATTATCATTAAATACTTCAGGCTAGACTTTAATTGACCTCCCTTGTTCTGATTCAAACTTACACTTCTAAATTACTTTCAACTTCCCCTCTTCCCTCTCTTAATTCTAACTCCTTATTATTCTTCATTTCTTCCTTTCCTTTTCCATTCATTTTTAATTCTTTTTTCAATTTCTTCTTTTATTTTTATTTATTTTTCATCTCACATTTGTTTTACATTTCTTTATCGTTTTCATTCTACTTGAACTATTTTCTTTCCTTTTAAACTTTTTTTCACTTTCTCAGTTTTATTTCTATTCAACTTCACCTTTCTTTTCTTCTCTGACATATATAAAGACATTTTGAAATTGAATGCACCATGTATGGTCTGAATACAAAACATTTACCAATATCCTCTCATATGTGGGAATCCTACTCCAACCTGTAATTCAACCCTCTTTCTAAAATTAGTTTTGCATAAATACCTACAAATTCTGTATTTCAATCATTGGCTGAATAACTTAAATAACCAGAAATGAACAAACTTAATCACAGTGTCTTGTGTTTGTCATATAACTCCTACAAAAAACTGACAACCAAATCTCTTATTGACTCACATCTTACAACCATAAAAATGTTGGTATTTAATCAGAAGCAGCTTTGTACAACATCTAATATTATGCTGTAACAGAAATTAATAAACTTAAGACATTGTCTGAATACTTTATAGTATCATACATCAGAAATAAATTAATGTGGAATTCAAACTAATTTGACATTTCTAAGTTAATGCAACAAATAAAGATATTTATTTCAAATAAAACATTTATTACTTGACTGAGCAGTTGTAGCTAAAATAATCTCCAATATGTACAATCTATTTGATAAAAATTATAACAGAACTGTTTGACAACGATGTAGACCACACTAAAGCTCTTGTTTTACAATCTATAACTTAAAGACACAATGTTAACATAACTGTAAAATACTTGAATGCTAACAAGGGAATCAATTTCTACTTTGTTTTATTACTTTCATTTGATTATACCTATTTACCCATACACAGAATTATATCTTAATATCATTGGGAAAAGGCAAATAGTTTCATATCAAAAGCCACAAGACAGTGAAAGTCAAGCCAATTTTAAGAATCTTATTTGTAGGGACAATAAAGAGTATGTTTTGTATATTTAAATATTACAAGAGCTTTCTTAAAGATATACCTTTTAGTGTTATTTTTCTTTTATTTGTTTCAGTCATTGGACTGTGACCATGCTGGGGCATTGCCTTGAAGGGTTTAATCAAGCAAGTTGACTTCAGTACTTTTTTTTTTTCAAGTCAGGTGCTTATTCTATTGGTCCCTTTGCAATGTAACAAACCAACAACAGTTGTCAAGTGGTGGTGAGGAATAAACGCAATACAAACAGAGAGACACAGACACACACACACACACACACACACACACACATAAATATATATATATTTATATATATGCTTCTGCCTATGAAATCCACTCACAAGGCTTTGATCAGCCCAGGAAGACACCAGGTACTGCACAGTAGAATTTAACACCAAACTTCTTGCCCACACAACTACGCTTACACCTTTATATATAATATTCAACACAATGTGACATAAAATCAGTATTTTAATGTGTAGTATATGACTGTTAAAGATTCTGTAACCCATATACAAAGGCATAAAGCCCTAGAATCTGATAAATGACTGACAATTAATATAAAACTATTCAACATCTGCTGTTATTTATTTTTATTTATTATAGTAAATTGCAAAAAAAAAAAAAAACTAGATTAAACTTCCTTTAAATGTTTAAAACCAGAATAAATATAACAATCTTATTTGTTAATCTGTCTAAAGACCAAGCAATAAATAGCTGCCAAAACACTGTGACAATAAAAATGATATATTACATGTCATGGCTTTACTTATCATCATGATTTATTAGACAAGAATAAATTTCATTTAACTAAAACAACAGAAATAAAATTATAGTAAATAATTTTTTTTAAAAATACATTACTAAACTCCTACCTAAAATTCAACTTTATTGATAAGTAGTTTAGAGCTATAAAAGAAAGCCTTAAAGCTGTGTTTATAATGCCAGAATAATTGAACCAAATACCAATATATTATAATCTAATATCAACATTGCAATAATGACAAGGTATGATAATACAGAAACATATCTGTTATAAACAAATATCAGATTTTCCCTGAAGCATTAGAATAAAAAAAATTTCTAATTAATTCTCTATTTCTGAAACTTATCTCTACATTTTTTCTGTGAACCACCAAAGAGACTTGTGAGGCTATTGTTTTTATCTTGAGCCAAACTGAAAATTTCAGTTCATTAGCATTTTTTCATATATGCCATCAGGACATCAGTGGTTCTTTGATTTATTATAACGATTAAGTTTACCCACCAAATGAAAACAAATACAAAAGTTGGATATGACTAGTTAATATTCAGTTAATAAATAGTGGTCCAGTTTCAATAATATTGTTTCAATTATCTAGTTATGATATTCTATCTACAACTATAGTAGCTTCATTTGTTAATGTCACTGAAAAAGTAACTCTATTTTATTTCAAAACTAAATAATATTACTAAAGTAGAATAATATTACTACAGAAAGGAAATTTGTACCAGTAGTTCCTTGACGTGCCTACTACACAGACAAACACTACAATATTAAGGCATGATTACACTGAACCGTTGCCCAGAGGCCTCATAGATCAGAATTGGGCTCCTAGACCCATGAGGCAATGGCCCAGGGTAATTATGCCTTAAGATGGCCTAGGAGCCTAATTCTGATCTGTGTACACTGTGGCTTGCTAGCAATTAGAATATACTATGGGACCCAGTGCATTTGCCCAGGAATTATAGGCACAATGTCAACAATAAAGTGTCCAACAACATGAAGTATCTTCTGATAATTCAAGAACTATCATCAAGATACACTGTAATGATTACATAAATCACTAACTTATTTGTCTGAATCCCTCTAGACCACTACAAATAGCAATCCAAATTCATAGTTGTATATATGCTTTTTTGAACAAGATAAGAGGAAATGTTGAGGTAGCATATAGATATAAGTCAATGTGTGCAAACGAAAGGAATAATAAAAGAATTTGTCATTAACATAGACATGCGCTCAGACATTTATTGAAAGAAAGACCACAAGAAAGGCTAAGATTAATTAATCCTGACATATATCCAGGTTGATTGAGTGGAGTCAAGAAGAATTATATAAACTCAGTCAGTGAAAATGTATCAGTTCTATTAAAAGATTCTCCTGCATCCAAAAGCTTTAATGCTTTCAAGAACAACTACTATGTTCTCATAGATGTTTGCATGTGACAAGTGAGATATCTATATTTTTTGACAGAATGGATTGAAAAATATTAGATGGAGCAGTAGAGTAGTTGAAATGTTTTGTTTTAATCATCTATGAGAGATAAGATGTTTAAACAAAAAGTAAATTTAAAGATTAGAGAGATTGAAATTGTTTGAAATGGAAAAAAACAAATGTTCTCTTATCTTTGGACACATTTTTAGATATAGAGAAATGTAGCAGTAATTTTTATCTTGAAGTGAACATTTTATATATATGTACAACACACACACACGCACACAGTTAGATAGATGTGTGTGCATGCATGCGGTTAGGGTGTTGGCCACATGATGATAAGGTAGCATGTTGGGTCCTTGAGCAAGGTACTTCATTTCAAAATGCACCAGTTTACTAAGCTAAAAATGAGAAGCAATCAAATACTAGTTAAACTTTCTCTCCAGTTAACTGTTACATCGGCTGGGTCAAGGGTGAAAGGATCAAGAGAGTGTGTGCTTATGACTATATAAGGACGCAAAGCAACTAGCACAAGCCATCAGGTCATACTCCCTTGTGAATGACATCTAAGCCCCTTTTTAAATGCAAGTGTTGAAAGTCAATAGATACCAAGCATCTGTTATAGTCACTGTTAGAACAACGAACCCCAAAACCAGAACTCACCCAAGAATTGTTTCTGAAGTTAAAACACTTTAATAAAAGTGCAATCAACGTTGTCTGCAAACATAGTAGTTTACATCAAGGACTCTCAGGACTTTCACAGCAGAAAAGTGCCTGCCAATTTACATTGTATACGAGATCCTGTACACTAGATGTGGAAACAATAGGCAGTATTAATCAACCATTATACATTTAAAAAAAACATGAATAACTCCACACATGTACATCATCATTTATCAAAAGCATTGAAAATGCAGGAACATAAACAAATACAAGACAGAAACATTCAAAATTTTAATCCCTAACATTGGCAACTTATGGATTGAAGAAGCCATTCTAATGATAAAAAAAAAAGCACATTGCCACCAACAAACAATCAACAACCACCATGTATTGAATGACGTACAGTAGCTATTATAGTCAACAGATGTGGCAATATCTACTTCAAGTCTAGCATATGTTACAGCACATATAGCAAAAACTGAAGTCAAGACTACTTAAATATTTGTAAGGTAAAAATATCAATGTCTTCATTATTGCTATAGACCTCAGTGACACAGATATTCCGTGCACACACATACAGACGTATATACATATACACAAAAATATACATACATAAATACATACTCTTGGCCATGTTAGAGCCCTTCTCTAATGACTGACAAGGGAAACAGGATCCCTCCCTACAGGTGGCGAGATTGAGTCATGCCAGTGCTGATTTGGGGTTTGATTGGTCTTCATCAGTGACCCATTATTCTGTCCTGCTGTAAATTGCCAAAGCCTCCTTAATAATTTATAATTCTCACATCGCCGTTTTTGGAATCAGTTAATGCTTCCTATGGCATTCTCTATAAGACTGACGAGGTGAGTTAGGTGTCACTGGGGAAGAATGGTCGAATCTGGGGTCGGCGCTGATATGATACCATCTGGCTTGCCATAGCGAGGGAGCTTGTCTCCCTTTTCGGTCGTTGGAAGGGTGCTCTCACGAAACTAAGAGTTGTTTTGACACTTATTTCTAGCAGTGCTTGTGCTGAATAGCAACCTCTGTCACTTTATATACATATATAGGAGTTGCTGTGTGGTAAGTAGCTTACTTACTAACCACATTGTTCTGGGTTTCAGTCCCATGGCATGGCACCTTGAGCAAGTCTCTTCTACTATAGCCTCAGGCCGAGCAAAGTCTTGTGAGTGGATTTGGTAGACAGAAACTGAAAGAAGACTGAAGGAATAAGTCCTGGGGTCAATTTGCTCAGCTAAAGGTGGAGATCCAGCATAGCCACAGTCAAGTGACTGAAACAAATAAAAGAATATATATACACACACACACACACACACATATATATATATATATATATATATATATATATATATATATATATATA
>NC_068984.1:66122242-66124384 GCF_001194135.2 Octopus bimaculoides
ATATATATATATATATATATATATATATATATATAGACATACATATATATATACACATATATACATATACATATATATAGTCCAACCTATGCCAGAATATTAAAGGGGGATGATAAGACATATAAAAGGATCTGTACCAGTAAGTAAATGAAGTTACACTTTGCTTCCACAATCTCACACATTGGCACTACAACAAAAAATCTTGCTTTTACTTGTCAGGAACATGTTGCTTTGGTAAAAAGGGTTCCTGCTATTTAAGACATGAACATATTGTATCATGAGATCTAAGATTGCCTTTTGCAATATGCATGCATACGTATGTGCACATGTATGAATGTGTGCGTGTGTGTGTGTGTGTGTGTGTGTGTGTGTGTGCGTGTGTGTGTGTGCGTGTGCGCGCACAAATGAATGTGCATGTATTCTAACATATTTTTCTGTAGAAGTAAAATAAACAAAAAATACTTCAAAAAAAAAAAAGAAAGATATGTGCTAGGTTTAAAGAAAAGCAAGAAAGAAAATAATTTACATTATTTTTTAAACAACTATTTACAAGCATCAAGGCTGTTATACAGTTGGATGGAAATTACACTTCTGTTATCCAAAATGTAACAAATGAATATCTCAGACTAAGAGCCCCTTACAAAGAATGAAGATATTTTCCCTGTAATATATATTGTCTAATAACATCCATGAAATATTACCTCATTAGGTTTCATGAAACATTTCATATCAGAGATTTCAAACCTTTATAACTGTCGATGGAATTCTATCTAGTAATCAGCATACAGCTGTTAAATTACACCCTTTTTCAAGCTAAGAACTCTGTCTGATAAAGAAAGAACTACATGAATAAGCATTTTATTATTAATCCCAATTACATATGTGTGATTGAATGTGTGTCTGTATAAAAATATGCACATACATACATTTGTGTGTATGCATCTGTAGGTATGTACATGTGTGCATGTGTGTGTGTGTGTTGATTATATACATATGTTTAACGATCAGTTTGTATCAACTCTTACTATATATGGAAGAGGGGTTCCAAGGATTAAAATGTTTATAATTTAGAGTTTAATCGTTAATTAGTATTCAGAAGATAATTAATATTATATATAGAAAATTTAACCAAAGTTACAACAGGATTTTCTCTGGTTGCACTAAAACAATTAAATCAATCCCTCACAAAAAACTTTATGAATTTTTAAAAACAGTTTAATCCATGAACACAAAGAGAAAGTAATGACTTTTGTCAACTATTATGTTAGTAACTTTTGTGTCAAGTAACCTCTAAGTTATCCAGATCCAATATTAGGCTGTAACTCTTTGCACATTTATACTCCAATATTAATTTAGATATTTATTTGGCTCTTATATGACCTATTTCCAAGAAACCTATTTTGCTTAAGACCTGCTGATATTCTTACTTAAGTCAAAGACAATTAGATAACATCAAGCCTTCGAATATGCCATATTACACCTTTTACAACATCAATACAAATTGGAAAATTAAGACAATGAATGATTAATATAGAATTTAATTTGTTCTAGTTTACATAGCCAATGAGAAATTTAATATCTAGAGAAGTGCAGCACTGTTTTCTTAGTAGCATTTATACAGTTACATATAATCATTATCATCATCATAGGCTAAAAAAATTCTAATTTCAAGCAGTACCTTAGGACAGCATTAGAAGAAATGCCAAATAAATATTTGATTTCTCTTATTTCATACAACATTCCCATGGAAACATTGCCTTATAGTTGGGGCGTTAAGCTCATAATCATAAGATCGTTTATCCCATTCCCAGTCAAGGAAGTTACTTCATTTCACATTGTTCCAATCTACTCAACTGAAAAATGAGTGTCAGCTAAGTGCTAGTCAATGCTTCCTCTCTCCAGCTCTCACATTCTGGAAGATCTGTTGGGTCAAGGAAAAAAGGCTTGATGGCATCAGTGTTCATGTGTGAGACTACATGAGCACTCAAAACAATTAACAAAAGCGTGGTACAAGCTACTAAGTTATATTCATTCATGAGTGATAGCCATAGTGTAAATTCTCATTTCACTCCGCTTAGTGCAATTTGATGTAAGTCAAGTTAAACCATTTGTGTTGATTATGATATGTTAACTCATATACAC
>NC_068984.1:66124394-66141894 GCF_001194135.2 Octopus bimaculoides
TGATTATGATATGTTAACTCATATACACATTATTTCTAATGTTCAAACACCTCTCTTTTCTGCATTATTGTTCTATCATTTTTCTCCTATATAAACAGTTCCCTCTAGTTTCATCTCTTCTGAAATATATACATATATTTCATGCCAAAACACATACATGTACACACAATCATCATCAGCAGCAGCTTACACTTTTACTCATAATTTCATTTGTATGTCCAATCTTGTTTTTGAAGACTTCCTTGATAGGATTGTTTCTATTCATATGCAACCAATTATTTTAATACCAGCTGCACACAGCTGACTGTCCAATTATATATGGTATAATATAAATATTTAGACTGATTGGCTTAGTCTACTTTATTTTCTTTCTTTCCACTTTCAATGTTTCATAATGGACATGACAAACCTAGTGACTATAGATCTATTGCTTCCATTGTGATTTCACAAAGATATTGATTAGCAATTTGTCTAAAAGAAGAGGGGGGAAAAAGAAACAAAAGGAAACAAAATAAAAGAGAGAAATCATAAACAAGGGGAGAAATCAAATCTAATCATCACCAACAGATACAGTAAGTGGAAAATAAGAGAGAAGAGGAGAATGAAATGTGTGAGAGACAAAACATAATGGCAAAGAGAAAAAAAAGAGAATATATATTTTAATGTAAGAGATTAAAAGAGAGAAAAGAACAGCGAAACAGAACATTAATGAAAATGAAATGATTTTTGTACTGTATCTGTGTCCATATGTATGGATGGATGGATTTTTAAAAGATATTAATATGATAGACATGTAGAAATGTATAAGACATTGGTAGACGTATGCAGAACAGAATATCCAAATATAAAGTAAAAGAGAAGGAAAGTACAAAATGGTGAGTATGCAAAAGAGGGATATAAGAAGAGATACAAATCTAGAAAGAATTTGCATATCTGTAAAAGTATTCAATGGAAACAGATGTATCACAAAAAAGACTAATGACAGCAAATAAAAGGAAAGTGAAAGGTGAAATAAATAAGATGGGCCTACATAAATATAAGATTTAGTAAAAATTATATTAAATTTAATTTTAAAACAAGCTCTAGAAAACATCTCCTCTCATTCTGGGACAACCACAGAGTAATAAGAAATGGTTTAATGGGTAAACCCTTCATGCCAATGCTAGAGGTACTGGCCTTATACAAAACATTCTAAATCATTTTTCCGCTCCATCACACATTTAAAATGTTGAAGTGAAGATAGAGGTTATTGCCCCTATGCTTGAACAGAGTAAATCACAGAAATATTGCCATAATATTAAATAATGGTGGTGCCACAGCATGGTTACAGCTCTCAAGCTGAGTTGCTGGTAAGTTACATTTACCAATTTATTGCATTTGAAGCAGTTGGAAAATGCTGTGCTGCTATCCATGAAGATCTCGAGAAAAGTGAAAGGAAAATGATTCTTAAGATAAAACAAAATAGGAAGGTAAAGTGAAATTTAACCTTTGATTAGTCTATCTGGCTGCATCACTGTGCAACCCAATGGTATGGGGATCAGTCCAACTGTGCAGCAACTTGGGCAAGCTTCTTCAACTACAGCCCTGGGCCAGCCAATGCTTTATAAGTAAATGTGCAGATGGAAATTTAGTGAAAGCCTGCCATGCATGTGTGTGTGTGTGTGTGTGTGTGTGTGTGTGTGTGTGTGTGTGTGTTTGTGTGTGCATGTGAGTGTCTCCACAACACAACTGGTGCTTTTTTAATTATGTCACTGTAACTTCGCAATTTGACAAAAGGGGACGGATAGAATAAGTATGAGACTTAATAATAAGTACTGGAGTTGATTTGAGCAACTAAATGCTTTGAGGCAGTGCTCCAGCATCGCCACAGTCCAATTACTGAAACAAGATAAAAGATGCACTATGTGAAAGATATAAGGTGAAGGAATGAGTGATATGAAAAAACAAATATGTGGAAACATACGGATAAAAACTTTTCTTAATCACATAGGCTAAATGGTAAAACATAATTTTATATTTTTCCATTAAATTATTTGATCAGATTATAAGCTTAAATATTTTATAATGATTTGTTGTTGTTAATCTTCAGATCAGTTCTGATCAAGCAGATCTAAAGGCATTCCTTTTTTATTTTCAAATATAATTGATTGAAAACTATATTAACCTATGTATCCTTCTTTTGAAAATAATAAGGTGTGATATGAAGATTTGGTTTATTTCTATTTCTAGCAAGTTGAATTACCACAAAGGCACTTTTGTTTTTATTAACTGAACAATTAATTGCAGAGAAAATTTTTCTCAAATTGCTAACATTTTTTTCGAGAGCCCATTTTCAAATTGTTTAGGCTTTTTCACCTCCTGAGAAATCCTAATATTTACAATATATATGAAAATATTTGGGATAGGTTTGAAATAGTGAACATTCATATTTTACAAAAGCTTCAACACTGTTACCCACTAGCATTACCAAGTAGCATTACCTCAGGTAAGAGCACTGAATCTTTTATAGAGTCATTATATGATACATTGAAATGAAAATTAGCTTAACTGAACAATACCATCATTGGCTGCAGGTTTCCAGTAGACCAATCATTGGTACATTGAATTTCAAGTGGCAAGAGCAAGAAGTGGGTGTCTGTGCAACTTAGAAAGAATGGATACCAGACAAAATTTAAATAAATTTGCTGGAATGTATAGATTTATCAGTTTTCTTAGCACATAAATACTAATATACATGTAGACATACACACACACACACACACACACACAATTGGCTTCTATGCAGTTTTCATTGACTAAACTCCTACCCACAAGTTATCAGTCAATGATTGTGTTTTTCCAAGCTGCCACTAAGTGGAATAGATTTCAAAACCATAGGATTGCAAAATGAGCCTCTCTCACAACTGTGCCTGTGGCCATAACTTAAATTGATAAATCTTAAATGTATATTACGTCTGAAAACACACAGACTAAATAAGAAATGTCATTAGAATCGGTAGAGTAGTTTTGCTTTGTGTAAGCTTTAATTGACCTGAAAATAACAAAAGTAAAAGTTTCAGCCTCAATGAAGTCTCCACCCCCACATCATTAATAGTATTAATTTCTTATCTCATGGCACAGAGACTTACAACTCCTTTGCTATAATACAAAGACAGAACAAAGTCCTGATATCAGACAAAGTTTATAATAATATTTGTTATTGTTTCTGTATTGCATCAATAATAATAATGATAATAATAATAATGATAGTAATAATAATTTCTTGATGGTTGCAATTGATAAATGTTTCTAACATAAGCTAGAAATCTATGGGTGAGGAGAATAATTATATCAACCCCAGTACTAGTTTTATTGCTCATTTTATCAACTCCACAAGGATGAAAGGCAAGAGTTCAAATGCTGCCATGGTCTACTTTGCCTTTCATTCTCTCAGGGGTTAATAAAATAAGTTTAGTACTGAGGTCAATGTAATTGATTTACCCTCTCCAGTTAAAGTTGTTGGTTTTGTGCCAAAATTCTACTCTGAATAATCAGAGTAGAATTTCTATTATGAAAGATCAATCATAATGCCTATCTCTCAGCTCCTACCGTGGGACACAATCCTTAGATTATTCTATGGTCTGGTGGAGGATGGGGCAAGAGGGCTTGTATGTCTGTAAAGACTATTCCACCTGACTACATATTATCACTAACAGTCACATCACCACTAACCACTTTCTCATACATTTCTACAAAATTGGTCATTAGTCAGGTGTGAATGTCATCACTCTTGTATCTTATGGTGACACTCATGGGTTTTTGGGTATTTTTGCTCAGATACAATGAAATCAGCTACAAGCACACGTGTGATTGCACTAACTGAACTTGTCTCTTTGCCTCTACTTTCAACAACATATGCAACTTCATATGTCTTTAGTAATGCACAGATATGTTGCCTTATTTCACTTTCCCATTGGGGCAACAGCTTGCAGTAGAAAAGTATAATTTTTCTCTCATAAGGCTGCTATGGTCTCTTCCTTTCATCTAAAGGTTGTATCTCATGATAGCATCCCTAGATGATATTACATGTGCTATGTTCAGACTGCAAAGTATATGTAGAGAATGAAGACAAGCCTAAATCTTGAAATAAATTTCTCACATGACAGGTGATACATGATTATAACAATAATCAAGAGAACAATTCATTAAAACAACTACAGTACTTTATTTGATTACTATCAGAAGGCTAAAAAGGACAGTCAATCCCAGTATGCTTTGAACTCAAACCATAAAGAACAAAACTAAATATCAAAAATATTTTTATTCAAGTGCCATCCAACACTAATAATTTCTGACAGTCACAAGGCCAAATATTTTGGGAGAATTATATTTATCAGTCCTAGAAAATTAACAGCAAAGTCAACAATGGCAAGATTTCATTTCAGAATATAAGGGGATAATTTTCTTTATGCAAAATAATAGAAATTTCAATTTAGAACCTCAAATTTCCATGCTCAAATAATGGCATGCAAAACTTTTAGCATTCAGATTATGCTATCAAATTTACTGCTTATTTATTCACATTGTTTTGAATTAACTATGCATTATCTTATAGCTTCAAAATTTTGATAAGTGGTAAGAATAACATTGTAAGGTAAATGTGAAAGGCTGGATCTGGCCGCTTTCATCATAAAACAGGTAAAATATCTGGGTCAGATACAGCCAGTTTAAATACAACAGGGTTAAATAGATGACAACCAGCCTATCAAATTAAAGAGATACAGATCAAGTAAGAACTCAACAACCAACTAGTTCAAAGCCTTAATTAGAGGTCTTTCATCACAGAAACAGAACAAAATCTTCTTAACTATCAAAATATTATGATGATGAAGAATATACAAGAAGAAGAGGAGTATTTTTTCAGAAACAATCAATCTTATTGTTCATGGTTACCCAGTTTGAGCCAAAACAAATTAAATGTATAGACAAGTCAAATTTCATGATATATTACACACATTGGAAGTTGTTAATATTTTCAAATTCAGGCAATGTATATATATATATATATATATATATATTGTAAATACACACCATAAAATATGATGAAAAATAACATTGTTAGCATATAACAGGACATACCAGTTTTTTTATTGAAAGAAATATTGGTAAATCACCTTAACATGATAGCCAAAGATCAGAGAGAAAAAGAATTTTTCCACATAACCTGATATAAATTCCAGCAAACAACTTACCTCTTGAGTAACTGAATAAATTATCCAGATATCGAGATATGAAAATAGATATATCCAGAATCTAGTGACTGAAGACAGCAACAGTTCCCATACGGACATTGAGAAGAATAAAAGAGATACCATCAATTATAACCGAAATCCCAGGTCTTACACATAAATAAAATATATCACTAAGAACTACATACACGTAACTAGATTGCTGTTGCTCACTATAGTGAACATAAGTTTTGTGCATGGAGTTGCACTTTGTCATACAGTGATGGCATACAAAATTAATGATTTCTCCTGATGGTACAAGGCCATAAATTATAAAAGGTAGGAATATATTAGAGCTATAATAAATAAAACTGATCCATGTACATGCATGGTACTTATTTCCAAACCCAAGATATATGAAAGTCAAAGTCATCTCTAAAAGACAAGAAAGTCCAAGAAGAAAAGAATTACTTAGAAAAAAGACAAATAAAAAAGTAATAAAAAAGCAAATTTAAGAAAGAATTCAGAACCTCAAATGTATCAGGAAGAAGAAATGAGGAATGTAGCTTATCAGGTATATTTTACACAGAAGTGAAATAGTGTGGGTTTCTAATTCATATGTAAATAGCATTGATATTTATTCCTTATAGTCACACTAATAAAATCACCAAAGAAAATCATCAATATTAACAAAACCACAACATTCTTAGAGGAGTTGACAAAAATCACTCCTTTTGTAGAAGTGTATCTCTATTCTGCAATTGTAGAATGTAAATGAGTCCTTAGCGCCCAAAAGATTTTAAAGGCTTTCTAAACACATGAATTTCCAAGATTGAACTTTCTTTCATTGGCAACATTCTCAGATCAGATGAGTGATACCTCTTAACAAAAGGTACATATATTGACGGGATGAATAAGAAACCATTTTATGTAGGAACAAAATGACTGCAGTATATTTTAATTCACATCTTATGACTAAGTATTTGAATACGTTATCCACTCGGCCATATTGCTTCTATTATTTTACAATTAAGAAATAACAGTTTCATGCACTGGCAGTGAAAGTATAATCAAAGTTTTAGAAACTAAAAACTAGCATCGACTTCTTGCAGTTCAGATCCCGCTATAGTCAAATAAGCTAACACCATAAATATTCCTATCATATCAGGAAGAGGGTGATGTTGAACAATAAATATACATGTGGCACCCTCTGGTTATTGACATAAGCACAAAGGAGATAATAAACCCCTCACAACATGAGGCAAAATTTGAATCTGAAATTAAGGAATATGAGGAAGATCCATAGAGTTCACATATTTATATATTTATTTTTTTATGCTTTGAAGTTTTTACAATTTCTAGTTGGTGATAATCATGTATAGCATTATTTCATTCTTTTTAGAAATCTTGAGCATGGTTTAATCTGTAACATATTACTCATGCACAAAAACATTTTCATTAAAACTGATCTTCTTAATGTCATTCAATATATAAATTTCTTAACATCTGTTAATATATATTAGTAAATTCTCAAATTGTCCAGTCCAGAATATTATGTTCCGGTCTTGTTTTCAAGATGATAAAACATGGAAAAATGCCAAAAGTCAATAAGAAAAAATATCTTCAAAAGGAAGGGGATACAGTATAACTAAATAAGGTCATTAGTTATTCTGCAATAAATCTTATTTCATGTCACAGCAGGTTTCTGTTTTATCTTTGGACACTGGATTTGATTCATTGTGCTTATATTCAACTATGTATCAGATTTAGCCTATAAACTTCAGAATACCTATTGTGATAGACTCCAGATAGAGAATTCTAATATTTCATACATGATATTGTCAACTTCAGAAATATACAGAAATGCAAGTACAAGTAAATAAAATCTTCTTATTTATATATTTTCAAGAACAATACAGTAACAAGTCTAATAATGCATACAATCTATGAAAATAATACTCTGATAAAGTTAAAATCGCATGGCAAACACTGCATACACCTGGTCTTTAAGGATATAAATAACATACAAAAATGATTTCAAAAGCAACCAAAAAGATGTACAAAATATATAATAATAACAACAGTAATCTCTGAAATCCATATATAAAACTAAAGACAATATAAAACAATTAATGAAGTAAAAAACACTTTTTTTATTCATTTTTAATCAATGTATGAGTCTGCCATAAGTTCAACAGACAGTGTCAGCCATTTTGGCATGACAACGAAATTTGAGATTTAGTTTGAGTATACAAGACATTATGCTACAGCTTAGCTCATTGTTATTTGGATGAAATCCAAAAGAATATTTGAAGAACTTGCTAAGTAGCTGTCTTAGCTTCACTGTTATAGAATTTACTTTTCAGATAGAGTATTGAAAAAGTACACAGTATGCTCTTTTCCTCCAGCAATTATTAATTTTTCCTTTCTTGGATGAAATGATTTCTAAAAATTAGCTGCTTATATATTTTTATACATTTGAACAGTTACTCACAACCATCCATGAACCACATGTAATACTACTTCTTAGTCAGTTAAGTCAAGTAAGAAGACAGTTTTACTTACATGTTTAGAGATATAAAAATACACACACATACAAACACATATTATCAAACCACACACTTATTTCTTTATTTACATCATCATTCTTGAAAATCCACTTTTCTATAATTGCATGATCAGATGGAATTTGTTGAGATTTTCTACAGCCAGATGCCCTTCCTGTTGCCAACCTTTACCCGTTTCCAGGAAAGGGAATTTTCCTCATGGCCAGACACATGTTTCACACAAACACACATTGATATACACAGTGGTAGTTTCCATCTACCAAATCAACTTATAATGCTTTGGTTATCCTAAAGCTCCACACAGTGGGAACTGAACCCAAGGGCAAATGGTTAGGAAGCAAGCTTCTTAACCACACAGCCATATTTGTACCTATAATGTGTGTGTGTGTGTGTGTGTGTGTGTGTGTGTGTGTGTGTGTGTGATTCTTTACATTAATTTTTCCATGCTAACATGGGTGAGATTATGTTTTTGCTTTTACACTAGGACACCATTCCTATTACTGAGAGTTGCACTGATTGTCTGGCAAAATGATGCTACAGTATTTCCATTCTTTTGCGTAGGCCACACTCAACTGTAATATAGTTTCAATCCATAATGTACACACACACACATGAAAAATTTTAGGGATTGATGTTTAAGAAAATACATTTTTGTTATTGAATTATTAGTGAAGAAATTAGATCATAATGAGGAAAACACTAATGAAACTAATAAAGATTTCTTACATTTCTACAAAGTTAATAATTGGTAAGGAGGAATTACATCCAGTTGAATTAGAACTGCAAACTATTAGTACATATTTTTTCTAAATCCCCAATATGTATAAAATGTGAAATCAACTTTTCTGAGAACAAAATGCAGAATACAGAAAAAAGACAAAATGAAAATAGATACAAATAATTCTAACAAAATTCCAAAAAGTTATCTGCTGCTTTTCCAAACTCTTCTTTTGGTACTTATTTGTATGTCAGTTAAAGACTAACATGTATTAAATAAAAGTTAAACAAAGAATAATGGTAAGAGCTTGTCATTTTGTTACTGTAATACCTCACAAAGAATATCTTCGATATAATAGCAGATCAAAATGCTCATCAAACTGAATTTTCACAAGTGTACTAATGAAATTTATTCCAACATTATAAAGTTAAAACAAATTTATTTCAGGAATGATAGACAAGCGGGCAATATAATTTAACTAGGTAAACTATTGAAACTTTCCAGATTTATAAAACTTTAAAAGATAGAAAAGTTAAATTGAAATGTCAACAGTAGTTTAAAGATCAAACTAAAAAGAAAATTGATAGCAAGATAAGAAAAGGCTTAGTATGATTTTTTTCCATGTTCACCACAAAGACAAAATGTTGATTCTTTTCATAGTAGCACTTTAGAGTATTTATAAGAACTAATTGCTAAAACCTATGTACATTCTTCAGACCCTTAGTTTGTAGAATAACTCACCTGTAAAAATAATAATTTTTGTTTTTAACGTGAACAATATTTTAATATTAAATCTCATTAAAGCATAAAAAAAGTTTAAACTATAATATACAAAAGTCTTAATTCCTCAGAAAGAAAAGAACCAAAATTAACCAAAATTTCTTAAAGAGAGATGGTAGAAATTCTAATTCAGATGCTGCAGTCTAGACAAAAAGGCAACATATTTCCTTATATGAAAGACAAAGTTCAATCACTGCATAGAAACTATTTTGTAACCAACGAGTAATAAATGTTTACTTCAATAAAGCCTCTTTTTTGTTTGTTTTTTGGGTTTTGCTTTCTAATTTTGGACATAGTCCGCAAAAACATCTGAGTTCAATGAGCAAAATTTGCTGAACATAATTTTGAGATTAATTGAGTATTATTGGCATATCTGGCTTTTTGAAGAAATCATTTAATTACTTTACTGAAATAAGTTTTATGAACTGACAGAGAGTACAAGGTGAACTATTTTCCTCAGATCCCAAAATATATCTATGATCTATGTAAATTATTCAATAATGGTAATAACAAAAATGTAGTAATAGCTGAATAAAGAATAAAGAATCAATCATTAATCAATAGAGACTAAAATAGAAACTCTTCAGAGACATATGGCCAAAGCATCAGTCAATGTTGAACAATCTGACATCATAAGAAGTAATAAAATAGCTAAATGAAAGAACAAACAGTGAAAGAGTTAACGAAGTAGCAATTTAAGTAATCAAAATTTTCACAAATGCAAGAAAAATGCAGATCTGCAACAGCTCATTAAAATGGCGTCCAATATATTTCTATTAGTTAGCTTCACTAGACAGAACAATTATTACTATCATTGTTATTTTTCATGAATGAAAAATATCAAATTTTTAAAAAACTTTCCTTTTTCTCTATCTACCAGGAGCATAAAAGACAAATACCCCAACTCTAATATATATAGCAAACATGTATTTTAAAGCCTAAATAAATATTTAAAAAAAACAAGTTAAACAATGGCAAAATCTGAAGTCAGAATAATGATATACTGTGAAGTATTTTTCAGGTTAAACCTTTAGCATTTAAACCAGCCATATCCGACCCAAATATTTTACATGTTTTATATTCAAATCAGCTAGATCTCACCTCTCATTCCTACCCTACAATGTCAGTCAAAAAATAAACAATCCCATCTTTGAAATCTCGAAGCTACAAAATAATGTATGGTTAAGTCAAAACAATGTGAATAAATAATCTTTACATTTGGCAGAGTAATCTGATCCACTTTCATAAAAAAAATGAGTAATATATGAAGATAAAAAAATTAACTGAAAACCAATTTAATCAAAAATCTTAAGATCTAATGGAAATTATACCAATATTTAGAGCCTATCATTTGTATTTTTAAAGGTTTAATACTATTCAGCTACAGATTTTATTCAATTTAATGAAAGAAAATAACTTGAAGATGTTGCCACTTAACTGGTACACTGATATTAGGTTTCCATGTACTCTCTTGGAATTACTTCACTTAAGTTAATCTCTGTATCTTAATGTTTTCTGTCTCCCATTAAAAATAATTTCATTGGTGATTTTTCAGCATTATGGCCAATTGTCATGCAACATTGATTACATCTGATTAACCAAATTACACAGTATCAAGTAGCAAGAGATGGCATAGTTATGAAAATATGTTTCCCTTACTCAACAATTCAATAGAATAAAAAAAATAAAGGAGAAAAAAGCACTGCAAGGAAAAAGTTTGACTACAGAAACCCTTTCTGCATGTTAATAATAAGTTCTAACACATTGGCAGATGGTCACACATATCAGTGAAGTAGTACAGTCAATTTAATCGATCCCTTCCTCAATGCTTGACAAGTATTTATTTTATTGATTCCAGAAAGATGAAAGCAAAGCTGACCCTGGCAATATAACTTGCTCATATCTACTAGATTAAATTAATGAACATCTAAAATATGTTACTGCATAATTTAACTTCATATCGACATTTATTTCAGTAGTTTGTGAAATAAAAAAGAGTAAGCCATACGGTTGCCAAGAATTGTACCTAAAACTATTTGAATTCATCATTATAATATCTACTGTCTACAACTTACACTTGTTTCAGGGAAACATGATTGAGGTATTAAAGCCACATGTTTTGTTCCATTATTAGAATGGCTAAGTTCACCAACTATAGCAGGGGCACTGCTTTCTATGAGAATCTCCACTATACAACAAGAAAGGTATTTGACCATAGAAAATCTGCCTCAATATAGTCCATTTGATTCATGCAAGCATGGAAAAGTAGCTGTTAAGATGATGACGACACACTATTCATTCTCTAATAAGTCAGTATTCAGATGATGTGCATGGTAGACAACGATGAGAAAAGAAGGTCCAAAAGCCTATTGTTTTCCTGTTATATCATTGTTCTGGTCAACTAGAAGGTCAACATGGCTCATTCCTCATTTTCTGCAGTTAGATTACATAGACAATCATTGTAAGCAAATTTACTATGAAGTCCAAAAGCTAAAATAATTTGTTTCATCTTCTTTAAAACAAAGTAACATTAATGTATAAATTCCAACATGGTATTTTATGAATTGCTACATGTGTTTCACTAGCAGGCAGTGAATTAACAGAGTTGTTCAAGCATCAAACAGAATGCCCCTTGCAGTATTTGATCTGGCTGTCTGTCTGAGTCCAAGATCAAATCTTGCTGAAGTCAACTTTCATTTTTTCAGTGATGATAAATAAAACACCAAACCATAGTAGTAGATTGTGGGAATTGTTGGAGTTTTGAATAGGATGTCTTACAAGTGTGTTCTGGCACTTTGTATTCTGAGTTTACATTCCACTTAAGGATTCAAGTATGTTAATAGCCAGAACTATTCATCCAATCACAGGACCACAATTGATTATGAATACTGCTACTGGTTTGAAGAGTGCAGCCACCTGCTATTGCAGCTGAATAATGATAACAGAGAGGATTATGAAAAAGGTGATGGCGATGGTAGTGAGAATGATGAAAGAGAAAAATGTCAAAAAAAATTATTTTTACATAATTATGTATTTGCATAATCCAATATTTTTCAGTAATCTTCAACTTTTATCAAAAATTTCTATTTTTCTTCAAAATATTCAATTATTCAATATTTTTTCTAATTAGGGTAACATGGTTGGCTGGGGAACTATAGTTCTTTACTGTCCCATCATTAGGTTGGTTCCTTCGTGTCCCAACACTGTGTTGGTTCCTTAATGTCCCAACATTGAATTGGTTTCTCTATACTGTTTCAAATTGCTGCTTATGATATCTATAATGTTGGAAAATCTTAGAAATTAATTTATTCTCGATATTTCCCTTAAAACATTACTTCCAACTTATTTTTGTATGTTACCTCATCTGAATTTACAGACAATTATAAACAAGACAATTTTAATTAAGATGATAAAGAATTGAGAATAATAATGGTAAGGAAAGCAGTGGTAATGTTGCAATGGTGACAATAGTAATGATGTAATAGAAAGCAATATTGCTAGAAACTATTGAGAAAGTATTAAAACATCCTCTCATAAAATAATCCTTTCTATTATAAGCACAAGGCCTGAAATTTTGGAAGGTGGGATCAGTCAATTTCGTTGACTCCAGTGCTCAACTGGTTCTTTTTTCATCAATCCCGAAAGGATGAGATGCAAAGTCAACCTCAGCTGAATTTGAACTTTTAATGTAAAGAAAGATGAAATGCCACTAAGCATTTTGTCCGGCATGCTAATGATTTTGCCAACTCTCAACCATCTCCTCATAAAATGACAGATCTTATCCATGGGTAAAGTATGCATTTATTTCAATATACTGATTTCTGTTCCCTTCTTTTGAAAAGAAGTGATACAGTTACTTTATTTATTTCAGTGTATTGCAAATACTTATTTTATTGACTTTCAAATAAGATATACAGATAATGTTACTTGCAGTGAGTAGCCTCTACATATCACCTAACCAGCAAGAAAATGCAGTTAAATTTACTTTCAATCACACTATTTTATTGAGGAAAGCGAAACACATCTGGATCATGTAATCCTAGACAAAAACTGTCAGTAAAAACTTCTTTTTTTTTAATAAAATAAAATAAATAAAAAACTTGATTGTCAAAGCTGAATTGCCTTTGATCAAAGGTCTGCTCTGTAGAAATTAGTAAATGACAACAATGTTAACTGGAATAAACCATAAAGCGAATCTCTGCCTCATTCAGCCTACTAGAAGTAGCATTGAAATCTCCCTCTGATTATGCTTTACTGTCATGAAAAAAGGTGGACACAATGGATAACACAGTCCTAGATATGCAATGCCCAATAAAAAGAAGAGATTGATGAAACATCTGTCTGGTGGAGGGTGACCTGTGGCTAAACAACTACAATCTCAATGGAAAAATACTCAAAACAACAAAGTACTGCACAGAGTACAAGATGCCTGCAGTCTTAAATGCTAGCTTACCTTGTTATTTAACAGTAACATTTCAACTTCAGTATATTTAGCATCACATTATTAAGAGATTTAAAAGCATGTCAAACAGACTAAACTAATTTAATCAGTGCTGCATTTATTTTCGCTGCCTTGAACTATTAGATACCATTTTAACAAATTCTTTATTTGGTAGAGACAAATCTAAGTTTACTTTGCCAATAAGACAACGAAGTGATACTTTTCACTAAATCTTGTTCTGCCATACTCTATTAAGAAATACAATAATCTGACATCAACTATTGACTAAATTGAATTTTATAGAGAGAAGTAAAATGGAGCGTATTACATTAGACTAAAAGAATATTAGGTAGAACAAGAACACTCATAGTATGTATTCACATTCTCATGGACTTGTGAAGCTAGCTGGTTCCCCCCAAATAAATCCTGCTGCTTCAAAAATTATTTAACTCAGATACACTTACAAACAAAAAAGAATTCTTTGATGAAATTTTGTTTTTCAAGATGTTTTTACATAGTCACAGGGTCACAGATTTATGAGGATTATAGTTAATCAAATCAATCCCAGTCCAGAGGACAGCTTGCATGTAGCCACATGATTTGGTAAAAATGGAAAGTTTCTCTTAAATTACACATCCTGCCATACCTTCTGCTATAGTCAGAAGGTCTGAAATTGTTGGGGAAGGGACTAGTCGATTACATTGACCGTAGTGTTTTACTGATACTTAATTTATCGACCCCGAAAGGATGAAAGGCATAGTCGACCACAGCAGAATTTGAACACAGAACATAGCAAAATACCGATAAGTATTTCATCCAGCATACTAACAATTCAGCCAGCTCACCGCCGTACATTCTGCCATAACAATAAAAAGAAGTAAAAATAGCATAACTGGATAATGCAATCTGAAATGAGCCAAGTAGCTAGTTAGAAACATCTCAATAAGAGATGAAAGTAGTAACTATATTGAAAAGTAATGTGTATCACCACATCAATATGGTTTTTGAACATCACTACCATTAACTCCAGGCACAAATAGCCTGAAACCATTCAGTAAGATGATCCTGTTGTCTGTTAGAAGATGGTTGGGGTTCACTCCCCTGCTTGCAATATATACCGTGTGCAGATTGCACCGATAATCAGCTGGCAGAGGCTCTGCCCAGGGTTAAATGGTAGTAATGTCGAACAGCCATACTGTTGTAGTCTGAAATAACCTATCTGAAAAGATGGGGAAGTCATGGCTAGAATGTGTTTGATCATAGACCAGTAGTATCAAAGCCTCCAATCTGATAGTATTTTGGACACTGACAGGGTGATAAACATTAGTGGGCATTAGAGTGGCATTAAGCTATTAATTACATACAAAATATTAGGTTAAATGTGAGGTGGACTTTAAGAATTGAAACAGAAATTGGAAGATTATTTGGCACTTGAATCTATTTGGAAAGTGAGGTAATTTACTCATAATAATGATTTAGCTATCACACAAGCAATCTTTGATAACAATGTGGCACTTTTACTTTGTTAAACTGTAACTGATAACATTTGGTTCGGCAGCCACAGAAGAATTTTGCTCTAGACACTGTGAAGCAGCCAGTTTGCTTTGTCATTGGGGATACATTTTAAAGCAATTAAGAATTATTTTTGTGTTGTTGTTGTTAATTTTTGTTATCAAATTATTTTTCTATTATTGTTTAAGCATTAGATTGCTTAGAATATTTTTGTTGTAGTTTCCATCTTAACAACAACACAAGCAAATAACAAGGACAAAATGCAAAAACAAAATTCTTAATTGCACCAAAAAATATCTCCAATGACAACAAACAAGGTAGCCCCAGACAGCATCTAAAAATGAAAAAGAAAATGTCTTCAAGAGCTACCAAACTGAGTGATACCAGTCACAGTTTGACAATATGAAAATGACATGCTATTTTCAATATTACTATAATGAACATTCTGATGAAATTTTCAGTAAAAGAACTAATTAAATATTATGAAAAAAGATTCAAATTTTTTTGACCAGTGACTATTTTATTTTGGTTTTACTTTCATAAACTAAATTAGTAGGTAATAAATTATTTTAATATGCAGCCTGATAAAAGTAAATAATCTTTTTCAAGAAGATTAAAATGATCGATCAGTGACTAATTATTTTGTAATAGTTAGTATAAAGCAAGTATAAACCTCATTGTAAAAATGATACCCTAATTGGTAGGCCTCAAGAATTGAGATGTAGATAGTATAAGTTCTTCGATTGAATACTTTGTATTGAATACTTTGTATTGAATAAAGCTGTAGTTCTTTATTATAGTCTGATTAACAAATACCTAATTTTTCTGGGGTTTTTTAATCATGCCTTCGCATATATCAATGAGTAATGTCATCATCATCACTGCTGCTGCCATCATCATCACTCTCATTTAATTTCCAGTTTTCATGGGTTGGACACTGACAGGATCTAAAGAATCAGAAGTCTGCATCATCCACCAATGTTTACATTAGTATGGCTTCTAAGGTTGGATGACCTTCCTAACCTCAGTCACTGTACATAGTGTTCTGGGTGCTTTCACTGTTGCACCAGCACTAAGGAATTCCTTGTAGCTTGTAAGGCTAAGGCCCTAAAGTGACTCGTATAGTCTCCAATGAAACATAAACTGTTCCCCAAAACTGCTTTGTGGAGTCAATTGAGCAGCTCGAAATAACAGACAAATCTTCAAATCAGACGATACTGTCTTGAAAGAAAAATTGTGAAAATATTTTGGATAATGGGGTATGAGATAAACTATATGAGAAAGACAGACGATGATGGCTAGAATACTGTTCTTCAATGGTTTGTTTGCTAAATCAAAGCTGATCTGGGGCAAATCGATAGCTAAAATTTTGAAGTAAAATTATTTCACTCACCTAACTTAATTTTGTCTTTTCCAAATATCTCTTAACAGCATATAGTGTCACTCATTAGTGGACTAAAACAAAATAATAATCTAGAAACGAAAATGAAACAATGAATTGCTCTTTCTCCTTCTCTCTATTTCTCTCATATTTGGAAATTGCATTACTAGGTTGAATACAGAATAAAACTAATCAGTGAGTCACTTAAAACAAGTAATTGTGCAACAATTTTTAGTTCCTGAAACGTCGCGTTTGATATGGACTGATGAGGAGGAGTGTTAAATTCTCACTGGACCTGTAAGTAAAGTAGTAACCAAATCTTCATTAAATCACACAATACCATGTGAAGATGGTTAGTGTAATCTTAGGTATGTCATGTCCAAGAGAAAAAGTGAGAAATATAAAAAGCAAATAATGAAAATTATATCTTTTATTATATCCCTGAAACATTAAGGTTGACCTACGATTAAACATCAACTTGTTTGACTCATGTTCTCAGAGAGAAGGAGAGAGAGGGGGAGAGACAATTACTCTACCAAACCTAATTTGGGATCTGCAATCGCCTCCTCTAACAGACACAAACTATAATGCAATAACGCAGATTCGTATTCTCCATAGCCTAAAATGGGGGTTTGTGTAGAAAAAACATTTTTTTTTTACAAAAGGCTGTTTTGGGTGGGGCACAAAAGGAATCTTGCCTGTTTAAACACTACTAAGGACTATACAGAGAATCTCTGGACCTCATTTGTGAACTATATATATATATATATATATATATATTCCACAATGTAACCTCGTGTATATCGTTGTCGATTTTTTCTTCCTCCGTCTTCCCTTCTTTGGACTTTCCTATATTTCCAACGAAGAGCTCTGCTCGAAAAGTCAAAGTCTCTT
>NC_068984.1:66147237-66152037 GCF_001194135.2 Octopus bimaculoides
ATATATATATATATATATATATATATATATATACATACATACATACATATAAGTTCAATTAGAGGTTAAATAAGTCTCATTAAGGGATATACTCCATACATTTAATAGATAAAAATCCAAAAATGTAATGGTATATCTTTTTTCTACCTCCGACGCGATTCAAGTTTATAATGATTTAATTATTTTAATTAATTTATTTTTGTAATTAATAAATATAATTATTAATTGATTTATCTCGATTTTCTTATTTTTCTTACGCACACACACACACACACACACATATATATATGATATGATATGATATATCTATAATGATATGCATGTATATGTATATATATGTGTGTGTGTGTGTGTGTGTGTGTGTAATGTAAAGGTACATGGCCTAGTGGTTAGAGTGTTGCATTCATAATCACGAGATCATGGGTTCGATTCCCGCACTTAGCAGTGCACTGTGTTCTCAAGCAAAACACTTCATTTCACATTTCACTCATTGGTAAATGGGCAACCCAACCTGCAAAGATAGGGCTACTTGTTTACAGCTTCTGATCAGGGGAAATGTTGGCTAGCCAGATCTGAAACAATGCAAAGCACATTGTGACCATCAATTTATAACAACACCAGATAGTCTGCTTGATCACATGATCATGTGATATAATATACATATGTATTTATACACTTGCATATATACATCACAATATTATTATTTGAAAATAGCTTAGTAACCACAGGACATGGAAATAGTGCTTTTTTTTTATTGCAGACAGAGTTATGATATTATAGAAAGTACACAATCAAAATGATTTTTTCCAAACTACTACAAACAATTGTTATTGAATATCATGGTAAGAAGTAAAGAAAAGAATTATGAAAATTTCTATAATAAAACAATAATATTACGGAGAACCAATGAAAAATTCAGAAGTATAGGACTACTTCAGAATATTGTATGTATCAGTCATTTTGATTCTCCTATTGAATAATCTCTGGTGCATTTGACAGTGTCAGATGGAATGAAATTGTTTTTTCAAGAGTAGAACTTTGAAGTATCCTCTCTGAATTATGAAGTTCGACTTTGAAGACAAGCAAGCAATCATACAAGTTATTTGAATGTCATGTCCTAAATTTTTATTTCCCTGCCTCTATTCAACAGCTTTAATGTCAGAATATTTATTAATGTGAAGTGTTTATTCACTAGCGAATGTGAGTTTTCAATTAGACTTTGTAAATAATTGGGATATTCATATCCCAATAGAATCTTAGTCGATGTGAATATTGAAGGAAAAAAAATTATCCATAATTCAAAACCAATCTTTCTTTTGTCTCACTCACAGCATATTCTCTGCCTTTACAGAAGATTGTGTTTCCTTGTCTCCAACCCCTGAGGGAAATATTATGACTTAAACACTGCAATTTCTAATTATGTAAGAATATGACAAACTGAAGAACTGTAACTAGAAATAAAAATGGATATAAAAACTTTCCGATTGAAGAATATTAAAACTTCATTGAAAATACAATATTTAGAAGCTTTTATATGTATTTATTTTTTGAAAATTTTGCATTATACTTTATGGACAATAACATTATTGACTATAGCTTTCTAATGAGCCAATCCCTGGTTCATTACATTTCCAACAATAAGAATGACAAGGGAGTATCTGTAACTCAGACTTCAGTGCTTTGAAGAGCACCAAGTTTTAACCAGTGTTTACTGCTTTCAATAACATATATAATAGATATATAAGTGTGTGTGTGTATACAATGTCGTTGCACAATGTTCCATCTGTCTGATTCCACTGACAAAGTATTCAGGTTCTGTCTATGAAATCAATTTCCAAGGCTTTGTTCACCCTTGCCCAAGGTGTCACACAGTGGGATCGATCTTGGAACTAAATATATATATATATACACATATATATATATATATATATATATATATATATGCATGAATGGGTGTATGGCTGAGAAGCTTACTTCCCAACCATATACTCTTGGTTTCAGTTCCAATGTGTGACATCTAGGTGACAAGTGTCTTCTATAGCTGCAGGCTGACCAACCCTTGTGAATGGATTTAGTAGAAACTGAAAGTGCCTGTCATATATATATTTATCTACATGTATCCTTGTATTTGTGTTTGTCCACCACCACCACCACCACTTGACAACCTTTGTTGGTTTGTTTACATCCTCTACTGGCTAAACAGATTGATGGAAAAAGTACCAGACATACGTTTGGAGGCAATTTATTTGACTAAACCCTTCAGGGTGGTGCCCCAGCATGGCCACAGTCCATTAACTAAATCAATAAAAAGATAAAAAGGGATTATCTGAAAATCTACACAGTTCCCAGGCCCAATATATTGTGCAGTGGTATTGAACCCAGAACCATGTGGTTGAGATCATCTAAAGCAGGGATTCTCAACCATTCATGGACCCCTTTGATTATTATTTTACTCAGGTAGATGCCCATAGCCATTTGATGTGTAAAAACTAGATTAATAGAAACTTCTTTCAACATTCCTTTTTAGTTTTTTCACATTAAACTGTGTAGGTTGAACTATGTAAAATGTTAGAGAAAGAAACCTAGCTATTTCTTGCAATACATACCAATACATACATCTAAAGCAAAATTCTTTCAGGGGCTCTTAAAATACTACCGTGGATCACCAATTTACTATTTTACTACATGAACCCCCAAAATCTTATATGGACCATCAGGGGACCTATGGACCCTGGTTGATAACAGATAATCTAAAGCTTACCAACATAAACCTGCATATGTATATGAGAGTTTAAGGTGGAATGTCATTTTGTTTTTCCTTTCAGCTTTTTGTTAGTGGTTCTAAAACTATAACTACTATCATAATGAAATATCCTTTTCTTCTTAAAAAGGTGTTTACTTCCTTTAGTGAAGAGTGTCACTCCTAAACTAGACAGAACTTTTATTATCATATTATATATAAAAAAATAGTCATTGAAAAAAATGCAAAACAACCTTAGTGAAATGTTTTGCACAATTTCTTTCCGATAATTAAAACTAAGAAACAAATTTGAAGTGAAGGAACACAAATGGAAAGTAAATGAATGAAATAAATAATATAAATTGAAACAAAACATTTTTCTAGATTTCAAAAAAATTATCACATGAAAATTGAAAAGATAACAAAACATCACTGATATCAACCTTTTTGTTTTACCTGTTTTGTAAATTTTCATCAAAAACTTTTACAACTGTTTTATCATATATTGTTAGCATAAGTGTGTGTGTGTACGTGTATGTGGCTGTTTTTTTTTTCTTTTTTGCTTTGTTAAGTGTAAGATACCTGAGTGGGTCATGAGATTAAATACTCTCCCTGAAATTTGTTGTTTAACTATCTACCAAAAATAGTACAGGATTAATATAATTTAGTTTCAGACTTGACTTTTCTATTTTATTGTTTACACACATACACACACACGCATGCATGCATGCACGCACGCACACAGTAAATTCTTTCCCAGAATGTTGGTCCACCATCTGCAATTACCTCATTGGTCATATCTTAACCACAAGTGTTAACCTAGAAATGATTGAGAGCGTCATTACTGGCATCAGTTTCATCAGTCACATAAGTCTGATGAGTGAAGGAGAGCATGCAAAGGGCATGGGCACTACCACTTCTTCCAGATTCAGTAAGATGTGTGAATATTATAATCAGTTAAAAATATGCATATGTATATATATATATACACATATAAATATACATATGCACACACACACATATGAATCTATATATATATATCTATATACATATATACTTATATGTAAGCATATATATATATATATATATATATATATATATATATATATACACACACATACACATGCATATACATATTTATATGTACACCCACACATATCTGCAATGAAAGTGGTTTCTGCATAACGTTGTGTCTAAAAGTTTTAACTCTCATACTGTTGGTCAATACATAATGCCACTGTTCAATATGACACATTACGAGTTCAAACTCAGAGGAAGCACATGATTACAAAGCAAATTTCTTAATCTTGCCATAACATTTGCACCTATATATATTGTGTTTTAATATTCATGTTTTCTAAATGTTATCAATATTTTATAACATTTATGAGTCTAAATCAGACTGTACTGTTAAATAATCATTGTTTCCAAATTTGCCAATTATTTGACAAATATTTTCAGTAATGATGGTACCATGGATCTATGCAGAAATACACCTAAGGACTCATGCTCTGGTTTCTATAACTTTGGAAAGTTAAACTATGAACTTTTATGCTTCTTTTTTCGTCTTTCTTTCCATCTCCTCATTCTTCTACTCCCTTCTTCTGTGTCATCATCTTATTAATATATACCATTCTCACGGTCAATGTTGCCTATCATCCTTTCGGGGTTGATTAAATAAGTACCAGTTACGCACTTGGGTCGATGTAATCGACTAAATCCCTTTGTCTGTCCTTGTTTGTCCCCTCTATGTTTAGCTTCCTGTGGGCAATTAAGAAATAAATATATACATATATCAGTATATAGATAGAATAGGGAAGAAGTTTAAAATAGCACTTTAAGAAAATTTATTTACAATTACTAAAGTGGTTTCACTGTTCTCAGGATTTACAAAAGGTGTTAATTGTGGAGATTCTTGGGGATATACCCTATTCTAAATATTAAATGGGTGCTTATTACAAATTGCTTGTGTGGTAGTTGTTTGTATTTGATTGAGAGTTCTAGCTGTCAAAATAAACTGAGTTAACATTTTGTAGCTTTCATATATATATATATATATA
>NC_068984.1:66152873-66157412 GCF_001194135.2 Octopus bimaculoides
AAATAGTTCATACTGAAATATCATTCCATACATATACATCCATAAGGAAAACTTTAATTTTCTTGAAATATTTACCAATAAATCTTTAGCTATACTGAATCAAAATATATTATATATATGTAACCCTTCACAAGTGTCAATAGAATATTTACCAAGGTTCCAAAGCACATGGGTTTAATTCATATTAGTTATTAATTTTGAACAATCCCCAAACATTCTGCAAATATTCAATCAATATTTGTTAAGTTATTATTAAATATAAACTGTGATATTACAAACTCGAAGCCATTCTCATTGAAGAGTGTAGATTTCACATGTGACATGTGAATATGAAATATTCCCTCTAATATTATATTAAAAGTTCAACTACTTATGATATATTCTATGCCTACATATTTTCTGAAACATAAATTTAGTTGGAGGCTTTTTTGAATTTCGTTATTGCTATTTTATATCAATGAAAGCATTTTGGGTTTTGTAACATAACTCAATTTTAGTTTCAGTGATCTTCTCTTGCTTTATAGACAGCATTCTTTTGTATTTTCCCTACCCATTTCTCTTGGTTTGCTATTAACTTGAGCCCAGTATGTTAGTATATATGAGAGGTTGTTAGAGAACCAATAAAAGACAGAAAGACTAAAGAAACAGCACATCTGTAAGACCATGATTATTAATGTTATTGCTGATATTGTTTAGCTCCATTACTGCCCTGACCAAACAGATATGATATAATGATATACATATGTTTATACATGTCATATAATTAAATATAATGTTTATATGTATATATCATATGTATAAATATATGTTTATGTGTATCATATGTGGAAATATATATATAATGATACAGATGGATGAGGACAGTTGCATTAAGTGCCAATCACTATAAGTGGAGGGAAATTGTGGAAGAGGGAGACCTAGGAAGACATAGGGTGAAGTATTGAAGGCTGATCTCAGAATGCTGAACCTTATGAAGGAGATGACAGAGGACCGATATATGTGGTGCATTGCTGTACTTGAGAGGACCCACCCACCACAAGAGAATTGAGATCCTAAAACTAAGGTGGGGCATAAAAAGCATTGGTGTGGGTGCTGGTGCCATGTAAAAAACATTGGTGTTGGTGCCATGTAAAAAGCACTGATGATGATACCATGAAAAAAAGCACCCAGTACACTCTGTAAAATAGTTGGTGTTAAGAAGGGTATTCAGCTGTAGAAACCAAGCCAAAACAGACTATAGAAATGGTGCAGACTCTGACTTTGCCAGTTTCTGTCAAGCTGTCCAACCCATGCCAGCATAGAAAACAGACATTAAATGTTGATGATGATGCTGATGATGATGATGATGATGATGATATATGTTTATATTTGATATAATGATATGTATATGTTTATATATATATCAAAGGTATTCCAGCCACCACAATCATATTGCAGGGTTTCTATTCAGCTATTGTATATCTATAGATACATTACTGAATGTTCTCCTTCCTTTCAAAGGTAACTATGCATATAATTTGAGGGATATGTAGATGTTATTTCTTACTGGTTGTAATGAGTTTGTTTGTGAGTAGGCTTTACTATCAATTGTAGACCCCACTTCCTTTTTTTACCTAGCTGCACTTTTTACAATTTCCTCTTATTTGAAGAATTTTGTGCTGTTTTGATGGCAATCCACTAATAGCTCCAACAGTCAGAAATAGAACAATAATGGAAAACTATTTCAAATTTGATTACTAACACAATTTGTTGCTATTTGCCAGTCCCATTAAGAGCTGGTGCATTACTTAAGAGATTTAACAATATATTTAATCTTAAATCTTTTACTTGTTTCAGTCATTGGGTTGTGGCCATGCTGGAGCAGTACTTTGAAGAGTTTAGATAAACAAATCACCCTTCCAGTACTTATTTTAAAGCCTGTTGTGTGTTTTTGTGTTTATCGCACTGTTGGTTTCTTTCTGTATTCATGACTTAGCAGTTCAGCAAAAGAGTCTGATAGAATAAGTACCAGGATTTTAAGAAAAATTAAATAGGGTTCACTTGTTCAATTAAACCTTTGAGGTCAGTGTTCTAGCATGGTCACAGTCTAATGACCATACCAAGTAAATCATGGAAAGATAAAGCATTGTTTTGTGTCCTGAATATAATCATCCGGCAGAGTCCATATGACATTGTCTATGACATGATTTGTCCTTTGAATTAGCAGCACCATAAATGTAATAGGTGCTTCTACATAGTCTCCATTTGCTCAAATACTTTCAGGAGGATTGGGCCTAACTAAGACCATGATGAAAGACACATGACAAACATGCCATACAGTGGAAATTACTTATAATGTATTACAATCTCTGACTCGTGCTAACATGGAAAAGTACACATTAAATGATGATGATGATGATGATGGTGGTAATGATAAATTAGTTTTAATGCACAGCTTCATTGTTGTGAAGCAGTGGTTAGGGACAAATAGTGGAGGACTGGTGCATTAGTTCGTATCATTATTATTCTAACAAAAATGTCCAAACCTATATATATATATATTTACATCAAAAGCCTATGCGGTACGTACATATTAGTTGTGTTTGTAATGGAGGAATTTATACAATTAGTTCGTAAGAATTCTAATAATAATATCCAAATTTCTATAAACCTGTGATGAGTTACTCTGTTATTGTTTTCTTGGATTTATATATATAATAGACCAAATTTGATGACTGGCACCCATGCCAGTGGAGTGCTAACAGCACCATCCGAGCAGGATCACTGCCAGAGCAGCGGTCTCACTTCTGTGCCAGTGACATGTAAAAGGCACCATTTGAGCGTGATCGTTTCTAGCTTTGCCTTACTGGTACTTGTGCCAGCGGCATGTGAACAGAACATTGGACTGACTCCTGTGCAGGTGGCACGTAAAAAACAACCATTTTGAGCATGGCCGTTGCCAGTACCACCAGACTGGCTCTCATGTCAGTGGCACGTAAAAAGCATCCACTACACTCTCGGAGTGGTTGGCGTTAGGAAGGGCATTCAGCTGTAGATACTCTGCCAGATCAGTTTGGAGTCTGATGTAGCCATCTGGTTTGCCAGTCTCCAGTCAACTCGTCCAACCCATGCTAGCATGGAAAGTGGACGTTAAAGGATGATGATGATGATGACGATGATGATGATAATGATGATGATGAAAGAATAAGTCCTGGGGTCGATTTGCTTGACTAAAGTCAGTGCTCCAGCACGGCTGCAGTCAAATGACTGAAACAAATAAAAGAATCAAAGAAAAGAATATATATACAAAATACAAAATGGCTGATAGTTAGCAAGGTAGGACATACATAAGAAAAAAGAAAGCAAAGGACCACTGATGAGGTCACAGAAGTGTGACGAAAGAACTCTGGCCGAAATAGGATTAATGTAATGTAATGTAATATAAAGCTGAAGCAAATTAACACCAAATATACAGTGTGTGTGTTTTTTATTGGCTACACTGGCAATATGACCATCCCCAAACACAACAACATCTGTTTCAACACACGATTTCACATCAAAAATCTTGCAAAACAAATATATATATATATATATATATACACAAATACACACACACACACAATGGCCTTCTTTCTGTTTCTGAGTTCATTCACAAGGGTTTAGTTGGCTCAGAGCTATAGCAGAAGATACTTATTTAAGCTACCATGCAGTGGGACTGAACCTGGTTGTTGGGAAGGAAACTTCTTACCGCATAGTTATAAGCATTCTATCCTGGCTGTACACTAAAATCATTTTAAAATATAAATCTATTTAGCACAGGTTTGGGGTTTAGACATAAGTATTTTAACTACTTTCATGAAGCAAAATCCCAAACTATAAAAATTTAGTAACGAGCATAAGGAAAGCTTTGCACAAAAAAAAAAGAATCATTGCAGAAAAGAATTTGGTAAAGAAAACCAAGAGTCAGTTTTTTCCAAACAGGAAAAGGTTCAGTTCAATGTTATATCGATATAAACGATAAAATGGGGATTTAGTTTGGTTTGAAGAATTTAAATTCTGATTAACTACTTCAGAGAATTCTATCTTCAATTTAAGATTTATAAGAAAGTTGAAATGTAATTATATAAAAGTTCAAATTTTTGTAAGATTTTTGTAGAGTATGGTGGATAATTAAAACTAAAATCCAATATTGTCGTGCTTTATTTATTTATTTATTTATTTATTCATTTACTTATTCGTTTATTTATCATTTTACTTATTTACTTTATTTATTTATTTTACTTATTCACTTTCTTTGGCCCTACAGCAGTTTGACAGAATGAATAAATGTTTACTTCAATACCAGTAACAGTAATTGCACACAGATATCTACAACTACATTCGTGAATGGATATACACACATATATACACAAATGTGTGCATATATATATATATATATATATATACACACACATATGGTTATGTGTCTTGCTTTACATACATGTGTGTGTGTATATCTATATATATATATATATATATATTACACATACATAATATTATGTATGTGTATATATATATATA
>NC_068984.1:66157713-66158641 GCF_001194135.2 Octopus bimaculoides
ATATATGTATATATACATATGTGTGTGTGTGTATATGTTTGTCCCCCCCAACATCGCTTGACAACCGATGCTGGTGTGTTTACGTCCCCGTAACTTAGAGGTTTGGCAAAAGACACCGATAGAATAAGTACTAGGCTTATAAAGAATAAGTCCTGAGGTTGATTTGCTCGACTAAAGGCGGTGCTCCAGCATGGCCACAGTCAAATGACTGAAACAAGTAAAAGATTATATATATATATATATATATATATATATGTATGTATGTATGTATGTATGTACACACACATTCAAAAATATATACAGAAATTATACACACAGATATATTATATGGCAAAATGGAAGTTAAGGAAATGGCAGTACTGATGGAAAGTGAGAAGCACAGTATAACACACAGAGTATATTAAAGTGATAATATGTTGTCAACTTAATATGAAAATCCCATAAAAGGGAAGAATGCTACTGTTATTTAGCCCAAGGATACACCGATTCCTGTCGGACTTGACACATTTCCTGTGTCCTTATGTTTTCAAAGTGGAGATAAGCATCTCCACGCAGGAAAGCCAGCATCCAGAGACTGGTTTGAAAACATGGACACAGGAAATGTGTCAAGTCCAACAGGAAACGGTATATATATATATATCTGTATGTATATGTTTGTGTGTTTTTATATATGTATATATTTATATGTTGGCCCTCTTGCCGGTGGCACGTAAAAGCACCCACTACACTCTCGGAGTGGTTGGCATTAGGAAGGGCATCCAGCTGTAGAAACTCTGCCAGATCAGAATGGAGCCTGGTGCAGCCTTCTGGCTTGTCAGTCCTCAGTCAAATCGTCCAACCCATGCTAGCATGGAAAGCAGACGTTAAACGATGATGATGTATATATATGTTTGTATGCATGTATATATATATATATATATATATATAT
>NC_068984.1:66159191-66164069 GCF_001194135.2 Octopus bimaculoides
ATATATGTGTGTGTGTGTGTGTATGTATGTATGTATGTATGTATATATGTACACACATATATATCTATGCATATGCATATATTTACATATAAACACACACGTATATATATACATATTTTAAGTTTGTCTGGTGTCTTATCTAAACAGTCACTGACTTAAATAACTATCATGAGAAATTTAAAATTCTAGTCAAAGGTAGAATGTTTCATCTACAAGCAACTTCAGTGCAGCCTCTTATTACATAGGTTTTATAATAACCAAGTGAAGAAGAGTGAAAGATGATGGTGGAAAAGGGGATTGTATGTAGGTAGGCTCTATGAAGACTATTGTTATACAAACGTCATGAGTGATAGTGAGAGAGAAATAAGTGATACAGAGGAAAATTACAGGGAAATGAGTAGTGATAAAGAGATGGTATGTTGTCAAGCATGTGGGATAGGCAGCAGAAGTAGACATAAAGCTGTAGAGACCAAGTCAAAAGTAAGGCAAACAGACTCTTATCTGTGTATCAGGACAGTGGCTATCAATAAGAACTGATTTGGATTGTGATGAACTGTCCACACCATGCCAGCATGGATAACAGATGTAAAATGACAGCAATGAGGATGATGGTGATAGTGATGATGATGATGAGGCACATTCGCATGTACATATACACAGAATATATAAGGAGTTTTTGTCAAGTGATGGTATCTACCATGAGTGCTCAGTTATGTTTACCAGTAGAATTCTGGCTTTAACTGTAACTAAGTATATAGTGTTGAGATTGCTTAACAGAGCTAGCTACAAGTGTTTTTCCCTTGAGTAGGCAAATAAATATATATATCAAAGTAAAAATAAAAAAGCAAAACATTTGGCATCACTTGAAAAGGACATTTAATTTAGATAGACGATATAAACATACAGTCTCTTACAGCTGTTTCTAACATAAGCATGTGGATTCTCATATTCAGAAAGGATTCCATAAGCTGTGTAATCTGCCATTGGAGAGGGAAAAGTCAGAGAGATGTTAAAATGAGGGAGTATCTCCAGTTGAGGATATTAGTATATTCCAGTTTGTCAAAAATGAGGAAAGGATTAGAGTAAAATAGGTATGTTTTCAGTACTTCCATGATATGTATATCTATCTATCTATCTATCTATCTATCTATCTATCTGTCTAAAGCTCTACAGTTGTATTTGTCCCCTCTGTGTGCAGCCCTGTGTGGCTAATAAAAGAAAGTTATCTATCTATATAAAACCTGTAATTTGGGATTTTGTCCTTAATATTATATATATATATATATATATATATATATATATATATAGGTATATGTATAAAATTTTGGTTCAACAAGCACAACTAATTCCAATATCATTCCATGGAATGCATCAAAATACTGGCAAAATATATTTGGAATACACAAGATACAGGAATCAAAGAAATCATAAAATAATCAGTCTTAGTTTGACATAGTCCATTTAAAAATTTGTCAAAGAAATATGGTCTTTACAATAGAGGAAAATTCTGTATGATCAGCCAGCCTAATCTGACTTCTTTAATTTCTATGCTCTAGAATTTATCTGATTTTGTTGTGATGTATTCTGATCTGTCATTGCATTCCAGGTAAAAAAATCTTCACAAAATTTCTAAAAACTGGAGTGAATATAATATGAAAAGAAATATCTAAAGGACAGATGCAAGTTAGTAATGAAATAAATTAGAAAAAAAAACAAACTCCTATACAAGAAACTAATATTTGAATTAATGAAGCAATGCCTTGTTTGAAAACTAATTTAGACAACTTCATTTAATTTCTCTGGAGTAATTATTCTGAGTAAGAAATGTATGGCACCAAGACAATATTATCAATATCTAAAATGTCTATGAGTTAAATTCTGTAGACAGTAAGATGACTCCCATATGCTTGGAGGAAGCTATAAGCCATTACATATGCATGCCACAATTCAGTCTGTACAGAAGAATATTCTGAAAGAAAGACAACAACAGATCTGTTTAATCATAATTAGTCACTAGAAAATTTAATATAACTAGCAAACTTAATTTGTTTACTGAAAGTACGAAAGTAAATGCATCTATCTGTATGGTTTTGGCTTAGATTTTTGAATGATTTTGTTACTTGTCATAAAATTACTTCACATTATTCTTGTCATGTCTAAACCACTTTGGTACAATGCTAAATAAAATGAAATAACAAAAATAAATACTTAAGATATAGGAGATAAACATATATTTTCATGAAATGATCTATCAAAAATAAAATACATCAGTTTCTATTGTTCCGATTAGCATTGCAAGTATAAAATATTTCCTAAAATAATTACAAAGATAATATCAAAGATAAGAATAAGATATTCATACAAAATCCTTTAGTTATAGATTCCTACATCAGCATATTCAGTATTATTGTAGCACATGATGTATTTTCTTAACGTAGATATTTTAGATAAACTTTTACTATCTTGATATATGTATATACATACATTTATATATGTGCATGCGTGCTTGTATGTGTGTGTGTGTGTGTATTTCTGTTTTCCTGATATCATGCGATTGTTGTAAATCAGCATTCCTTTACTTGTAGTGTTATTTGTTTCTAGTCCTCTGTGAAAATAGGTTTAGCCATAAAGAAGTATTGCCTTGCTTGTGAACAGGTGAGGATTGGCGATAGGAAAGGCTTTAAAAAAATCTGCTTTGCAGTTTCAGGTTCATTCCCATTGCATGGCAGTTTGGGCATGTAGCTTCTACAATACCCTCAAGACAACCAAAATATAATAGGTGAATGCATGATTGTGTAGTTAAGAAGTTCAATTCTCAACCACATGGTTTTAGGTTCATTCTTTCTGAGTGTTTTTACTATAGCCTTGGGTCAAACAAAATGTTTTGAGTACATTTGGGAGAAGGAAACTGAAAGAAACTTGTTGTGTGTGTGTGTGTGTATAAATGTATATCAATATATTGATGGATGCTTATGTATGTGTTTGGGACTCCTTCCCATGACATTGTGCAAGAATTATATATGAACATCTCTAGCATACAAGTGGGGTCGTTTGTTTCTAGTGTATGAAAACACATCTAGGTACAGGAAAGTATGCTTTGGCTTCAAAAAAGGTGAGAGCTGGTGACAGGAAGGTCATCAAGCCAATAAAAATCTACCTCAACAACATTAAACAATTTTCTATTACACCCCACCTTGCTCTGTCAGACACACAGACGAAATGCTTTGCAACATTTCTTTTCACTATCATGGTGGTGAGCTGGCAAAATCGTTTGTATCCAGACAAAATGTTCACAGGTATTTCATCCTTTATGTACCGAGTTCAAATTCCACCAAGTTCAGCTTTGACTTTCATCCTTTCGGGGTTGGTATAAAATAAGTTCCAATTGAGCACTAAGGTCAATGTAATTGAGTTACCCCCACCCCAAAATTGCTGGCCATCTGCCGAAATTTGAACCCAATATTTCTTTTGACTATATTCTAAGTTCAAATCCTGCCAAGGTCAACTTCGCCTTTCATCCTTTCAAGTTTAATAAAATAAAGTACCAGTCAAGTACTAAGGTTGATAGCATCAACTTGAACCCTCAAAATTGCTGGCCTTGTACCTAAATTGAAAACAATTATTTAGGGGTTGGTAGAATCATCAGAATGTCAAAAGAAAAACTTGGCTGATATTTTCTTCTGGTTCTTTATCTTCTGAGTTCAAATCCTACCAAGATTTAATTTTACAGTTTTGGGGGATCATCATTATCATCATCTTTATTTAACGTTCGTTTTCCATGCTGGCATGGGTTGGATGGTTTGACATGGAACTGGCCAGCTGCGTAGTTGTCAAGACTCCAATTGTCTGATGTGGCCTGGTTTCTACAGCTGGGTTCCCTACCTAATGCCAACCACTTTACAGAGAGTGCTGGGTACTTTTTATGTGCCACCAGCACGGGTGCATTTATGCAGCACTGGCACAAGTGCATTTTATGTAACACTGGAACTTGTAAAGGGGATCTATAAAATAAGTACCAGTCGAGTATTGAGATTGATGGTACAGACTAACCACTACACCTCAAAATTTGCTGGTTTTGTGCCTAAAGCAAAAACAATTATTATCATTTAAGGAGGTGGATTGTACCTAAATTAGAAACAATATTGAAGTTATTTCATTTATGGATTTTAATTCCTTTCTTATTATATTTAATTATATTTTATTTTATTTTCACTTAATTTTATTATATTTTAGTTTTTACTTAATTCGTAGAATTAATAGAGGAAAGACTAAGTAGACAAAACAATTTGTTTGGAGATTGATATATTTATTAATTTTTCAATGTTGATCAAAATATTAGAGAGAAAATATAAAATAGAAATGATATTTTATCTAATGGTTGTTTAGTGCATATTAATAGAAACAGAGTAAAATTAAAAGCCGCATTTGCCTTTGGGCAGCAAAATATCATTTTGTTTGTGTGTATATAAATGTGTATACATACATGTATACATACATGTATACACATATATGTATACATGTGTGTGTGTGTATATTTATATACATACACCAACACCCCCAACACTTATATCTGTATGTATTTATGTTCATGTATGCATTTATGTATGTACTTATCTACACAGTGGTGGTGGAAATGGAAGCAGAGTACATGGGAAGACAGTTCTCTAACTTTTCAGCAGAAAGAGAGAGAGGAGCTGTTAACATTAGTCCTAACCATTCTATTGCAATATCAGCCTCATAGACCCTAGTGTACCCTTCATAAAACCCATTTCATTTCCATCACTGTGTGTGTGTGTGTCTGTGTGTATGTGTGTGTACCTATCTATCTATCTATCTATCTATCTATCTATATATATATATATATATATATATATATAT
>NC_068984.1:66164554-66171901 GCF_001194135.2 Octopus bimaculoides
TATATATATATATATATATATATATATATATATATATATGCATACATACATATGCTGACAGACAAACATAACTACATATATACATATACTAACATATATATATATTCACACAAACACAAACCAATATATCGAAACATTGTTGTCATCCAAAATAAAAAAATAAAATATAAAAAAAGAGATGTTTTAATCTAATTTCCATTACATCATATATTGTTTTGTTTTCTTATTTGTTTCCATTTGTTTTATTTGTTTAGTGAGAGAGACAGTGGATTTAGTGCATTCAGTATATCAAGTCATATTAATTCTTTTGTTATATCTTCTTCACTATCTCAGTTTTCTGAATTCAATTCCCATTAATATCAGTTTTGCCTTTCATCCCATTATTAAACATTATTGATATTTTCAATCTTCATTCTGGACTATTCTCACTTGTAGAAAAAAAAACATGATAATAAAAGAATAGTTTGAAAAATAAAATATAATAAAAATAGTGTTGTAATTTTGTTTTGTTATCATTTGTTTTATCATAGCAGAAGTTACATGGTGGGAGCTAGAGTCAAGGTTAGTTGAGCTTTTGTAAGATGAAATGTTTTTGCATTTTTTTTTTTGTTTTGTTATTAGTTCATTTAACCCAATAAAGTGGAACCATACCCAGATATTTTACAGGCCTTTCTAGACTTGTGTGATTAATGAGGCTGCAGTTACATTTGCACTTGTCATTGTTATTATTGCTTAGCCCCTGGTCAGCAACCCTGATTAAGCAAACGTTTGCTCAAAACATTCACACTGTGATCATCTCTTATTTTGTACTATATCAAAGTAAACTAGGACCACATTATCTGGGAAATTAAATATATCTAAATTTGGGTCTCTCATCCAATATGTCACAGTTATGTCTTCTGCTTTACCCCTCTGCCTTTGCAGAATTCTTTGTTATCCTCTCATTTCTCTATCCATTCACACCTTTTCCATCAACCCTTTCTTCTATTTACTATTCCATACTGCCTGTATAACCAGAGAGGGTAGTGAATCCCTTCTATTAGTGGAGGGGCATGGTTTAGTAGTGAGTGTGTTGGACAATAAAGTAAAATTGTGGTTTTGATTCCTGGACCAGGTGATACATTGTGTTCTTGAACAAAATAGTTCATTTAACATTGCTCCAGTCCTCTCAGCTGGCAAAAATGAGTGATCTTGCAACAGACTGGTGTCTTGTCCAAGTGGGGAATATATACACCATGAAACTGGCAAACCAGCTCTTGTGAGTCAGTATGACTCAAGAAGGTAACTTTACCTTTATTTCTACCTTTATCCCTTCTATTCACTGTATCACGCTGCCCATGTAATTGACCATTTAGCATTCAGTTTACTCTGTCAAATATAATGCTTATTTATTTACATTTTTTAAAAAATTAATCATGTATTATCTTGTAAGGATTTCAAAGATTTAATGGTTTATTTTTAGAATGACATTGCAGGGCAGGAGTGAAATGCTGAATCTGGCCAGTTTTAACATAAAACAGTTAGAATATTTAGGCCAGATATGGCCAGTTTAAATACTAAAGAGTTAAGGATGGTATTCAATCTAACTGACCCTCTCACCTCTCTGACATTTGCTCTCTGTCCTATTCCCCTTTTCATTACCCTATACAGCCCATGCAGCAAGAGATGACATTGAATGCATCTGTGTTCTATCCCTTCCTCCTGTCATCTTTACCACACTACTCCTCTTCCTAGTTTTTCAGCTATTGTTCTCTCTTCTATTAATCCACTGGGTCACATTGTCTTCAAGATATGAGGACACTGTAGAATTGTGAGGACTCATTCATTTTCAGCATACAATTCAATTTGACTAGTATTTGTGTCACGATAAGATGCACACAGTACATTTAGTAAAATAGTTAGCAAATGTATGCAGACAATATAATGTTGATAAGACCTTTTAATGTTGCCAAAGTCTAGGTCAGTTACAGGTTTGAAGCAAACACATTGGAGTGATTAACTGAATGATTAATTGAACAATAGATTAGTTAAGTGGTTAAATAGTTAACTAATTGATGAATAATAAAGAAATGAAATTGAACCAGTGTATGTGTTTATTATTGGCATAATGATCCTCTTGAGATACATCAAAATCTATTTCAACACAAGTGCAAACCAAATACAAAAATGTTATGTGTATGTGTTGGGGGAGGCATATATTAATACTAACTGGGGGTCCTACTGCATGATACCTTGGTTCTACTATAGCCTTGTGACCAAAGCCTTGTGAGTTAATTTGGTAGATGGAAACTAAAAGAAGCCAGGCATATGTGTGTGTGTGTGTGTGTCTTTCTGTCTGTGTTTGTCCCCACAACTGCTTGACAGCCTGTGTTCATGTGTTTACCTTCCCATAACTTTGCAGTTCAGCAGAAGAGATCGATAGTATAAGTACCAAGCTTAAAAAGAAAAAAAAAGGCCTAGGGTTAATTTGCTCAACTAAAACCCTTCAAGGTGATGCCCCAACATGGCCACAGTCAAATGAGTAAAACAAGCAAAAGATAAAGAATTAATTACCAAATTTTGTTTGGAAGAAACACAGGTATAAAGTAATAGGCTGTCATTGATGCCACATAACTATTGACTGTGGCATTGAATTTTTAGTATGTTAATGCTGAAGAATAGGTAAAAGAGAAGTAAAACAAATATAGATTTTATACACAGGTACAAGTCTTTCTAAGAAGTAGAAAAAAGAAAATATGAACATTATTTCAAAAAAAAATATTCCTGTTTGTTTGTGTAAATGCGATGGATTTGAAATAATACAATAAAAAGATCATAGTTTATATAAACACAAGATTTTAATCAAAACATTATCAGAGATTCTTTTAATAATTGCAAGAGAATAGAATTTACAAAAGTAAACACTAAAAATGATAAATATATGTTGAATAAATGAAATAAAAACAGTGATGGTAACAAATAACATATAATAATGAGAAATTCTATTATGTCCTTAATCATGAAGAATCTAATCTTTCATTGACTAAATCTTGTTCCAGATATCTATATAAGTAAAACACATAAAACAGCAAAGTGCATCAAACAAATTATTCACAAGTAAACCTTATCATCGTTCTCATCAGAATCATCATCATGATAATTTTAATGTCTACTTTTCCATGCTTGCACAGGTCAGACAAATTTTTATGAGGCAGATTTTCTATGGCTAGATGCATTCATTGTTTCCAATCCTCAACTGTTTCCAAGTATGATGATATTTCTCCTTGGTCAGACATATTTTCCCAGAGGATTTGAAACTGAAAACACCACTTGTATAGTGATACCTGTTTACAACAATTACACAGTGTCGAGACAAAGAGATACAGACACACAAATATATATATACATGCACATACATACAGACACAAACACACACGGGCACACACACATTTTTTTTTTGTGTGTGTATATTTGAATGTATGTGTGAGGGTACATGGCTAGATGGTTAAGGTGTTGCACTCATGACCTCACATGTAGTACAACCTGCTCCTGTTCAGGCAACATTGATATGTTGGAGAGAGTGAGTTTAATGTACAACACAAACATCTGATCACTATAAACTTCACTATAAAATTCATGCAGGCTGTTTGGCAAGAAGAAATTGCAGAACCAGTTTTCTTGGACTATGAGAGACTACTAATCTGGTCGGTCTGGGGCTATAGTAGAAGACTCATGTCCAAGGTAGCAGTGGTTGTGAAGCAAACTTCTTAGGCACACAGTCATGTCTGCTCCTAACTTTGCTTACATATCAGAAGCACAAAATGCCCTAAGCCATATTGTATAATTGCAGAATTCTCTTGGCGTGGTCTCTGTGAAGCAAAATCTTTTCGATGACAATATGCAGCTGATAACATTAAGCAAATAGAGAGTTTGGGATCCATTATTGTGATAACAATAACTAGTTGATATCTTTGTGCTTCCAATCATTGTGGATGAAAAGATAGAAGGAATTCTGTTTGTCATTTTTTTTGCTTTATTTTGTTTTTTTTTAATTAAATTTTAAGAATTCTGCTCAGGTTTGTATAATGAGATGGATTACATTTCTAATAAAGATTGCAACCAATGATAGCAAATGCAAAAATATTTTTTTTTTTTTTTACCTTGTAGCAATTGTCAAAGATTTAACAACTGTTTTCATCTATCAAAAGGACAAGCATTTTTAATATGTTGAACTGTTCTACAAAATTTGTATGCTAATAAAATATAAAGAAAAACAGATCTAAAATAACAAAAATCAAAATATTTTCTTCCTTACAGACAAAAGAGAAAAGAAGAAGGAAGAAGAGGGATAATAAGAAAGAAAGCAAATATCTTTAACATAGTAAAATTATGTCTCAACAGAAATTTAAAAAATACTCTGTCACAGATGTAGCTACATTATCATAACATATAAAGGTATATTGTAAGTTATATACTGTTTCACAATTAAGAGTAATTTTGTTCAGTCATTTTCAAGCACAAACAATCAAGAAAGACAACCATAACTATTTATACTGATATTAAATCACAGAAGAACACAAGTAATAATGAGAAGACAGAATCAAATTCATTTTCCTGGTAGAAAGATGTCCTTGGGGATAGAACTAATGAAATCAATGTGTATTAGCTAGAAGCAAAATTGATAGATGATGTTCACATACACCCACAGATACACACACAGACGCACACACAGACAAACGCATACACACACACACACACACACACACACACACACACTTGAGTATTTATTTATGTCATCTGTGAGAAATTTCACGTCTATAAATCAATATTTATTTACTTTAATTCATGATTGTTGTCTAGAAATTTCAAGGTTCTGATTTGATTAAATGTGATGTTTTACTCTTTCCTACCCTTTAGAGGGACAACAGATTGCCAGTCCTGGACTTAAGACAATATTTTTCTTTAATTCTGTCTGGTTCATCTTAGATGTAAATTTCAATAAAAATAAAGTCTAATAATCTATAATTATGATTATATTCATTATTACTATTTAATATGTTTTCCAGCAGCTTTTTTTTTTTTTATCTCAGTTAGCTAGCCACACAGTGCCAGATGCCTTAATGGGATATGTTTAACATGGGATGCATTGCAGATTTCCATTACCATTTCTTTGAATACAAGCCAGAACCAAGACAATAAACATAATCAGAGCCAGCTCAAGGTACCGGTAACTTGGGCAGCTGCCTGGGGTGCCATGTGCTAAGAGGTACCAAGGAGAGTGTGACAAAGACAAGGAAATTTTCACAACCATCAATTTGTACACACCAAAGTTCAGCTTGCCCAGGGTGCCAGCAACCCTAGGGCCACCCCTGATCATAATGTTCCAGCATTGCTACTGGCTCTTTACATTCTGAGCTCAAATGCTGTCAAAGCTGACTTTACCTTTCATCCTTTTGAGGATGATAAAAGAAATACCAGTTAAGCATTGAGTTAGGGTTAAGGTTAGAGTTAGGGTAATCAGCTTTCCCATCTCCTTAAAAATTACTGGCCTTGTGCCAAAAGTAGAAAAAAATTATTATTCTTTAATGTTGCTTACATTGGTACATGACCACAACATTTGAGGTAGGGGTATTGTTGATTAAATTTCCCCCGGTACTAGATTGGCACTATATTTTATTAACACTGGAAGAATGAAAAATATAGCTAACCTTTGCTGGGTATGAACTCAGAGCATCCACCTCCAGTACTTGACAGATACCTTATTTCACCAGATCAGAAAAATGAAAGGAATAGTTGACCTTAGTAGGATTTGAACTCAGAGTGTAATGGCTTCTAATTACTGCAAGATATTTCGCCTAGTCCTCTAGCAATTCTTCTAATCCACTCTTAATATAAATAATAATATCTAGGCTGGTAATAATTAGTTAAGATTATTAGAAATCAAAATTAGAACAATTTGATTGAAATATCCAAATCAGTAGATAGTAATAAAATGTTGACAAGTATCATGTGAACAGCTTGTGATTTCTCAAGCATAAGAATTGAGTTTTAGGCCATTCTGCAGTGACTTAATTTAGATTAGCTGTAATACTTGTGATTGCTTTCCTATAAGATTTATCTGAAATAAATACCTTATATGTTTGAATATATAATTGGCTGAGAAGGTTAACACTGGTAATATTGACTGCATATTTTGGCAGATGGAATTTATTTCAACAAAATAAGGACAAGTTTCAATACAAATTACAGTAATAGGAATTAATAGAAATTAAACATAATAGGAATTAACAGTGTATATTTTTCAGAAATTTGGCTCAAGCAAATATAGACTCAGTCTTTGGTGAAATAATGGAAACATTCATAAAAATAATTGTTTCTGATTTAGGCTCAAGGCCAGTAGTTTTAAAGGGAGGGAATTAGTTAATACCGTTGAACCAGTACATGAGAGGTATTTTGTCAACCCTAGAGGGATGAAAGGCAATTAAGGATTATCTTGATGGGAGTTGCTAATGATTAGTCAAATGGTCAGTTTTGAGAGGAGGGAAGTAGTCGATACCATTGACCCTAGTACTTGACAGTTAGTTTATTTTATTGATGCTTGCACAGATAAAAGGTAAATGTGAACTTGGCTAGATTTAAACTCAGAACAGATTTAAAGCCAGAACAAATACTGAGATACATTTTTTCTGGTACCCTAACAATTCTGCCAAATAATGATAATAATAATGGTTTCAAATTTCGGCACAAGACCAGCAATTTCGGGTAAGTGGTAAGTTGACTACATCGACCCCAGTGTTCAATATGTACTTATTTTATTGATCTTGAAAGAATGAAAGCTAAATTGACCTTGGTGGAATTTTAACTGAGAACATAAAGGCAGACAAAATGCCATTAAGCATTTTGTTCAGCATGTTAACGATTCTGCAGGCTAACAGCTTTGATAATAATAATAATGATAATAATAATGATAATGATGATGATAATAATAATAATAATAATAATAATAATAATAATAATAATAATAATAATAATAATAATAATAATAATAAAAAAATAATAACAAAATGAGACAATCGATCATGTTGTCTCCATGTGCAGTCTGTTTGCGCCTACAGAGTATCTCAACAGGCATGATAGAGCTGCACAATATATTCACTGGGTAATATGCAAAAACCTGGACTTGCCCCATGATAAAAACTGGTGGGAACACAAACCACCCCCAGTACTTGAAAATGATCACATTGCACTCCTCTGGAACTTCACCATTCAAACTGACAGAAAGATAGACACAAATAGGCCAGACATCATACTGAAAGACTTCAGACAAAAATCATGCCTCCTCATTGATATGACTGTCCCAATCGATAT
>NC_068984.1:66174641-66175258 GCF_001194135.2 Octopus bimaculoides
TACATTCAATACTTTCTTTCATGGTGCCATCCATTTTTATTTTATTTTATTTTATATTATATATTGTATATTCCATATTCTATACCCCACATTGGTTCTGCAGGAATATAAATAAAACATAAAAAACAGACAGTGTTGGAACTCTTTTAAACAAAATAATATATATATATATATATATATATATATGTATGTATGTATGTATGTATGTATGCTTGTTTGAATGTGTGCACTCGTGCCATGCAACTTGCCCAAGGGCATTTATACATCTATAATGGTTATTTTCAATACTTTTCTTGCTGGATTAAGTGTTCATTTCTCTTTTTGTCTTCTGCAATTTTATTTTGGGGTCTTCTATATATATGAAGAATTTTCCTCCGTCTGGCTGTTTTACTCTCTACAATACAGAATGTTGCATTGTGGAACAGTCATTTTAGCAAGTATTTTTATTTATTTATCACCCGACGAGATACGTCTGCACCAATGGATATTCCAGAACCAGTTGTTGAGCGTCCCACAAGAGGAATTGATGCTAGAATTGTCAAAACGATTGTTGTGATTAATAATATATTCTCGGATGTTCCATCTTCTGTCTTTCATTTGTTATATATATATATATA
>NC_068984.1:66175268-66180941 GCF_001194135.2 Octopus bimaculoides
GCACCACCTTTAGTTGAGCAAATCAGCCCCAGGACTTATTCTTTGTAAGCATAGTAATTATTCTTGTAAGTATAGTACTTATCTCTTTTGCCGAGGCATGAAGTTACAGGGATGTAAACACACCAGCATCGGTTGTCAAGTGATGTTGGTGGGGACAAACACAGACACACAATCATATACACACATATACATTGGGTCTCTTTCAGTTTCTGTCTACCAAATCTACTCACAAGGCTTTGATCGTACTGAGGCTATAGTAGAAGACACTTGCCCGAGGTGCCACGTAGTGGGACTAAACTCACACAGCCACTCCTGCACCTATATATATATATATATATATATATATATATATATACATATATGCACACACATACATGCATGCATACATACATTACATACATACATACATACATATACATAAGCATATAGACACATTAATAGTGTGTACAATATTTGTGTACTCATATTGTTGGGAATGAGAGTAAGTAACTGTATGTATTATGTTACTCATAAAATATTTATATAGCTGCGTTGTGTGGGTGTGTTTGCATACACACACACAAACACGTAACATACTTAACATTTCTGCTATACTTAAAATTATTATGTCTGCCATATGGTCATGATTTCTATGAAATAACGATTGTTACCAATCAGTGAAAAGCAAAATTATAAAGTGTGCTAGTGTACCTTATTAACTTCTACTTCAATATTACTATAAACACATTAATTGCCCACAGATATTTCAGTAGCAGAGTATCAGTTGATTAACTTTCAGACAAATTTATGAAATTAATATTATAAGACAATTGACTACCACCGCCACTAATGCTGCTGCTGATGATGACGATGATGATGACGATGATGATAATTGTTTCTAATATTTGTACAAGGCCAGGAAATTGCGGTGGGGAGAGGGAAGTAACATTTTATTATATTGATCCCAATAGTTGACTGGTATACTTTATTTTATCAACACTAGAAGAACGAAATGCATAGTTAACCTTGGAGGGATTTCAACTTAGAATTTAAAGAGCTGGAAGCAATATCATAGGGCATTTCTTCCAATGTTGTAGCAATTCTGCCGATCCACTGCCCTAACAACAAAAATAGCAATAACAACAACAAAAGCAACTACAAAAACGACATCAACAGCAATAACAGTAATCTATTTTTGTCCAGTTCTAGCTTGAAATATTTGGTCTTAAGCAAAATCAACCCGAGAGATTACAAGTTTATGGCTTCTCATATAAGGAATCAATACTTCATCACACTTTCATAATCCATGTATTCTCTAATAATTTGCTTCTTCATAAACTTTTCTTTGAGAAGTATCTTTGCAAATACAGCATATGAATAAGCTTCAGTTGAAGCAATTCAGGAGCCATTAGCCTCTATAGAAGGTAAATTGCACAACAGCCAACCATATGGAACAGAATATCTACATATGGATTTCCTGATCTGTTTAAGAATGACATTACTAGTACAGATCAGGTCGATACAAAATATTTTAAAAACCCATATACACATTATATATATAATATATATATAAAAACTACACAAACACACATGCTTAATGTTTTACAAGTGTTTTGATATACATACATACATGCATACATACACATATACATACATACATATATATATATATATATATATATATATATATATATATATATATATATATATATATACATGTATATATATATATATGTATGTATATACATGTATGTATATATATAAATATATATAAATATATATATATATATATATATGTGTGTGTGTGTGTGTATGTATGTATATGAAACAGTTGTAAAACATATTAACTATATGTGTGCTTAATATGTTTTTAACTGTTGTAGTTAATGAAATATTTAGCTGTTTCTTTCATACTAACATGACATTAAATAGGCGAAAATAAAAGAAAGGAACAACATTCTTTGGAATCAGTTCAATCAAGTATTCGGTAATATAGTACCTACACTATTGCTAACATTATAACCATTGAACTAAATCATTAATCCAATTGGTTGAAAAAGCAATGAATCAAGTATAAACAAATTAATTGCTATATTTCAAACGAATACTACATGTTCCATTTATCTTCCCCTTTGATGACAATGCTCTTGATAGCTCTAGCATGACTGTCTTGTTTGATATGAAGAGGAAAAAGCATTTGCTATTTATATTAGAACAGTGTTGGTCCCAATCTGTTTTGACTGAATGAGGTCACAAAAACATTTTTTTAATCAATTAACTGCAGATAGTTTAATGTAAATGATATTAGACTCAAGTACTCAATCTGGACAAAAAAAGTGCAACAAACCTACTGAGAAAATCAGAACCATGAATACAATGCTTGCAAGATGACTATGTTACTGGGTAAACTACTGAGAGCCTTTTCTTCCTTAATATCAAAGTAGATACTACAATTTGATAATACTATTTTTACCTGTACTGTCTTATGGTTCAATTTTGTCAGTCACATACTGTAAGCAGGATAGGTTATTTGACTGATGCTTAATATAACAAAAGAATTCTAGATTGACTCAATGCTTTTCTTTCATTTTATGAGAAATAGCTATTTGAATTAGCGGCTAAAATTTTCATTTAAATGATACAAGAAGCATCAATTTGAGCAATAATGATCTAAATACTGTTTCCTTTCTTAAATTGAGGCAGTTCAGCACTCACCCAGTTTTATGTATATGCCCACACAAATTGAAACCTGTGTTTATATTGTCCTCTCATGTGACATCCCTGAGCTAAATATAAAAAGACATTGCCATCATCATCATCATCATTGCTGCTGCTGCTGCTGATACCACTACTACTACTACTACTACTACTACTACTACTACTACTACTACTACTACTACTACTATCAGTATTATTGTTTGTAAAATGATCAAGATGATTTCTAGTAATATCCAATTGTTCATAATTTTTTTTCATTTTTGCTAATTAATAGACTGAGACAAAGTGGAAATAAATCAGTAGTTCATTTTTAATGGTTAAAAGCCCTAAATTGTTTTCCTATCTTTTTTTTTTTTTACAAAATGTTAAACTTTATTATGCTTAATTATGCAACCAAATTCTATTTCAAGCCTTTGAGTGCAGCTTCTGTCAGCATTATTATCCCCTACCCTGACATTAATATATTACCATAAAAACAAATGTGTAATCATTAATGATCTCTCACTTTCTCTATTGTCCTCAAGGAAGAAAACAGATCATAATTAAGGCTTAAACCTTTAACTGTTGTTAGCTTAGCTGACAGCTTTATCTTTAATGGCAACTAACAGCTGAATTTTAAAAAAATGCACCAAAAAAAAAAAATAATAATTGTTGTAATACTAAAGAAATATATTCTCTCCTTTAAACATTAATTAATAAAACAGGTTTATTCAGATTAAACCAGATTTTTACTGAAACAAAAAAAAAAAACAGAGCAAGTCTGGTGATGACGATTCACTAGAGAGAAAATTGGTGTTCCTTGAGTGTAGGCATCACATATTCAGTAATCATACTCAATAACTCTTTGCTGGTTGCTTAATGAACCACCAGGAAAAGGTTTAAAAAAGAGGATATTTGGTATCTTAAATTACATCTGTTTTCTCTATGTAATTATTCTAAAATCTGTTATATTCTTACTATTTTAAGATCCAGACAAATACTCATCTGATTCAAAAATAACTGCTGATGTTATAAACAAAGATAAAAATAAATAAAACATTTATCTCTGTTTCTCAGTTTAATCTTGCTTTTATCAAAATTGTCACCATCTCAGAAGAAACTAAGGACTAATTTTAGATAATCTCATCTATTTTCTGTTTCATATAGGAATATTGGTTTTATTTTATAGTATTTTTACTTTAATTCTTTAAGTTCTTAGTGTTGAGTTTCTCTCCCTATACACCCACCATCCATCCTTTGTAAAAAAATCAAACAGTTCAGAAGAGTAAATATTTTTGCTGATATATTCTTCTGGTAAGAAATAAATTAAAAAAGAAGAAAACAAAAATAAAAATGCCAGAGGAGAACATAAAGGACAAGACAATTTTCCTATCATGTCACCTAGACAATATACAATAAATAGATGAAACAAAACTATGTAAATAAGCTATAACTTTTATGGTTTCGGTAACTGTCTCATTTTAACATATTCTTCTTTTGGCTATAAGCAGGTCAATTTTAAATATCAAATCACTTATAAATAAAAACAGGACTGACATTATTCCTTTAAGAAACAATAAAATTAACTAATGTTAATATAACAGACAGAGCAGAATAAATAATTGAAATATCTGAGAAAATCTGAATTTACTTCTAGCTAGACAGTAGCAAGACGGTAGTCTCATTTTAAATGAGTTATTTTTCTTTGGTTAATAGTATATCATGTTTAAATGCCAAGGTTATTATAGATAAAAGCAAAGTATTTAAAATATGCATTTAACTAAAAGTAATCCTTTCAAAATCTTTGAACGTCTATAAGGTCAGTTCTGAAGTAAACATTGTCATCATCATCATCATCCTCATGATTTAACATCCATATTCCATGCCTTGACAAGGATCCAATGAGTCAAAGACTGCATCGTGCTTCAGCATCTGCTTTTGCAGGGTTTCTGCAGATGGATGCCCTTCTTAACTTCAACCACTTTACAGTGTGTGCTCTAGTTATCTAGTGTAATTTGTATAATAGACACATTGGATAAGAGAGAAGAATTACCTCATAGGTAATAGGCTAATGAATTGTAGGAACTTTCCTTAGATATAGCATCTCACGTATTCTCTAGTTAGAAACTGAAGCAATGTGGAATTACGTATTTTGTGCAGAATTTTAATGAAAAGCAAACAGCGGGTATTCATTTCTAACCTTTGAGCTGGAACTCCAATTATCCATTCAGCTATTTTGCCTCTACTTCCTATATATGATAATAAATAAAAGAATGTAAAGTATCTCTTTGTTAATTAGGCTCATACACAGTAGAAGAGTATCAATCGTCTAGGTACAGAAATGACAGGGCTGACATTATTCCTTCGCAAAACAATAAAATTAACTCTAGTTATTATTATAAAAGAGTAGCAGAATAAATCAAGTGTCTGAGGAATTCTGAATTACTTCCAGCTAAACATTAGCAAGAAGTCAGTAACTGCTGGCTATTTTTCTAGATTGTTGAGAAAGTGTATTAACTTAGTTTCTGTTATATAAAAGTTCTGATTCTTTAGATATGTATTAAGTAAAAGAAGACTTTCAAATTTATGATATAATAAATTATTAAGATATTTTCATTCTAAACTAAGTTAATAATCAGATAAATTCTTGTGATTTATGGAATTATTAAAAGTATAAGAGATAGGAAAGGATTTCTTTGAAAATTATCCAAAGTCTCCATAACACTCTTGGAATAATCTTGGCCAGATCACATATGGGGTCTATTCAACATAAATATATCAAATAATTGGCAAACTATGACATATTCTATACCTATCAGCAAAGATAGTCATGATACTGCTTAAGCTTAGGATAATCAGAATCAGACAATCTTCCTGTATAATCTGTAAGTCATTAATGATCATATTAGAGTCATGATAAGATATTATCACATGTGTACTGGTTGAATGAAGTTAAATGTTATATATATATATATATATATATATATATATATATAT
>NC_068984.1:66181556-66185354 GCF_001194135.2 Octopus bimaculoides
ATATATATATATATGTGTGTGTGTGTGTGTGATAAGTGATGCTTGTATTTTGTTTACTGAGAGGGTTCCAGTTATAGCTTCGATGGCTAAATGACTGTCAGTGTCTGATCAACTAACTGTGATAGTCTTGAGACATTTCTTTTGGATTGAGTTGAGTTTGCCAAATATGCTACTGAAATAATTCATCCAAGAAAGGCAGAGTATTCCATATTTCTTTAAACATGTATGTCTAAAAGAATCATGCAGCTTGGTTGTGATTTTGTTGTCTGCTTCAGTCTCCTGAGCATTCACATATGATGGAGCTAAGTTTTACCTATACTAGTTTAGTGTTTAAGGTTTACTTACAGTGACAAATTGTATTTTTTTCTTTTCCTAAGTAGCTTACAACTCAGAAAATATAGGGCAAGATTTGATGGAATTCTAGTCCTTAATAAAACCATAGCCTTGTGCTTTCATGGCTCAAATTTTACCTCAGAATTCATCCTCCAAAACTTTCAGTTTGACAAAATTTCTATTCAAGTTGGTTAATGCAGAGTCACTTATGATCAGTGATCTAGTAATGAAGACAGCATGGAGTCATCAGCATAGAGGTGTGGCTTATTTTTATGGTAATTGACTAGATTATATACGAAAACTGCGAACAGAAGCAAGCTAAGTGTTAAGTTTTATGGGGTTGATGCTTTGATGTATGACAGATCACAAGATTAATTTGAAAGGGTCACTTTGATGGAGCAGAATCCTATGATACTTTCTGGCCAATGTCCAGTTAATCGTTCCATATATGTGAAAGGACAGTTAGAGGATGGTTACTAGAACTACTGTGTTGTGGTTTAATCAGAAGCCAAATTTTATTCTTGTGATGTGTTAATTTTTCAGCAGGTAACATAGTAGTTGTTTATTTCATTACTATTCCGATGATGAGTAATGATACAAATCAGTAGTCTGATGGATTGGTTCTGGATTGCCTTTTGTATATCATAGAGGTGGTTTCCATTGGTTAAGAAATAAAATGAAATTAAAGCACAATGCGTCTTTTGTTTCAAGTATCAGCCTCTGTAGCATTCAGTTAGAAGATAGCTTGACGATCAATGGCTGGTCATCTTATTTGGAATCTGCACTTTTGCACCACAGCTTGCAAAAGTCATTGGCTCTGCCTTATTCTATCACTAATTGTACAGCTGTGTTAAGTTTTATGATTGAAATACAGAAGAGGCATATTATTCCAAGAAGACACTTTACAATGTGTCTCCAGTTTTGGCTGCTGATGTTGAAGCTTATAAAGTCTTTTCACTGTCTGATATAGTGTTTTATTTTTGTCTAAATTGCAGTTATGTCTTTCTTTTGTAAACTTTGGTTGTTTTCTGGAAGATTATTCCTTACAATTTTATGAACTAGACAATATTTCCTTCCGGAAGCTCTACTGAATTTTTCATTGAACTAAACCAGTAAACAATGGGTTTCATAACAATGAGTTGGTAACATCTGGTAAGCAATAAGTTTAAGATAATGATGTCAATGCATTGCTAATTGTTGCTGAATCCCCAGTTAGGATTTTCTCTGCATCATTTTCATAGAAAATATTAGTTTGTTCTCTTGTAGCACCAAGCTGCTCTCTTAAAGGGTTTGTTCTGGAATATCTCAATATTCAATTTTACCAGTCCATGTTATTAGTATGTTTAAATGAGAGAAGCGGTAACTATAGGTAAACTTATTAGAACAAGACTAGGGTTATTGCCTTCACTTTTGGATTTATTACAATCTTATGGTTAGCTGATGAATTGTGGGGTCCAACAACCAGTAGTGTTTGTTGTTTGGTTATCAAGAGTTTCTTCTATAATGAACTGTAAAATTTCCTACAAGCTTGACATATTCTGTAGAATATGTCAAGCTTGTATGAAAATATCAGGTACGGATAGTTAACTCTGGGTGCTACATAAACAGCTCTGAGACTAGAGGGCAAAAGTGAGCCATCTAAAATGGATTTTATCTAGAATGATGGTAGATGGTGATACTTTCCAAATATAGTAACAATGCCACTTCCTAGCTCCCCTACACAAATTAGGTTATACAACATTGGATCTGTAAGAATTATAATACAGTCAGCTTTACAAGAAATTACTGATTGAAAGAAAGTTTCACTTATAATTATTGCATAAATTTATCATTTCGTTGTAGAGTATAAGTTGATGAAATCAGCCTGCATTGGTTTTAAGACTACCTATGTTTATTATCTTGATTTTAAAATGTTTATAGTTGGCTAATGATCATGTATGTCATTTTATTTCATCCATTTAAGGATTTAGGGATAATTGAAGTCTACTTCAAGTTCAGTCCTAGTTACAGTGTAGAGGTTTGTATGTCTCAATGACACTGAGAGCTATGCTAGTGGAATGCAAGCTCCTGCTAGGACCTACCCTGCTGGACAAGTCAAGAGATAAAGGCTCAGAATAACATGGACCATCTCTTTCGAGAGATAAAAATGGGTTTGTGTAGGGCCAACATGCCTGACTATAAAAAAAACAGAAAAAAAGATACAAAGTTACAAAACTAACAAGATGTGAGAGAGGAAGGCATTCCCTCAGGAAAAAATATGAAACAAAGATCCAACTGGGGAGAAACAGGAAAGTATTGAAAATAGAGAAAAGATGTTGATGGCCTATGCTCCAATGGGAACAAAGGACTTAAGTAAGTAATAGTTGTAGTGGGTTTAACAGAATGTAAGTAATTATTGGAGAGTGAAATCATAAGGTAGAATTGCTGTGCACTACATGGAAAGTATTGCCATCTGATTGGCCAATTCGGAATCATCTGCAGAAATGGTTTTTGATAGATAATTGGATTTCAAGACTTAGATCGCTTTCATGTTTTCAAGATATATCGTTAAAGAATAATTAGCTCTGTATTTATTGCTTTTGTGGCATTACTTTTTATACGTTCTTGTCTGTTGTTTTTTTTTGTTTGCTAAAGAGTTTTTGGCCTGGTGGTTCTGTTTGTTTAGTGACTCATAAGTAATGGGGGAGATTATCTGATTTAGATAATCCTATGTTTAAACAGTATCATGAAGATCTTTGCTGATAGCAATAGACATATCATAGTTTGGCGACAATGTTTTATATATTTATATATAATTTTTATATATACACACACATATATTGTGTATACATATCTACATACATTTATACATGTATATATACATATATAATATCTCTCTTTCTTTCTCCATCTCTCTGTGTCTGTCTGACTCTGTTTCTGCCTCTCTTTCTCTCTCTTCTCCTCTCTCCTTTTCTCTCTCTCCATGTAGCAATTATTAGACAAAGTTGTTTGAGTATTAGACTGATTGTTTTGCAGTGATTGTTCTATACTCTGAGTTCCAGTCTCATTAATTTCAATTTTATTAGCTTTCATAATTTCTGGGTCAATAAATATCAAACCAGTCCTGTACTGGGTTCAGTTCTTCTCTGCCTCTAACACTTGCTTTCTGTTTGTCTCTTTCTCCCCTTCTGGAAGAATTTTACTCTGATCAGATCTGGGGTGAAGCAAGTGAATCTAGAGTCAGGCAGATGCTTATACGAGGGGATGCTGAAAATTTGCTGGCTTTAAGGGTATCATGAAACATGTAGTTGGAGGCCCAACCTTCCAAGTTCTTTTACAAGGTTTATGAAAACTGAAGGACTCCTTTCTGAATCTGAGAGGGGAGTATGCTGAATAAAATCATAATTAACTGATCCTCCTGTATTTTCTTTTACCTAAAGTCAAGAACTGTTCAGCACTTCCTTGTATATATATACAAGGAAGACG
>NC_068984.1:66185456-66191310 GCF_001194135.2 Octopus bimaculoides
TATATATACATGCTTTCTGTGCGAATGATTTTTATATGGAGGCGTTTTTACAATGCTGTAAATAATATAATAATGGTGTTTTTATGTAAGCTTAAAGTTTATTGTGATCACAGTGTAATGACTAATGAAAATAGTTTAATAAAGGGGCATATAAGCCCTCATGGATAAGAAAGCCTTCTTTTTTCAGTCAAGGGGCTTATATGCCCTTTTGTTAGACTATTTTCCTTAGTCATTGCATGGTGATTGCCATATGCTTTAAGCTTATATAAAAATACCATTATTATTAGTTACAGGATATATATATATATATATATATATTTCCCATAATAATATTGTATGCAACTTGAGATGTTTGCCTTGCCTTGATGCTTGTTGTCCTCTTTAACAATTATCTACATATATATCTATCAATCTATATATATATATATATATATATATATATAAACATATACATATATATGTATATATATTTGTATGTATGTATGGGGGAGGTATATATATATAGTATTTATTCATTTGTTTTGTGTTCTTAATTCCATGCAAGTCTTTTATTCTTGGCCTTATTTGAGACATCATTTTAATGCAAGAGAAGCATCTTCTCTCTCACCATTAGGGGTAGATTGTACAATGGCTGTGCTATAACTGCAATGCTGCATGATAGTAAGATATGAACCTTGAATACGGAGTACTTGAGAAGAGTGGAAAGAAAGAAGTGAGCACGCTCCATTGGATATATGATATAAGAGTGCATGAACAACACTTCAAATGTGTTGAGGAAAAATCTGGGATAAATAGGAATCAGATATAGGATGCAAAAAAGATGGCTGCATTGGTATGGGTATGTGAAGTGCTGATTACTTAATGTGGATGGAGTTTCTGTAAGAGGGAAACCTAAGAAGATATGGTATGATGTGGTGAAATATTCTAAAGGTTTTGAAAATGACAAAGGACTGGGATATCCAGCAATATTTGCTTATTGAGAAGATGTACCCATATGGGCAAAACTAGGTTGTGTAAGTGCTGTGGGTGTATGTGTGTGTATATATATATATATATATATGTGTGTGTGTGTGTGTGTGTGTGTGTGTGTGTGTGTGTGTGTGTGTGTTTACAACTGGGTCTTTCACCCAGTTTCCCCCTAAAAGTATCTCAACCATCCTTCTCTCTGATGGCAGTTTTTTCTTGAGACCACTAATCTTTCCCACTGCTCTGAACCATTTTACTTCATTCTCATACTGTCCTCTCCACTCTCATTTTACATTGATCTCTTCCCTGAACCACCAAAGTGTCTCTCACTCTACCCATGCCCTAAATATATCTCTCTTCTCCTCCTCCCACACTCTGGCAACCTCTCCAACTACATAACATCTCTCTCTCTCTTTCTCTCTCTCTCATCCTTCTCCTGTCTACTGTATCATCATTGCTATTCTGTTGCTCATCACCCTTATGCATCTTTAGCCATCTTCACCCTTTATACAGCAACTCTATCAGGTTTCTACAGTTCATAATTTCGAGTTTCTAGAGTCGAATCTTCAAACGAAAGTTCAAGTATGAAGCAGAAAACTATTGATAAGAACACTCAGATAACGGAAACAAAAACAAAGCACTTGATTGGATGCAAATTAACAACAAAACAAAAAGAATGAATATATATATATAGAGAGAGAAAAATCAGCTGCAGGTAATGCAGCTGTTATGTTAAAAACCATTCATAAAATGTCATACAGTCTCTGATATTACAAAGATACTTCAATATTGAATAAAAGAACAAAGTGATATATCATGTAATCAAGTAATAACCAGTATATTTAGATACTGGATATAGATACACATATCTATGTATGTGTGTGTGTCCTCCTTTCCATGCAGTAATATTTTTATCACATTATGGAAGAGTTATCTTAGCCGTTTTACGAACATACAAAATATGTTCATTTATTTCTTGTGTTATCAAAATCTTCACCTCAAGAAATAATGAAAAGTGAATATAACAGATTTTGTATTTTTCTGAAATACCTAACATGGCAGGTTCATGTCGTAATTGTTCCAATTTGAAACACAATCTCAAATGAAATCACTTTTGAAACATCAACAAGTTCAGTTTAGAAATTCTGTTAGTGGCTGTGTGGTAAGAAGCTTGCTTCCCAACCACATGGTTCCAGGTTCAGTCCCACAGTGTGGCACTTTGGGCAAGTGTCTTCCACTATAGCCTCAGGCCAACCAAGGCCTTGTGAGTTGATTTGGTAGACAGAAACTGCAAGAAACTTACACACACACATATATATATTTATATGTGTGTGTGTCTTTGTGTTTGTGCTTGTCTCCCATCACCACTTGACAACCAGTGTTGGTGTGTTTACGTCCCTGTGACTTAGTGGTTGGCATAAAAACTGGTAGACTAGGCATAAAAAATAAATCATGGGGCAATTTGTTCGACTAAAATCCTTCAAGGTGGTGTTCCAGCATGGCCACAATCAAAGGACTGAGACAAATAAAAGACTGGCAATCTTTTTGATATCTGACACTCATCCCCACCTTCCCCTCTCAAATACTTCCTTTTTAGTAGTGGAGCTTTTCTTCTCCTCCTTCTCTGCTCTTTTTTCTGTCTTGCAAGTTGCATGGCAACCTCACCAGTGCCGGTAGCATGAAAAGTGCCCAGTACACTCTGTAAAGCGGTTGGCATTTGTAAGTGCATCTTACCATAGAAATCATGCCTAAGATGACACTTTCGCTCACCAGTTCCTTGTGAAACCATCCTAACCCATGCCAGCATGAAAAGTGAACATTAAATTATGATAATGTGATTATGATGACGATGATGATGATGACGACGATGACCATGACGACGACCACCACCACCATAATGACCATAATGTTAGTGCTTACATTTTATATATCAAAGTGAATTAGTAGTTGTGATGTCAAAAATAATTGTGATGATAATGAGGATTCTTATTATGATGATTACGATCACAATGACAATAATAATGATAATAGTGATTTATAATGAGTATGATGAGAGTCATGATGGTTGTGGTGGTGGTGATGGTTATGATTGGCGGGATAATAGTGACACTAATGATAACATCAATGACAGTGTTCGTAATAAAAGGGAAGATGGTAATGATTACGATGATGATGTTGATTGAATACATGAACTAAACAACAGTGTTAAAATGAACTGAGATACAAATACTAACAACGGAAATGATAATTATAAACTCGATTGCTACAGCAACACTTAAGGTTGTTAATTTTAAGGCAAATAAGTTCTAAATTTGCGATTTAAACATGAAAACAGTAGCAGCTGTTGCTTACTCATTTATGCTGGGATTTTATGCAGATATCTTGTCTGGGAATTAGGAAATTTTCATTTTCCAACATCATCTGCTTCACTGCTTTTCTATATACTATACTGGAAACTGAAGAACAATTCCAAAGCTAGAACATAATTATCTTAAAGGACAATTATTCTTTGTGATAATATACTGACAGTATGTTCTTTTTGGGGTTTTTCTTTTTTCATATTTTTTTCTGTGTAATTTACATAGTCACTCATTTTTTATATTTTTGAAAGTCAATTTGTCGTCTTTCATTTGTTTAATCTTCTTTATCATAACATCTCTTTAATAGTTTATCATGGTTTATTTTCGTTAGTATAAGTCACCAGTTAAGAAAGGGCAACAAGTAATAAATTCTAATGATATTTAATGATTTCCAAGTGCCAAATTGGCTCTTTAAAGACTAAAATATTTGACATTCTATATCATCTTTGTGGCTTTTTTATCTTGGCCATTCTTTAAATAGACCATTTTTTAAAAAATCACAGCTACTTAACATGGAAAACTGTTAACATCTCTAATAGAATAAATACAATCAACCATACTGTAAAATACACACACACACACACACACACACACACACACACACACACAAAGAAAATCATTTTTTTTTTTTGTTTTCTCTTTTATTTATTTCATTCTACTTCTTTGTACTTTTTAAATAGAAATAAACAAACAAAAAAGTGATTATAAATAATTTTAGTGATAGAAAATGATAGCAACAATGCCCAAAAGGAAAATAACAAAACAGATAACAACAGTAAGTAATTATTGTTACTAGAAATATTGATAGAATCATTGGCGCATCAAACAAAATTAGTTGTTCTGGCTTATTTGTTCTGTTTCTTCAGAATTGAGTTCAAATCCTTCTAACATCAAGTTCATCTTACAGCCATGTTGGGGTTGATATACTGAAGTATCAGTGAAGTTCCATTACATTATATTATCAAAGCAATCATCTATTCTCACTCTACAAATTTCTGGTTGTGTCTCTATTTTGGACACAGCATCACCACCATCATCGTCATTATCATTATCATCATTATCATTTAACATCCATTTACAGTACTGGCATGCATAGGATGGTTTGACAGAAACTGGCAAGTCAGAAGACTGTACCAAACTCTGCTGTCCATTTTAGCATGGTTTATATGACTAGGTACCCTTTTTAAATGCCAACCCCTTCATTGAGTGAACTGGGTGCTTTTTATGAAGCAACATCTGCTGCAAGGTAACAAAACAACTTGCAGGACAAAACCTGTTAACTGGGGCAGGAAGTAGTATTGAGGGACAGAAAAGATGTCTTGCATTAGAAGAGAAACATGGCTATCTCATATGATAAGAGAGACAGTGGGAGAGAAAGAGGAGCAGAAGATGGTGTAGATGTAACAGGAAGGGAGAAGGGGCCCATACACCCAATTTACAGAGAAGTATGTATACTGAAGTGGACCAGGGATTGGAAGGGGTGATGGGTGATGGGTGGGTTCACTATATTGACAAAAGAGAGTTGGAGCAGGAGGTGGGGATGTAATGAGTGGTCACTGGTAAAGGAAGGGGTTATTGGGAAGATATATTGTGGGGAAGGGGTCTAACTGGAGCACTTTGTGCGCAGATAGGCATATGAGGGAGAATGAAGCAGAAAAATACAGCAGTGGTAAACATAGGTGCAAGATGGATTGTTGGGGAGTGGGGTCATGGACATGGATTTTACTTAGCTGGGCAGGTCTGTTGTGAGTATTGATATTGTTCCTGTTCACTTTCTTCTTCTTATGTGGGGCTCCACATTCAAGTTACCTCTATTTCCAGATCTCTGTATTTTGTGAGTGCATCTCCGTTTCTTTTAGAGATACATTATGCTACAAATTCAGAACTATCATTATTATTATTATCATTGTTATTAATTTTATTGTCAATAAATTGCCAATCATGAATTAGTGGGTCAATGTATTACTGTCCAACACTTTCAAAATTTCTAGCCTTGTGTTTGTGCAAAAAGATCACCATTATCATTATATTCGTCGTCGTCATCATCATCATCATCATCATCATCATCATCATCATTATTGACAACAGCAACATCAAAAGTAGCAGTGTAGTAGTAGTTGTAGTAGTAGTAGTTGTAGTAGTAGTAGAAGCAGTAGTAGTAGTAATAGTAGTAGTAGTAGTAGTAGTGTTATTGTTAACATTTTAATGTGCTATTATGCTTATGTGTTTTGTACGTAAATATTATTCTGAGATGAAGGTGATTTATAGGAATCTGTTTAAGCAACAGGTTAAAACATATTCATAAAAAAAACAAAAAGAATGTTATCTTAAAGATAGTAAACAACATCAACAACAACAGCAAAAATAAATATCAGCCCATAACTCAATACCTTTAAGCCATTTAAGAGATCTTTTAGAGTTGATCAATACTGAGTTGATATATACAAATGGTGTTGTATGCACACACACACACACACACACACATATATATATATACATACATACATACATGTATATATATATATATA
>NC_068984.1:66191328-66191632 GCF_001194135.2 Octopus bimaculoides
ATATATAAATATACATATATACATACATATATATATATACACAGAGATACATATATATACATACATATATATATTTATTTATTTATATATATACACATATACACACAAACACTCTGCAGGTTCACACACAAGAAACAAATGCACACATACACTTATAAAGAAAGAGAAAGGAGAGTGAGGGAAAGAAACCTATGGAAATAATTATAAGGAATTATTATACATTATTTACCTTATTTACATTTGACAGATATTTGTCCTCATCTTGTTTGTTGTTAACACAACGTTTTGGTTGATATACCCTCCA
>NC_068984.1:66191642-66192313 GCF_001194135.2 Octopus bimaculoides
TAACACAACGTTTTGGTTGATATACCCTCCAGCCTTCATCAGGTGTCTTGGGGAAATTTTGAACCTGGGTTCTCATTCCTAAGGTATATTTTTATGTTGTTATTATTATTATTATTAAGGTCACTGTCTAGAATCGAACTCAGAATCTTGGGGTTAGTAGCCCGTGCTCTTAACCACTACGCCATATGCCATGGGCATATGGCGTAGTGGTTAACCCCAAGATTCCGAGTTCGATTCTAGGCAGTGACCTTAATAATAATCAGCCAAAACGTTGTGTTAACAACAATCAAGATGAGGACAAATATCTGTCAAATGTAAATAATGTAAATAATGTACATAATTCCTCATCTCTTAAATATAGAACTGTAGGAATTATTATCCAGAACACTCCGAAGAGGAAACTGAGTAACAATATTCTAGGCTTAATCAGGGTTACTTTAATATATGTACTTGCCTTTACATGTGTACTGCAGACCATTTATTTCTATTCATATATATTCTGTATATATATATATATATATAAATATATATATAGAAAAATTAAAAGCACAATAAATGAGTATAATATAAATAAGTATAATAAAAAGAAATTTAAATTGGTTATGAAACACGTGTAATCTTTTTATTATATTTATCTTATGATATTTACTAAAACTGTATATATATATATA
>NC_068984.1:66192677-66195427 GCF_001194135.2 Octopus bimaculoides
TATATGTGGATAGATATATATATATATGGATAGATAGAGAGATATATATTACATTTACATACATATACATGCAAACACACACATGCATACATATTCACATATGTATATGTGTATGCGAAAATATCAAAATCTTTTTTTTATATAGTGAATGAGTGAGAGAGAAATAAAAGTTTTTCAAAAAAAAATCCTTTTAAACATATTTACACAAGATATCATACGAAAAGAAACAAACAAACAAAACAGAGCAATGAATATGTAAACATGTTAAAGTAAACAAGAGAAAAATATGTTTTCGGGATATGATAAAAAGATGTTTAAGAATCTGAGAAGCATAACTGTGACTGTGAATGAGTAAACATAAAGTCTGTACAATTAAATCCATTAATACATTATGAAGAATAACTTAAAGGAATTCATATGAAAAGAATGATGCTAAGAGCTTTATGAAAAAAAGAAAAACAAAAATTGGATATTGAAAACAAAAATTATGTAAAGCTACAAATAAATATTCTGAGACACAAATGCAATGAAGAAAAGTTTAGATGTAGGTATTGGAATTGAAATGAAGTACAGGCATCCACAGTGCTATACACAAATGTAATGTACTTGAAACTCTTGTCACTGTGGTATCACTGGCCTCTGTGTAATGTATAAGTCAAGAGGAAAATTAGGTTTTGTATTGTGGAGTACCATGGTATGACAAAGATTTTCAGGAACATGCAGTTTCCATAATGTGGGAAGTGCTGCTCCATGTTTCTGTGTGTGTGTGTGTGTGTGTGTGTAGTGTATGCATGTGCATGTATACATATACACACATATTTATATACATGCATACATACATACATACATACATATATATATATATATATATATATATATATATATATATATATATATATATATATATATATATGTGTGTGTGTGTGTGTGTGTATGTATATATATATATATATATATATGTATATATACACACACATACATACATATACATATACACATATAAATATATGCATATATATATACATACGCATATATTATATATTATATATATATATATATATGTAGATAATATATACATATGTGTGTTTGTGGGTATCCAGTATGTGTAATATAATTGCATGTGCATATATACAGATATACATCCATATATATATATATATATATATAAATATATATATATATGTGGGGGGGGGGGTATTTTGGTAATTGAATTTTCAGTCTTAAGTCCATATTAGCAATAATTATGGAGTTCTCCCTGCAACAGATTAAGAAAACAAAGAGAAATTTTCATTAGGTTTCTATTCATATCTACTAAGGAATTCTCCTTCCAAGAAAATGATAAATATAGAAGATTATTATTAGTTAATTTAATCAATAATTTTTTTGATATCAACTAATTTAGATAGATAAAAGAGTTTTTGTATTGAAGATGTAATTGTTTATATATTTTTTTGTTGCAGTTACATGTAGCAGAAGACTTAGATACTTAATTGTATACATTTATATATACACACATATATTATTATTGCATGTTATGATGACAAAAGACTATCTTGGACATGAAAGGGTTTCAATTGGTGTGTGCTTGAGATATAATGAAATGAATTTCGATGGTTGTGGATTGCACTTTGTTGATTGTATTGTCCATTAAAGTGTTTTTGTTGTTTTGTACTTGTAACTGATGTATGATTGATTAGTTAACACTCACGTTCATAGCACAGACATTTGAATAAATTTTTACAATCCAGCCATCCTTTCACATGGAATTTCGTCTTTTCTGAACCAAATACCCTGAAGTGACTATATATATATGGAACTGTGATTATGTATATCAGAAAAAAATATATTAAGTCGAAACAATTTGTTGGCCTTTTATGGTTTTTATAATTATTTATATAATATTATGTTATTTTATATATTATATTCATAGTATTTAATGTTATATTGTAATATAAATAGATTATTTGATTGTCAATAGAATATCTCTATATTTAGTTTATATTTATTATTGAATTACACCAATATTTATATAGTATCCAACTGAAGTACCAGTGAATTGGATATTTAACACAGCCCTTTGAAGGATTTCTTTTCCTCAGTTTGTTACCTTATATATATATATATATATATATATGTGTGTGTATGTGTGTGTGGGTGTGTGTATATATGTGTGCGTGTGTGTGTGTATATATATATATATATATATATATACACAACTACAGTGTGGAAGAAGTTTGTAAGCTCTTCAAGAAGACACAAGAACCATTGGTTTCACTTCACCATTTAAATTTCATTTGTGTCAAAATATTTTCGGCACTTTGAAACCACAAACTGTTCACTGACAAAATTCCGTGCTGCATCTGAGAAAGTAACAGTTAATTCATAATGTATATGTGTCTATGTATGTATGTATATATGTATGTATGTATGTATGTATGTATGTATGTATGTATGTATGTATGCATATATGTGTGCATGTATGCATGCATGTGTACACACACACACACATATATTTGCCACTATGTTAAACTGTCGTATGTCTAAATTTGGCCAAATGTGTTTTTCAATATTAATTTTTGCTTGCAATAGCTGATACTTTTAGTCAAACTATCATATCTCCAGCTGCTTCAGATGCCAATATATCAAAAGTTATCTAAGTGTAGTACAATGGTTTTGCTATGGGGTGGTGAAACTTTTTTGTTTCCTGAACAAGCAACCTTTTTGTACTCATGACACATTATATATATATA
>NC_068984.1:66195437-66196706 GCF_001194135.2 Octopus bimaculoides
TATGTATGTATATAACTAATGGGATCCAACACAATCTCCATCTTCTAAATTTAACCCAACATGAGACTGTAGAGAAATTGATATCAGACTCACATTGTTGCACTATTTAGCTACATGCCATACCATGCTTGCACTCCTATAACACATAAATGTTTTGATTGTTGCTCATTGCAAGAACAAACCAGTTTTAGAGAAAAATAAGGAGTAGGAGTAAGGTTTAAATATGCTATATGAAAAATTGATAGTAAGATTGAAAGAAGGATGCATGTGCATTGTGTGGGTTGAACTGTTTAGCCATTTAGACTAGACATATCTGGCCCAAATATTCTCCTGTTTTATGTTCAAACTGACCAGATCTGGCCTCTTACATCTAACCTACAATGTCATTTTTAAAATAAACAATCACATCATCAAAATCTTGAAGCGACAAGGTAATGCGTGCTTTATTCAAAACAATGTGAATAATTAAGCATTATATTTGACAGAGCAATCTGAATGCTAAAGGGTTACAGGCAAGTTCAATAATGTAGTAGTAGCAGTAGCAGTAGTAGTAGTAGTAGTAGTAGTAGTAGTAGTATCAGAGGAAGAGGAGCAGGAAGAAACCAGTGCAAGACAGTGATAAACAGGAAAGAAAGTTTAACTTGCAGTCACAATGTTTCTTCCTTCCAGGGAATCTAGAGAATATGTGTGTGTATGTGTGTATTTCTGTGAGAGTGCATGCATGCGTGCGTGTGTGTGTGAATCTGTCTGTGTGAGTGTATCTTGTAGATGATGACATCTCTGCTTCATGTATATATAAGCAATTCTGTTGTCTACGAGGCGAAAATTCGCCATATTATGTAAAAGTAGGTTTAACAGACTGTAGTTATTTTATAGCTCTGATAAAGAAGCACAACTTTTATGGGGGTGTAGCATCACCATGGACAAACATAAGCCTGGAGTCTGTCAGACCCCAAGAGTTTGTAAGGCAATATTGTTCATAAAGAGGGATGTATTGTATATTGTGTTATGAGTAAATTCTTTCAAATGGCTGGTTTGGGTGTTGCTGGGAGAGGAGACAGATGTCACACATGCACACTAATATATATAAACAAATGCATATACACACACAAACATACAAACACAAACACACACACACACACACACACACATGCACACACACACATTTGCATGCATTTATTATAAAGTATGCATGAATATTATGGATATGCATACAGAGTATACATATATAATATGAGTATATATATATATATATATATATATATATAT
>NC_068984.1:66197092-66198142 GCF_001194135.2 Octopus bimaculoides
ATATATATATATATATATATATATATATATATATATACACACACACACATATATATATATACATTTACTCATACACACACACATATATTTATATCCATACATATATACATACATATTCTGAACAATTTTTCTTTAAGTGGACAAGTATTGAAGTATTGAATGAATCAGTATAACAACAATACAATGAATCCCGCTAGCAGACTAACCAGAATTCAATTCCCATTTTATTACTGTATACTGTCAATATCTTGACCACTTGGGAAATGTGGTGCCATATTAAACAATGTGTCATGTTATTCACATTTAACAGTGATATCTGAAATATTGCCCTTTGTGTTTCAATTGCTTTCACTTCACTGACAACTAATAATAGTTAATAATGGATCTCCGTCAGTTATGATGACGAGTTGTTGATCAAGTGAAATATCTATTCATTTATTTATAGTGTGTTAGTGGCTGAGTATCCCACAGACATGTGTGACCTTAATGCTGTTCTCAAGTGAAATATAATTTAGTCAGTGTGTGCATGACAAGGCTGGTTGGTTCATTGAATTACAGATATACAGTTGTAGTCTATCTGATGAGTTTCCACATTGTTCTGTCACTCTATTCTCACTCGTATGGCTTGGGTTGACTCAAGGCTGTGGATTGTCTTGCCTTATGTGACACTGTATGGCACTTAGGACAAATCAAATGGTTCTTGACTTAGCTTCATACTTGGATTCCTAAGTTCAAACCCTGGACCTCATCATCTGGAACTACTTAACTACAAACATGCCTGGGTAATTTACATATATACACACATATATATATATATATACATATATGTATATGTATATGTATATATATGTATTTATATGCGTGTGTGTATTTGTGAGAGTGTATTTGTATGTGTAAGTATATACATATAGGTGTATACGTATAAATATATATATATATATATACATATATATATGTGTGTGTATGCATATATATATGTGTGTATATATATATATATATATACACACATATATATATACATATATATATATATATATATATATATATATA
>NC_068984.1:66198657-66208940 GCF_001194135.2 Octopus bimaculoides
TATATATATATATATATATATATATTTATATGAGTGTGTGTTTGTGTTAGTGTATTTGTATGTGCGTGAATGTACATATAGGTGTATACATAAATATATACACACATTATATATATGTATGTGTGTGTGTGTATGTGATTTTCACTTTTGGTGGTGGTGTGTTTGATTTATTTCGCTGTTTTCTTGTATCACTATGCTTAACAGTATTTTATTAGTTGTAAACAAGTTGTTTATGGACTCTCAATTGTCTTCAATCTTGTGTTGTATGAAAAACAAATTTTGATGTATGTGTGCATGTATACATATATATATGTGCATACATATATATATGTGCATACATATATATGGTTATGTCCTCCTTTTCCTTATATATAGATATTCCATTCTTTTATTATTATTACTACTACTACTGCTACTGCTGCTGCTTCAACTACTAGTACTGCTGCTATTAATGTTGTGGTTATCTTCTTTTATGGATGTTGACTTATCTTAAGAAATCGTCTGAAATTTCTGTTTTTGAAAGTTTTCTTAATGGTTGCCTTAAAGCAGTAAAACTAAATATCAACAAATAATTCTAACATTATTTTCACAAACAGCATTTAATGCTTTCCATTGTTATTTGTTGTTCTACCTTCAAACTTTGTCTTTTTGTCATGCAAATTTTGATAACCTTTGCTCTTCATTGAGATCACCGAGACTAGCAACTAGTACTTTGCTATCTTTTTGATTTGATACAGACACTATGTAACTTAAAATCCATCTTATTAGGTTATTATTTCATGTGTCTTGGTTACAGGTAATATGTAGGGCTGCATAATGGCAGAGAGCTGGCAGAATCATTAGCAAGCCATGCAAACTACATAGCAGCATTCATCTGTGAGTTTGATTTCTGCCGAGGTCACCTTTGCCTGTCATCTGTAGTGAGACCAATTTCTATGATGATATACTGAATACATTAAACTGATATAGGCTCAGTGTGTTAATCTGTAATGGTTAGTCGTTTTACCTATCAAGTGAGTTTTGAACATTGATTGAGTGTTGTGCTTTGATTGGTGGAATATTGTATAGGATTTGGATCGATGGTCTAGTCACATTGTGCATAATATAATCTCAAACAACTAATCTGTATTTGCTCTGGAATCTCTTTTCTTTTATAAATTGGTGTGACAATTCTTCCATGAGCAGAGAGGTAAGTGCTTTTCATGAAGGCAAGTTCTGCCAATTTCCTGCTGTTATTCACTGGAGCAAAATTAATATAACAGAGCACATGTAACCAGCGATGATCCAAGTTAAATTATCTAAATAATGGATGAACTACAACCCCCAGAATCCGAAGTTGATAAAATAAGTGCCAGTTGAGCCTTAGGGTCGATGTAATCAACTAGCCCCTTCCCTCTGGCCTTGTGTCAAAATTTGAAACCAATATGTAAAGTTGTGTGTTTGTTCATTGGAGCAACAAAGACTATCTAGTCATCTTCAAGGATGACTGATGACTTGTGTGACGATTTTGTTTCAAGTGAACTAGGATTGCACACCATCAACTCCAATCTCTCATCTGTGACCACCTCCAATCCAGTGGCAAGACCAAGTGAAGATGATTTGGAATGAAGATGGCTGCAGTGAATGGCCAAGATGTCTTATTTGTCTCATCATGCTCTCTGCACTCTACAATGTGTTGCTGTGACTACCTTCCTCTCTGCTGAGTTATAAAAGTTTCTTTGGCAGAGTCTACCAGATCCAGTCTTCATATGCGTAGGTTAGCAAGCAGCCCTAGCATAGGATCCTGACAGGTGCTACTCTATGTCAGAGTAGATATGGGAGCAAAAGTGTGAAGTTATGACAGAAATGGCAGTAATGGTGGTTGTGGTGGTATTGGAGTAGATGATCTCAGCATAAGCCTTCAGGTAATTAGAGCATATGTAGAGTGGCGACGTGGGTTCATTAGCATGAGTCTGCAATTCAGAGACACTTACTGATGAAGGCAAAGAATTACATTTTTAATACACAGTTTTACCTTTATCCTGTTCTATTGCTTGTGAGTACATTATCTGCACAATTTATTATGTATATACTTGTAATCCTAACGTAAATATTAAGTATTGATAACTGTTTATTTAAGGATACTTTGAAATGAGACTTATATTTTACTTTCTGTCTGAGTGTCTTTCCTTGTTAAAATAGAACCTAGATTTCACTTTTGGCCAACATTTCTTACTATCTTTGTGTGTGCCTGAACACTTCTGACAACTTTACCCCTTACCAAACCCAAGCATTCAATATTCTGTCTGTATGAATTAAATTCCACTAAGTTTTGCTAGTTTTCACAAACTAAGAAGTGAATTATAAGCAATCACTCAGCAGAATAGGAATAACAGCCACCAAATCTACCTTTAACATTTAAAACCCTTTCAGTCATGAATGCCCATGGGATTGCACCTAGAAAGTTCCTTCTGAGGTGCAAGTCCAGTCAAGGTTGTTTGTGGAAGACCAGCAATTGCCCATGCATACCAGTATCCCCTCTCCAGACCACCGATGTTGTCTAAGGGAGAGGCAAAGGCTGATACAGCTCGGCACCAGTGACATCACAATACATTTCTACAGCTGAGTGAATGAACTGGAGTAGTGTGAAATAAAACGTCTTGCTCAAGAGCATTACACACAGCTTTGTCTAGGAATCAAACTCACAACCTCATGATTGTAAGCCTGATGCTCTAACCACTGAGCCATGCGTCTTAAATCACATACTAATACTATGGTACTAAAAAGGGAAATGTCAGATGTAAAAGGAGACAGGCTGGTCATGGCTGAAACAGTTTTGATCATAGGCTTGCTTGATCTAAATTGATCTGGGCTAAACAACAACAGCCTGATAGATAAGTTAACACCACAATCCCTTTGGAAATATTGTGAATAATACAAATATTAGTCAAACATGCTTCATGACATACCTCATATATTAAAAAAAATCTAAGGAGACATTTAATAATGTAGCTTTAAATATATTATGTTTGAATAAATGAGAGGCTGGTTAGTGCTAGACAGCTTTAGATCACAGGTTTATTCAACCAATACTGACCTGGGGCTAAACTATAACCCATTTTGGTAGCATGTATTATTGCTTGTGTTATCTTGTTAGCAGCTTAAAAGAGTGAATTTGTTTACACCAGAAATATTGATCATAAACATACACACTCGCACATGTGTTCACATGCGCTTGCACACAAGCATGTACACACACACACACACACAAAGGCTCGTTAAAGGGATGAATGACAATAAACAGGAAATCAGCAGATTGTAGGTGACAATTAACTGTTTTGATCTATTTAGTCTCATCAATCACATGCACCTTATTATCTAATGCTTTGATAAATGTTACAGCTATTTTCCTGGCTGATTTAATGGAATACTATATGCATATACATGTATTAATAACTGTTGTCTCATACACACATACAAACAAATGTGTATATATATATAAACACACAATACATACATAAATGTGTATGTACACTAGTGCTGGCATGAGTTTGGGGTTAAGTAGCTTGTTTTACAATCATGTGCTTACAAGTTTGATCTCACCAAAAGATAATTGGACAAAGCCTCTGGCTAATCTAAGCCTTGTAAGTGAAATTGGGTAGATGAAAATTGTGCAGATGAAAACTATTGGATCAACTGTATTTGTTCTAGGTTAGTATAAATAAGCTGTCACCCTGTTTAACATCACCACTTGATCTTTACAGACATTTAGTAGGAGTAGTGGGTAGAGGTGTCACTCTTCTGAAAGCATTTAGATCTGCTTTCTTTTCTAAAGATCACTACTACTGTGGCAAACCTTATCGAACCAACCAGAGGACCTGTACATGGTTGTTATTCCTGTTAGGAATAACAGTCAAATCCTGCTTGAATCACATCCTACTATCTACAAATATGCGCAGGAGTGGCTGTGTGGTAAGTAGCTTGCTTACCAACCACATGGTTCCGGGTTCAGTCCCACTGCATTGCACCTTGAGCAAGTGTCTTCTACTATAGCCTCGGGCCGACCAAAGCCTTGTGAGTGGATTTGGTAGACGGAAACTGAAAGAAGCCCGTCGTATATATGTATACGTATATATATATATATGTAGGTTTGTGTGTCTGTGTGCTTGTCCCCACAACATCGCTTGACAACAGATAGTGGTGTGTTTACATCCCTGTAACCTAGCGGTTCAGCAAAAGAGACCGATAGAATATGTACTAGGCTTACAAAGAATAAGTCCTGGGGTCTATTCGCTCGACTAAAGGCGGTGCTCCAGCATGGTCGCACTCAAATGACTGAAACAAGTAAAGAGAGAACACTTTGGGTAATGTGATCTACAGGTTGACTGCAAATGGGAGAAATACAGAATGGTTTCTGCTGGAATGCTTTTAGTCATAGGTGTACTTAATCACAGCTGAACTTTGGTTCACTGAGCCATCATGGTTGCTATTCTTGTTAGGAATAACAGTCAAATCCTGCTCAAATCACATCCTACTATCTTAGAATAGAATGCTTCGGGTAATGCGGTGTACAGGTTCACGGCAAGTAGGAAAATGGTTTCACACAATAGAATGCTTTCTGCTGGAATGCTTTTGGTCACAGGTCAACTTGATCATTGCTGATTTGGAGTTAAACAATAACCCTTACAATCATAATTTTTTCTCATCTCTTACTAATCTCAGAAATCCTTAAAAAACATTTCAGATACTACACTACTTCTTCTTCTTCTTCTTCTTCTTCTTCTTCTTCTTCTTCTTCTTCAGGCTAAAAGGTATACCTAGTTATTGGTTCAATATGACTTCCATGCTGCTTATTCTAATTTCAAGGTCTTTGTACTTTGCTAGCTTCTCACTTTTGTTCTAGGTGATTCTTTGGTTAGAAAGGACAAAGATGATTATCAGGGTACTGACACTTTTGTTTCTGTTCTTTGATAATTATATCTGGACTGTCCATCTTGGTTTACTTGTCTGTTTGAATATGTGTATCGAAATTTGTGTAGCCAAAGCATTCCCATGTACCATGTTTAACATATGCTTATACTTCTTCATGGTTTTCATATCAAAGTGTCAGTAGACAATATCAAAGTGTCAGTATATTGCCTAGTATATTACTGACACTTTGATATTGTCATATCAAAATGTCAGTATATTGCCCAGTATATCCAGTCTGTCTCTGGATATACTCTAATTATTCCTGCAAAGACCAAGCAGAAACAGTGTGTTTGAGTGTTTCAAATACTAATTGAATAGTCTCCTTTTGATGTTAGCCCATTTCTACTTTTAATTCATAGATTTAGAAACTTTGGGGGTATAATTCATCTCTATTGAGTTTTGCACGGAACTATAATCTAACGTGTTCTATCCATGATCAATCCCTCTTTTGTTTTGGTACTTTGTTTTAAAGAAGTTAAGATGTGATTTGTAGGGAATTTGGTTGCAATTTCTAGCAGATCAAATTCAGTAAGCTATAATACATACAATAGGAGTACAAGCTAGATGAGACAGCATTGATACACACGTACAAAATATGTAAACATGAATTGCTAGAATTCATAAGTATTACAATAACAATTTATATAAATGCTAAAAAAAAGCAAGCAGTATATATTTAATAATTGAAGTTCTATTTACAAAAATATGTTTACTAAACAAAATTATGGTTTAAAATTGAGAGAGTTTTGTGCAGGTATTTAGCCTGCCCCCAGCAATTTTATTACTCTTAGAATTTCTGTGGTAAAACTGACTTTTGTTAAAATGTGCAGCAAATAAGAAAGAAAAAAAGTAGAGAAAATATAAAAGAAAAAGAGAGAGAGAGAGAGAGAGAGAGAGAGAGTATAGAGATGTGGGGAAAAGAAAGAGAATGATAAACTTAGAGTTACTGTGTTACTGAGAGAAGTGGGGGGTATTATTTTGAATGAGACAAAGTTAGTGATATACAGTCTAAAGAGATAGAAAGCGAAGGTGGTGATGCGCAAAGGGGGAGAAACATGGAATGAAACTCTGAGAGGGAAAAAAAAGAGATAGCAAATACAAATTAGATAATACCAATGAAGTAGAAAAGGAGTGAGGGAAAAATGTCTGATTAAACTTTGAGATGAAGTGAGAGAGAGAGTGTCTAATGAAATTGAATGAGAGAAAATGAAAGTGAACTTAGGGTGTCTGTCTGAGAAAATATCAGATAGAATCAGTTAAAGTGAGAGGAGACAGACGTGGAAATGATTGTCAGTAACAGAGAGAGAGAGACAGACAGACAGGGAAACAGACAAACATATTGATAGAAAGACTGTTAGTCAGATAAAGCTCAGGTGCTTAAGAGATTACATTCATCTGTAGTATAACTAACATGATATTTATTGAAGAAAATAGAAAGCATTTAACTAAAAACAGAAAAGTAAATTTAATAGAGTAAATAGAATAAAATAAATACATAACAGAAAATTGAAAGAATTCTGTATTTTTTTTTAATATTTTTTTCTAATTCAAATATGATATTAAAAATGATTTGAATTGGTCTTGCAAAGTAATTGATGCAACTTTAGGAAAGGAAAGCAAGATATACATTTGTAAATTCTTATTGTATAGGTCACTATATATATTAATTTTTTTTTCTGTTTTTTGAAATTTTGTCATTTTTAATCTTGTTTTTAGTTTTTATTTCTTTCTTATTAGTATATTTTCTTTATGCAAATTGTTCATTCCTTCTCATTCTACAAAAGATATCTGCCAATAATAATGCATAATAATATTTACATATTTATGGTAGGTACAAGAATATAAATGAACTACCTTTTTTCTTCCCCATTGTATTTAAACATTTTTCAAAATTTTATCTTTAGACCTGTCAGAAAAGTTTATCATCATCATCTACTGTAAATAGACGTCTGCAAATCTGAAAAGTTGGATTTTTTCACAGTTAATTAATGAAAATTTGTTGTTGGAGTGAGTATTTTGGCTCGTCTTACTAACAAAGCGTTTCAAAATATCTAAATGTCCACGCTAATACCCTTGATGGAAATTAAGGTTGTTTCTTTACCCATTTTTGTTTTGCAAACATATTTTTGCAAATAACTATTTGATTTTATTTATTGGTGGCTGAATATACCAGCCTAAGGAGCAAGAAGAGAAAGAGTAGACAGTAGTCACAAAGATGTTAGTAGCAAATACACCTCACTAAATTGTTGAAAAAACTAAAACAAATTTAAGAAAATGAAGATATACAAAAAAAAAATAACAGACAGTTATAAACACAGACAGCTGCAATTTAGTAAATACGAAAGAAAAAATAGTGAAAATGCAAACTTAAATTATAACAAGAGTAACTCATCATTTGCTAGTGCTACAAGTCAAAAATGAAATAAATACTAGACATCAATCAATTCCAAGTGAAGGAATAAGTCTAGGAGAGGTGTATCACAAAAGAAAGTGTCTACTTCTATGAGAAATTTGTCCAAAATAAGATGAGAAGGTGAGTAACCCAACACTGTTTTTCCAAATACTGAATGAAGTTTCCATATACCTTGAAAACAGGAGTTGGTGGAAGCCCTTATTGATATGTGGTAAAATATATGTAGCCGCAACAGAGACAGGGCATATGGAAACATATGTTTGGTGTTTAAGATCAAGAATGAAGTAAGAAGACAAACTGAACTGGTAAGCTGGTATGCTCTGCATCTAATGACAGGCTAATGCCATGGTAAATGAAGGAAATAAAATATGAGTGTTATAGTTTAAGATTTTACTAACTCTTGCAGCACAATACATGTTGTTGGAGCCATAGAAGTGACCTGCAAGAAATTGAGTGGTTTCTTGGACATTCAGGTCTTCATGTCCACTGAATACCATAAAGTTATTTCAGCATTGCACTCCTCACAAGAATGAAGAGAAAGTCATTCATCCTTGAGGTTCATGGCAAAAGCTCAGTTGGTAGACCTGTGCAAGAGCAAGCTTGACACCATCTTCTCAAAAATGGAAAGTGAAAAGAAAACGGAAGAGAGAAACGCAGCTGCTGATAGCAACAAAAACAGCCATAACTACACAACACCATCAGCAGATTCCATAGGAGAAGACAGGTTGCTATAATTCTAAGTTCCACTAGTTACCATTTCATGAACAGCTAACACGAACTCAAAGGCCAGTAGAACTACTATGTATACATATATATATATGATGGACTATCCCACTGGAGATAACGTATGAGTATTCAACTTACCAAACAGCCCGTGCAAATGATTTGTTTATAGTGAGGAAATATATGTGCTGTATATTCGCTCATTCCCTCCATCAAATAACTGTTGTCTGAACAGCTGGATGGTATACCACACATCTGGTGTCAAAGTGATCATAGAGCAACTTGAGATGAAATGTTTTGTTCAAGAACACTGCACCACGCAGTCTAAGAATTCAAACCATGACATTGTGTTCATGAGTGCAACACCCAAAACCGCCAGGCCATGCGTCTTTCCGATAAATACTATAAAAAACCCATGTAATTTACGCATGTTTTTCGTAAAAACAAAAATAAACTTTAGTGGATGCATAAATTACATGAGTAGATCATTTCCAGAATTTTTTTAGAAATTCTTTTTGTTGAAAAATGACGTACAAATGTAAACATTTGTACGGGAAGTTAACTCATTTAATGTCAGAATAGCTTTTTACAGAAAAAAACATATAGTGAAGTTGACTTTTATTTATGCTGGACAGTATAATGCTTACTTTTTCTGTATATATTTACTAAAACCATTTCAATGGTTAACTACTTTTTGAAGTTTGACATTCATGCTGGTAATCATGGTCAGGGCCATATTTTACATTGCTTAGAGTTTCTACCTATCACAATGAAGTCCAGCAATTTCCTTAAATAGATCAATTTTTCTCTGTTTAAGAAGTCTAACTTGCATTTGCCTCTAGGAATCTATTGCTTGCTTTCTCCGTGTTAGGACAATGAACTTCATCACCATCAACATCACCGATGATAACATCATAATTCATCATTGTGCATGTAAACTCACTAAGTAAATATGACTTAGCGTTCCTACAGAAACCTTCGTTTGCCTTATACAATGTTTACTGTTGTTTCACATTTACGTTGAATTATGTTCTCTTCATAGAACACTCGTAATGTATGTATTACCAGTTCTTTTGGTATAGTAGATTTTTTGCTATTCTTGTTTATGTCTCCTCACAGACGTGTATATTCTAACAAGTCACTTCTTAAATTTAGCACCTCCTTTGTTCAATAAACACTAAGTTAAACTTGGAATGCTGTTTATTTTCTCCTTTCAATTTTTAATGCTTATTTTAGCGGGTTACCAAGCTATCAGTTTGGGCTCCCAGCTAAAGCAGTTATGACAAATTTTTAAGTTTGCTTCACATTTTATAAGTGTTAAAACGATTAAAATTTCAATATTCTGAATCAAAGGTTCTGGCAAGAATAGGCAGATAATCAGAACTTGAGACAAGCAGTCAGTTTCAACCAATCAGAATTCTGCTTACAAAATCAGTTTGATCGGTCACCTTCCTCTTTTGGTTGAATAAAGTGTCGTCCAAGCTGATGTTTATTGGTAATTAAATTTATTTTGCAACACTTGTGCGTATCTATCAGTTTTATTTTTGTTGATAAGAATTATCAACAACTTTTCCTGTGACAGTGATTTGAGAAGATATACAGAAGTATATGTGGGCAAGAAATGTAAAATAAAGTTTATTATAAACGACGAAAACACTTCGTAATTTAATAGGCTTCAATATGATATCTATTAAATGGAAATTATTTTTATTCAATGAAAATTTAATAAAATCTAATCATAAGTCAGTGAAATTATGCTAAATACAACTAAATTGAAAACCTTTTCCCAATGGTCAGATCAGCAATTCTGAAAACTTTTGGTGCAAATTTTACATGAATAGAAGCTTTTTTTAACAATTTTTACCCTGAAAATCACCTGCATAAATTACACAGGTGTGCAAATTACATAGGTTTTTACGGTGTATGTAAAACACAAAGGAATAGGGATTTCAAAATTTGGGCAAATATTTTATAAGGACTCTGTTGTATTCTGAACTTAGATAACTCTACTGACCAGTACAAAACATAAGGAACTGTATAGATCAAGCAATTAGTAGTACTTCCATTCGATAAGTAACTCCTGAGTTTGCTTTGAAGAATTTCACATAAAACGATAGAGTGTATTAGAAGGACACAATGAAGAATTGTAAACTACTAATTAAAAACATGTAATTATCTGTTCTTCATTGTGTCCCCA
>NC_068984.1:66209990-66210686 GCF_001194135.2 Octopus bimaculoides
TACAGGATGCGCTGAATGAACTGTTGTCTAAATTATGCAAACATTAAAATAACATTGACATCTCATTTTATGAGTTATATTTACCAAAATTACATAAAAATATCTTCAAATACTAAGGAGTAAATTTTTTTTTATATATTATCGCCATTGGCTTCAACCTTGACCTCCAGACGACTTTGGAATCTCGTGCAATTCTTCTGGATAGTCTCCTTGTTTAAGTTTGTGAATGCTACCATAATCCTTCCCTTCAGTTCATCTTTTATGTTACAAAGAGTTTTGTTGGTCTCTCACTCAACTGTGCTCCATACATAATAAGGAGTTGCAGTCTGAGGAGTTAGGCGGCCAGATGTTAGGTGTGATGTAGTTGCGGAAATTGTCTGACAGCCATGACTGGGTTCTCCTGCCTGTGTGGCATGGTGCAGAGTCTTGTTGCCAGACATAGGGTCTTCAAGCAGCCACCCTCTTGACTCAGAGCAACACTATCTCCTCCAGGCACTTGATGTAGGTCTCCATGTTGACAGTGCCCAACACTGACAGTACCCGACTGACCCTACTATATTGTGTAGTTGACAAAATCAAAAACAAACAATGCACATGCGTGAAATTAAATATATAAAATGACAACAATTTACCCATTGCACCCTGTGTGTGTATATTTATATATCTATCTATCTATATATATATATATATATATAT
>NC_068984.1:66212469-66231666 GCF_001194135.2 Octopus bimaculoides
AAATGTTTTCCCCCCCTCTCTAAGAGAAACGATATACAACGCACAGTGAAGCTGATGTTTTAAAAGTTATATTGGTACTATAGAGGATTAGCTGGCACTTTCCTCATTATAATTACATCTATCTCTCTTGACATTGAAGTTGTTACTGTAATTGGAAATGACTGAAATAAAAATAAAATTAAAATAAAATTTAAAAAAAATATTTTTATTGAAGTGGAAATAAAAAGTTAATGTCTCATTCTTTTACCATTTTATTTAAATTCTTGTTTCTTAGAAAAGGATGGATAGGTATGGCTGAATATTATTTATTAAAATAATAATAATAATAATAATAATAATAATGATAATAATAATAATTATAATAATTATAATTATAATAATAATAGTAATGTTGCCACCACCAAAACCACCACCACTGTTATAATCAATCAACATCACATCCTCTTTATCACCATCAACATTACCACCACCATCACCCATCATCATCATCCTCATCATCAAAATACATAGATGTAAAGGTGCTAGATGGAATTGGAATCATTAGCAAAATGCTAAGAGAAATATCTCCTGCTTGGCAGGTAAGCACTTGATAAAAGGTTATTCATGACAAAGAATATTGGAGGTAGATATCTAGAATATGAAAGGCGTTTACAAGAGGACGAAACTTCACTGTTATATATTGATGATGAAAGAATGCAAATGGAAGGTAAGTTCTGCATGAAGAAGAAAAACTTAATGTGCAGAGATCTGGAAATTTGGAAAAAGAGAAATCCAAAGGAATGGAGAAAGAATGAGAATCAAGGGTACATAGAAAGATATTTGAAGGAATCTAAGAACGAGACTGCAGAAACTGTTCTGTGGAATTTTTGCTTAAACCTTTTAACATCACCCTACCCCAAACTACCCTAGGTCTATGATAAAAATTTTCTGTTTTAAGTGTTATAAATTAAAACCTTCCAACAAAATTAAACCATTTAATATCACCCCTATCTCATACCACTCTAGGGCTATGATAAAAAAATTTCTATTTTAAAGAGATACAAATTAAAACCTTCCATCAAAATTCCATGTTAATTTATGTTCCAAACACCTGTTTAATAACAACAAATTTATTTGAATAAATATCTCGTTATTTTCAAAATTAATTGAAATAAATGGTAGTATATTTCAAGACAAAAAGATACAGTAATAATACTCAAAAGTTTTTCGCCTTTATGTCATGAATATTATAAAGGATTAAGTGTATAACTAAGGTTCCAGGATAACCAGTTCCAGTAATAAAGGATTGAAATATGGTAGTTAAAGAATTTGGGAGGGAAGCAAATAACATGAAAAATGTGACATATATGCAGGAAAAGCCCTTCTATTATATGCAATATGAATGTAAAATATTTCTTGTGAATTTTGTTATATGACATAACAATGCATGGATTGCCTTAACAGTAGCTTGGGAATTACAAGGAACAAAATTGATAAAGAATGTTCTGGGGGAAACAAATGATATCAAATTTGTGATATGTATGCAAGAAGATACTCTTTATAATATGCCAATATGAATGTAAAATATTTGCTGTGAATAAGTATGTTCAAACTATAACAATGTATGGATCATCATAGCAGTAACTTGGGAAATGACTGGAGCAAGAGTGACAAAGAATATGGGAGGGAAACAAATGACACGAAATTTGTGGTAGGTATGCAGGGAAAAGAAACTCTTCATTACATGCTACACAGATGTAAAATATTTGTTGTGAATGATTATGTTAAAGAGCATAACAATACATGATTCATCTTGGCAATTGGTTAGGTTTGAAAAGTATCTGGGTGGTATAAAAAAAAAGGGCAAAAAGCAAAAAACATGTAAAATAAAGGACAACACTAGAGAATAAGGAAAAACAGTGTTGGGATTTGCAGTAACATATGCATAAGTCCACCCTGGCCAGAAGACCATATCAATTCTAAAGAACACTCAATATTAAATACTACCACCACTACTACTACTAATAATAATAATAATAGTAATGATAATGATCATAATAATAATAACAATAATAATGATAATAATAATAATAATAATAATAATAATAGCTATTATTCATTTATTTATTGTCAGTTTTGTTATGGTTTCTGTGGCTGGATGTCCTTCCTAATATTTACAATGTTTATGAATATGTAACAGAAGTTAAATGTCACAAATATGAACAATTTCAAAGTGATTTAATTTCTTTTGTTCTTTTCTTTCTTTTTTTTTTGTTTTGTTTAGAAACAAATCTAGATTGAACTTAAAGCATTTTGAAGTGAATGTGGCATGATTATCATATTTCACTCCCACCTACCATAATTTCTTCTATCTAACTTTAGCAACTTTCCAATGTAAAATTTATACCAAGTAACCTGATTAACCGATCCTAAGGGATTGCAAGCTATGGCTTTGAATCTGCTCAGGGTTATCTCTCTTTAGTATTTCCCATTGTGGAAGGCTAAAGAGCTAGAAACACGCATCTGAGAATCCACTAGAGTGAAGCACTGAGTAGATATGATGTTGTTTTTGCACTTTTAATTGTAAGAGCCAATTTTTTTCCCCATAGCAACTGTTGTGAATTTGGTTTTAGAAATATAAAATACATTACCAACATATTTTAACGAACATAACGTTTGTTTATTCCTAATCACAGCTTGGCACTGATGCTACTACTTTTATTCTGACTAGGCAGTCTACTAGCACAATTCAGTCTCTAATGTTGACTGTTTTTTAGTTAAAGCTATGACTTTGAATCTGATCAAGGTTATCTCTCTTTGGTATTTCCTACTGAGGAAGGCTAAGGAGCCAGAAACTCATGTCTTGGAATCTTCTAGAAGGAAGCACTGTGTAGATATGGATTTTTTACACCTTTAACAATAAGTAAGAATTTGTTTTCCCTATGGTAAATAGTGATTTTGCCTTTAGAAGTCAAAATATATCACAAACATATTTTAACTAGCCTAAATTTTGATTATATATTTAATCTTGTTATGATTTATTTTCACTTGCACCCTCAGTTTACATTTTTCTATGGCTCAAGCATCTTAATACATTAAAAAAAAAACTTTTTTTTATATTTGATTTGTCATTTATTTATTTTTGTTTGACAAAAATAATTATCAAATTTGCATAGAGACTGAAAACTATCGCAGCATTACTTTTTTGCAGGTTTATAATAAAACTTAAATTCAATACTCCAAAGTAATAAAACACTAGTTAATTAATTATACAATACTCCAGCTGCTTACATAGTAATTATTTACAATTAGGTAAACTCATTTTTTTCTTGCATTAAGCTTTGTAGTTTACCTGGTTGTAAGCTAAAACTTGTATCATTTCATGACTGTGGTTGTCATAATCTTTTGTTACCATATTTTTCCTGAAAGATACTGCCTTCATTTAAATTCATTTTAAAAATGATCTTTCATCTTTTATCTTTTACTTGTTTCAGTCATTAGACTGCAGCCATGCTGGGGTACTCCCTTGAAGAACTTTTAGTCAAATGAATTAACCCTAGTATGCTCTTTTTTTTAAAACCTGGTACTTATTCTGTTGTCTCATTTGCTGAACCACTAAGTTATGGGGGTGTAAACACATCAACACCAGTTGTCAAGTGGTGAAGGGGGGACAAACACAAACACAACAACACACATATATAGATATATACATACACACACACATATATACAATGGGCTTCCTTCAGTTACTGTCACTTGCAAGGCTTTGGTCTGCCCAAGACCATAACACTGCTTGCCAAGGTGCCATGCAGTGAGACTGAACCCAGAACCATGTGGTTTGGAAGCAAACTTCTTATCACAGAACCATGTGATAATGGCTTTGTCACAAATAATGACAAAGTTATTTAAAAATAACTTTGTCATTATTAAACTGGAGTTTGGAATATAAATTTATATGAAATTCTGATAGAAGGTTTTAATATTGATCATATCAAACAGGAAATTTGTATCATAAAACAAGGGACGATCTTATGCAAGTTGGTGTCAAAGGAGTTAAGATAACTTGTTTCATTTCTAAGTAACTTATATTTGACTAAGCAAGCAATCTTATAATCAGATATATTCCAATGATGACTATCCCACTTTTTAGGGCTACATTGGACTACATTAATGAATGTGGTCTTACTCGTTTAAGACAGCAGGTGTTTGGTTTATGAAAGATTTAGCAGCTATTCTCACAGTTCAAATGATCATATAGAGACTTCTACATTAGTTTGCAATTAAGGAAAGTAATAAACTTAACAGGCATTTTTATGACTTCATGATGCTCACTCCATGTTTGAGAAGTTTCTCATTTGAATGCAATACTTTATTTCAGGTCTTTTAATTTAAGCCTTTATTAACTGATAAATAATCCTACTTATCCAAATTATTTCCTTTTAATGAGTTGTATGATAATTCTTCATTAAACTTCTATGCTACTTTAGTACTTTAGTCATATATAGGTGGTTTTCCTACTCTGGAAGAAATGGATGTTGTTGTTTGGTTTGTTTGTTTACAATCTCTTTGTCTCTCTTTCTCCCTCTCCCTCTCTCTCTTTCTCTCTCTTCCTCTCTCTTCCTCTCTCTCTTCCTATATATATAATATTTCCCTTCGTTCAGACATGAACAACACGATAGCTGGAGATGGTTTCATGAAAGATAGCAAGATATATATATATATATATATATATATATATACACACAGAAACACATATGTTAGTGTGTGTGTGTGTGTGTGTGTGTGTGTGTGTGTGTGTGTGTGCGTGTGTGTGTGTGTGTGTTAGCTGGAAATGCACAAAGAAGCTTTGAATGAAATATATATGTGCATAATCACATTTAACATGGTAATGTATACTTGAACATGGTAAGACCTTTCACTGTGGAAATAATCACAGAAATAATTCTCCTAATAGATAATATGAGTGAAAACATCATTGAGCTATGAGTATTGTTGAATCATAGGATGTCCTTACAGTGCTATGAATGTCTGATTCAGTATTCATAGCTAATGAAGCATAATGCTGAAGAAATACATGTTCTATGATCTGCTGGCATTATTCATAGTCCAATGATAGTTCTCACATATTGTCTATGAGGAGTGTTTACCCTTGAGACTATTTTCACAGTGAAAGATTTTTCCACATCTGAAGGTGCATGAAAGTTAAATATAACTGTACACACATATATTTTATTCAATGCTGTTTCATGTATCTCTAGTTAATTCATTCTAACTTGGCAAACCTGTGTATGCATTAGCAAATGCAATATTTGATGTTCTTGTATATAAGAGCAACTGTTCTTACATGAGTGTGGACAACTAATTCAGTTTTCTTAGTTGATGAAGTGTAATGACACAGAAATGCATGAATCCTATGATATGCTGTCGTTCATGGCTCAAGGAAGTATTTCACACATTGTCTTTGATGAGAAATTTCCTCCTGGAACTATTTTTGCAGCAAAGGTTTTCCCATATTCAAATATACATGGATGTGTTATATATTATTAAACACATGCACACACACACATACACACACGCACACACTCACACACATAACAAAAATGTATTCTATCCAGTGAGAGATAAATATCATTTAATACACACCTTTCCAGTTATTTCTTGCATATATGTGGCATGCTATAAAAGCTTGTTCAACCATCATATTTTCAGAGGCATGAAACTAATAGTTGTTTTTATTAAATGATATGCATGTATATGTATTTTATAAGCCATTGTAAAATTCTCAACGAACACACATAATATTTGCATGTATATAAATGTCTGCATTGTCAATGTCATTTTAATGTTCATCTTTTTCATGTTTGTGTGGGTCAGACAAAATTTGTTATACAGCCAGGTGCCTTTCCTGTCACCAACATACCAATTGCTTCCAAGTAAAGTAATATTTCCCTTCTAACAGACATGAACAACACAATAGCTGGACATGGTTTCATGAAAGATAGCAAGATATATATATATTTATTTATATATATATATATATATATACATATATATATGCACACATACACACATGCATAGACACACACATGCACACACATACACACATACATACTTATACATACTGATGTGCATGCACTGGTACAAACATAGAAGAAACCACTTGTGTACAAAGGCAAGTGGTTCATGACTGTTAAGCAAGATCACAACTTGTTTACTATTACATCCAATTATAATTCACAAAATAAATCCTTTAAATATTTTTTAATGGTCAAAATGATCTGAGAAAGCTATAACACCCAATACTGAATAAACATCAAGCTGATAATAAAAAAAACATAAAAAACTGAAATGACATTTAATGATTGTGATGCATATAACTATAAAGTGCATAACTATAAACAAATTTCTTTTATCATTGATCCTTCCCGTTATATGTTTGCATTTTAAAATTTTGCTAAACTGATATCAAATATCTATTTACTTGTATTTAGTTGTAAATACATGAAGAAAACTACTTCTACTATCTTGTTATATTTTGATTTCAGTAAATAATTCAGGAAAATTGCAATAAACAAAATAAATAAATAAACATATCAAAGTAGTTTTTAATTCAGTGTTTTGAAGTAGAAGTTAAAATCTTGTTTTATGGATTATTTATAAAATTTAAACCTAGTGAAACAAGAATGGCATACAAACTATTTAATGTTTATTTATATATATAAAGGACTTTCCTAATAAAAGTAAGTTAAGAACTATCAAATACTGTTATACCACATGCCAACATTCTGTTATAAATTGAGTAGAGGAAGATATATACCAAGCAACCTACTTTGCACCATTCTACATAACGAAAATGGATTAATAAACAATTTTTTGTTTTTATTCTTAAATATCATAGTAAATGTATTTGACTTCAAACTTTTCCTCTGGATTTGCAATTATTTCCAAACTGTTGTTTTTATTTGTTTTAGTAACTGAACTGTGACCGTGCTGGAACTTTTAAGATATAGTCAATCACATGACCCCCAAGAACATTTTATTGACAGGCAATATTTGTTTAAACTCAGAAGGATAAATGTAAAGAAAATGTCAACCTCCACAAAATTTGAACATAAAGGAACATGACCTAAATAACACTAAAGGCATTTTGTCCATCTACATACTGGGTTTGCTATCTTTTTATCACGATGTATTTGTTACACATTTACAAATAATAATTTGAATCTTAAATTTTATTTACTTGAAACAGAAAATGCAATTATTTTATTAGTGAAATAAGGTTTTGAAGTTACAATTTGTGATACATTGCATATTTATTTACTTGTCAATAGTTATTACAAAAGACTTATCAGTATTTATTGGAACAGTCATTACAACAGTTATCACAAAGAACTACATGACGAAGGTGTCATGAGGACATGGAATGTTCAAATCAGCTTGTGTTAAATTGTAGTTGAAATATCTTGAGTTCATTTTCTGTCACAAGAATGTCGCACGTCGACAAAACATTAAATTTTCCTGCCAAAATCAAAACATTACAGTGGGTTAGCACTGAACTAGACTGAATGATGGAAACAGAATTATTCTGTTGGGGGTAAGTGTATGTATTATATGAAGCACCAAACATGTTAACTTTCTTTAAAATATCTCTGAGCACAATTTTTTTCTAATTGATAATTTTAAAACATTAACTTGCCATTAGGCATAGGAAGTTTTGAATTTTGAGATCAAATCCTATGAGAATTATCTTTGCCTTTCATCTTCCTGGAATTGATACCAAGATTAAAAATTTGCCAAGTTTTCAAATATAGTTTGTTGATTAATTTTAGTTCCTTCCGTATTTTGAAAAGTTAATTAAATGTATTCATTAAACTGTAAAGCAATCCTTTAACTTTCAACTAAGCTTAGATCCCCATTCTCCTAAATAAAAAAAAAGAAAAACATATTAGATGTTTAAAAATAAACACCTTTCTGAATAAAGTTTTCAAAGTAAATATTACAAACTTTCACACCATAAAGCATTTATTATCAAATATTTACCATTAAGGGAAAATGTACATTAAGCTGTCTAGTTGGGATTTCGAATTCAAAATCAGTTGAAAGTTTGACATTTAAAACATTGAAAGTTTGGGAAATTTTTATGATAAAATATCATGCTTAGCATACGTTAGAAGTAAATAGTGCCTCTACATAACCCTACCAAATATAACTGCTTCAGTTAACTGTATATAATCATGCAGTTGAAAACTAATGTTATGCAGTTTGTTTGTTTGTCTTTCTATCTCTTTTTTATTTTATGTTTTTTTTTTTCAACTCAGGTATATTTTATACCAAAGTTAAATGCACATTTTCTGAGCAAGTTGCAGAATCATTTGTCAGATAAAAAAAAATATTGTGATATTAGCAAATATAGAAATGGTAATTTCAGATATGAAGAGTAGGAGTCCTTCCTCCTTCATAGAAGCAGAAAAGCATTAAGTATCAATTAATAATTAACAATTAATAATTAAAAATAATAAGCAATAGCATAAAAAGAAATGCTTCAAACAAATGTCATTGAAACATCAAAGATAACTACAGCATGCAGCGAGTCATTTCGTGATAATTTATAAGGTTGGAAAAAAACATGTGTTAGTAGAACATCAAAGAATTATTGATTTAACACTATTTGATGAGCTCGCCCCAGCAATGTGAGGGAGATGCATGTCATCAAAGTAGATAGGTTTGATAAAATACCACAGAATCTTAAAATTACATAAACAATTAACAGGTGTGATGTGATGAAGGTTGACAGTAGTTTTCCACTATCAAAGAAATGTTAATATATGACCAATATGCCACCTGGTACACTGAGGTTTAAGCTTAAATGCTTTGTGATGGAAGAGGTGGTGGTGGTGAGGATGGTGAGTGAGCAACAAAAGCATAATGCATTTGGGATAAAAAAGTAAACAAACAAAATACTGATAGGAGATACAGTTAGTGGTAATGGCAATACGTTTATACTTTAATGATATATATATACATGTGTGTTTGTGTGTGTGCATGTGTGTGTAATATATATACATACACATATATAGGTATGTATCCATATAGACATATATATGCATACTTATGTGTATATATATATATACGTGAGTGTGCATATATATATTTATACACACACATATGAATTTATATATACACATACATATAAATACATATATATACGTATATATACATACATACATGCGTGCCTGAGTATGCATGCATGTGTAAAAGATGGATAGCACATTCAGTTGAGCATCAGGCAATATATGTTGTGATGTTCAGTTCAGTAATTTCTCTCTGCGTTCTAAATGCAAATCTTTGATAAGGTCTATTTTGCTTTACATTATACCTCATTAAATAAAATTAATATATGTAATGTAATCAATTAAACACCATAATTTAGTGCTCCAGCCTGGTCACACTTCAATGACTGAAATCAGCAAAAAGAATAAAAGAATGTGAGCTCACGCACGCACACACACACACACACGTCTTTTATCGTTTAATTGTTTCAGTCACTGGACTGTAGCCATGCTGAGGCACCACCTTGAAGAGTTTAGTCAAACAAATTGACCCCAGTACTTGCTTTTATAAACCTTGGTACTTATTATATCAGTTCCTTTTACCAAACTGCTAAGCTATAAGGACATAAACAAACCAACACCAATGTGTTTTCCCTTTTGTAAGATAGTCATATGTAATACGAAGGATATTTGGTTACTATTTTTAGCAGATGTAGTAACCATAAGGAGACACCTTCATTGGCTCATTTTAGGGTTGCGATTGTAGAGAAAATCCATTTGAAGTGTGTTCAGATTTGTCAAAAGCAAAAGTTAATTTTGTATAACGAATAAAAATGGATTATTTCGCTTTCTTTCTTCTTTTACTGTTGAATATACTTGTTAGTTGTTAAAAAAATACATAAACAAAAAGCAATTGTTATTGTGTTGAATAAAGTTAAAATAAAAATAACTAGTGACAATGAGCAATACAACATAGCTATTGATAGAATTAACAGTGTATTTAGAAATCACAGGAAATTATAATGGGACTGTTAATTATAACTTCATGCCATTATGATGCTGATGATTATAAATTTCATCCTAATGGTTGTTTCCAGTACAACAGTGATTGCAATAGTCACACAGAACAAAAATCAATGCCAATAATAGAATATTTAGAGCCAAAAGGAAACAAAATAACGTTCTTCAGGTTGTTAATTAAAAAAAGTTATTAAAAAAATCAAAAAAAATCAAACATATGATTCTTAATGTTAATAGTAATGATACTTGTAGTAATTTCTTTCACAACAAGTCAATTCAAATTCAAAACGAAAGAAAGCTTTAATGAGAAAATTGTGGATGATCTATGCAATTAAATCCATTTCATCTCTTACATTTTAGAAAATTAATAATTAGAGAATAAATATAAATAACTACTAAAGCTATGGAATTTGAAATTAGCTTTAACAAAGTATTCCCAACTGTTGTCAATGCAACTAGAAATAATCATTTATCTGCTCTTTGTTGCAGGCAAGGGACTTTGTGCTTGTATTTACGAAGGAGATAAAATAAACAGGCTTATTACTTACACAGAAATAATTCCTTCTTATCAAGAAACAATAAAATTGTTGCAGGCATAATATAAATTACATTGCAGATGAGTTTTAAAATATGACATGTTTCTCAAAGTATTTTCTATCACCAGCACCTGCTAGCTATATAACTAGATATACTAGTTCTGGTGCAAGCAGTTTATGAAGTAGAATAAATGTTAGTTTGCTGTAAAAAAGATAAGAGGTCTGATAGACATTTAGTGTAGGATGCATCAACTTATTCCACTTTGTGAACTGGTTCTTTGCATTATATAACAATGCATATCATCACTAATTTACTCCTTGGATTCAACTATTTCAGTACCAATGCTATATACTGATTTTCCAATCATTTAATATTAGTTGTATTTATTTTTATAGGATTAGAAAAGTACATGGTAGGCATATAATTTAACTGAGAACCAGGCTATAAGCTGAAAGGAGCAGTGATTGTATACCCTATATGTGAAAATGTGTCATGTCTGGCAAAGACACTTATCTCTCAGCAGCTGAGTCATAAACAAGAAGATGTGTTCAGCGATGAACATTCCATCTTTCATATTTTTTACAGACATAATATACACTGGATTACATCGTCGAATTTGTCATTTTTTTAAGGATTGTGAGAGATTTGGGAACTCTTTGAAGTAGGTCAGAAAATCAGAATGAAACTCACTCATTGCTCCAGTTTTAAATACGTTCTTCAAGATGATGCAATTTATTGTTGTAAAATATCAGTGATACTGAAAAACTAATGTACATTTTATTGGTTTACAATGATGGACCCAATCCCTTCAATTCCTTTGGTGCTAGAAGCTGCTTGCAATAGAGACTAATATATTGTCAAGGAGTAGATTTATATCACATTTGCATGAATGATCTCTGAATCTTATGCAACTAGTTATGATTCAGTAAATGATTAAATTGTTATACTTATTCAATTTTCTAACATTTCCTTTGATAAGGATTCAGTAACCCTCATTAGCTTATCTTTTAATTATGACTATATCCCCAAATGTATATTCAGAGTTTGTTACTAATACACTTTCATAGTAACATCCATTTCCAATTTCAGCTCTGAATAAATGTATCATATTTATATGTAAAATGAAGTTAAAGTTTATGTTTCGATTTTCAACACAAACTACTTTAATAGTTTCTATTATACCTCTAGCATCATCAGTTTTACAGTAGGACTATGGTAAAACATCTTAAGAATGGCTTTTTATGATTTATTTTTGTAATGGTTTACAGGTATGCAGAATTTTGTTTTCAGTGACATCCTGTGGGTTTTGACCACCCTGAATGGTAGCAAAATTGACTGCTTCTTTCTTAAATTTAACAGAACATCAACTATAGCAAATGAATTGGCTGCCATGCACAGTCTGCTCATTCTATGCTATGCCACTAATCACACTGTAGGTTAGCATTTCAAGGGCTGTATACATAGACTTCAATTCTTAACTGTTGCCATAAGTTTGGCAACAGCTTATATTCTTTCTGCTGTGGCTGTTATTCTTGTTTAACTTTAGGTCAGTCCTAACTGAGAAAACCTAAGATCAAAGGAATTCTAATAATGACCATTCCATCTTTTTGCATTATCAAATCCACCACTCTATTTTTAAGTTGTTAGAGTATAATTTTATGGAGATTTGGTTACTATTTCTAGCTGGTCACACAACCAAGTAGCAGTACCATTATAGACTGCCTTCCTTTCAAGTTGAGCAGTTATCAGCTGGATAGGCTTCCAGCTGTCAGAAGTGCATGCAACATCCACCAATATGTAAATGTACAAATTTGTGATGAAAACATCTAACCCACACTGACATGGAAAATGGATGTAAAAGCAGTAAAAACATAATAAATAAAGTCTTCTTTTTTTCTCCCTTAAATCATTTTAAAGCCATTAGGTGACCTTTATTGACATATCGCTTCTATGATTCATAGAAACCATCCTCATTTTCTGGTTGAAGCATTTAGAATGAGGTAGATAATAAGATGCCAGTGAAAATATATGAGCACATCACACATGAAGCAATAAGCTGCTCCCATATCCACACAGTCATTGTGCATTTCATCTATAATTCATGTACTCCATTAAAAATACAACAAAAAAATAAATAAAAGATCAGGAGATACAATGTTGACTTTATTACAAAGCAAAACTATTAGAATTGCACTATAAACATTCACGTGTCTTTGAAATAATTTTCACAAAATATCCATTATCGAAAAGTGCTTAACAGGCATAGTTACAGGTCATTTGCAAGTCATTAAGCTCGAAGAGTATACTTAAAAGGGTGACAATTTTAGAAATTATGTAATTATCTGTCAATGAAGTGTTTCTTAACATTCAATATTCTAAACAGCCCTTTCTTATTTTTTTTATTTTATTTTTTATTTTTGTTTTTTTGGAGAGTCAAAACCAGATAAGAAAGCCACCAGTTCTAAGACATAAGAGAGATGACATTGCTGCTTTCAGAATTGGCAGAATTGATTAGCAGAAAAATTGCCCTGCAGTAATTTACTGCATACCTTCACATTACAAGTTCAAATCACACTGAGGACAGCTTTGCATTTAGACATTCTCAGGTTCAATAAAATAAGTAATGGTTAAATGCTAGAGCTGATATAAACAATAGTGCCCTGCTCTCTCCCCAAATTTCTGGCCTTGTGCATATATTAGAAATTGATATTGTGAACAAGTAAGGTGGTGAGCTGGAAGAATTGTTAGCACACTGGGCTTAGAAGCATTTTGTCTGTCTTTATGTTCTGAGTTCAAATTGCACCAAAGTCAACTTTGCCTTTCAGGGTCAAATAAGTATCAGTTGAGCACTGGGTTGGCGTAATCGACTTAACCCCACTGCTGAAACTTCTAGCCTTGTACCAACGTTTGAAACAAATATTAATGACAAGGCAAGGCTATATAGATTGGGAGAACTAGTACAGTGACAGACAATGCTGTTGCTTCACTATGTTGTTGTTTCACTCTACATTCTGTGTTCCAATCTCACTAAAGTTGACTTTGGTTTTTATCATTCCAGTATCAATAAAATATGTGTGAATTAAGTAAACCACCTAGATTAATCAATTGCTCCACCCACCACCCATTCACCACAAAATGTGTGGTATTGTACCTATGTAAGAAATTAATATGAAAGATGGTATGAAAGATGGAATGAAAGTGCATAATTTCGTCAAATGTTTCTTCCATGTCTGTTCATTAATAATATATGTAGCAATGGATACAGTAGCCCAGTTAGTACATATGCCACTGTATATTAACAGTAGGTAATGTATTTCATTTATTATACTGTACATATATATTCATTTATGATGTATATACATATATATTGTAGTACGTGAGAAGACCCGGCAAGCCAAGTGAGAGCATAATCTGTGGCCTCTGCCAGAAGTGTAGCCAGCTCACTTATTTGTATCTTTACTTCATTGGACACTAAACTCTGATTGTGAAGACCTGTTGAGGCAAGTGAATTTGAAATCGAAGTCGAACAAAATTCGACGACTGGCACCCATGCCAACATCTCCTTCATTGGACACTAAACTCTGGTTGCAAAGACCTGTTGGGGCAAGTGAAATCGAAATCGTAATTGAACCATATTCGATGACTGGCACCTGTGCCAGTGGAGCACTAACAGCACTGTTTGAGTGTGATCATTGCCAGAGCAGCTGTCTGGCTTCCGTGCTAGTGTCCCATAAATAGCACCATTTAAGTTTGATCATTACCAGCGTTGCCTTACTGTCACTTGAGCCGGTGGCACGTTAGAAAATCATTCACGCGAGGTCATTGCCAGTGCTGCTGGACTGGCTTCCATGCAGGTGGCAAGTAAAAAACACCATTTTGAGTGTAGCCATTACCAGTACCGTGTGACTAGCCCTCGTGCCGGTGTCACGTAAAAACACCCACTACACTCTCAGAGTGGTTGGCATTAGGAAGGGCAACCAGCTGCAGAAACTCTGCCAAGTCAGATTGGAGCCTGGTGCAACCATCCGGTTCACCAGTCCTCAGTCATATCGTCCAATCCATGCTAGCATGGAAAGCGGACGTTAAACGATGATGATGATGATTATGATGATGATATACTGTCCCCCCTTTTTTTATGGTTAATACATTAATTACGCTGGACAATAAAGATTTTGCTACTGGCGTAAAAGCAGGTGTTTTAGACTAAATCAAGGATGTTGATTCCAAATTTGCACTCAGAATTGTTCTAGCACATCAGGATTTTGAGTTATGTGCATGCACAAGAATATAACTACATTTTTGGCTAGATATAGGCCATTTTAGAGCCAATCTAGTAAAAACAAAAGTCTTAGTAAGTAAGAAGGCAGACAAATCACAAATCCCTTCAGGGATTTGCGGTGTAAGACCAGAACAATGTGAGAAAGTACAAAGTACACTATGAAAAGAAAAAGCAAGGGATAGAAAAGTTATATGTATATATAACAACCATGGGTGTTTATAGACAAACTTGCATTTGTTCTTTTAGAAGCATCAATGTGTATCATGCAATATAGGCAAGAAAGTGATATTTTGAATGCGGTATTGCTGTTAAAACAGCAGAAGAATTAGGTATTATTACTCTCATAATGCAGAAGAAGTTGTCAGCAAACAGCCACATTGTTTCTGTCTACCAAATTGACACACAATATGTTTGTTGGCCTGGGGCTATTGTAGAAGACACTTGGTCAATGTGCTACACAATGAGACTGAACACAAGACCATGTGATTGCAAAGCAAACATCTTAGCCACACTGATCACGGCACCTTAAGTTAGAAACTAATTAATTATTACATTAATGAAAGAACAACAAAATTGTTTTAGATAGTATAGTGTAGGAACAACAGAAACTTTCAGAGTTGCAGCATAGTTACAATATCATTAAACCATATCCAACTACAAAAATGTTTATAGGAAAGAATTATTTCCATTGAACACACATACTGTTTTCTGTTTTTAACAATAGACCAAATTCACTGATTCACTGACACGTCATTTGTTGGGCATGCATGTACACACATACACACATACACACACATGCACATGTACATGTACACACACACATACACACACATGCACATGTACATGTACACACATACACAATCACAATACACAGCAGTATTGAAGAGTAGCAACATATATACATGCATAAATATCCTGCCTGTCCTTCAAGCTATAAAGACAAACAGTTTCTAGGAAACCAACAGACAGTTACTGAAATTAGCCTGCGTCACTATGTATATTCTTCTCCAATGTTGCAAATTATAACCTAATATTGCAGTTAAAAACAAAAATACATTTACTTATTCTGTATTTCCTTCATTTGAAAAAAAATGTTTTCAAACTCTCCTATTGAATTAACTCTTATGTTCCTGTATTTCTGTTAAAATAAAGTTTGTTTTTAATTTTTAAATTTTTTTATTTTTCTGTTAATTTTGAAAAAAATGAAAAATTTAGTAAACCTAGTTTGTCATTATCATCCCTTTCATCATTTACTTGTTTTGGTCAATGGACTGAGGCCTTGGTTGGGCTCCACCTTGAAAGGTTTCAGTCAAATAAACCAACCCCAGTAGATATTTTTGAAGTCTGGTACTTATTATATCAGTTTCTTTTGCAAAACTGAAGCATTTAAGGGATGTAAGCAACTTAACATTAGCTGTCAACCAGTTGCCATCTACCAAATTCAGCTACAGGGCATTGATCAAACCAGGGCAACAGAAGAAGATACTTGCCTACAGTGCTGAGTAGTGAAACCAAACCCCAACCACACAGCTACAAAGGGAGCTTTTCAAATGCACAGACATTTCTCCATCAAACAAAGAATTTAGTAAATAACTTTGTTGCTACTAAGTTAGTGTTTGGAAGTTGAATCAATATGAAATTTTAATGGAAGATTTTAAATGGAATGTTTGCACCATAGAATCAGAAGTGATCATAGTTAAGTTAGTATCAAAAGGTTTAGAATAAAACATTAACTGATGTAAACTTGTGTTTGGAACTTAAGTTAACATGAAATTTTGATAAAAGCTTTTAATTTACACCTCTTTAAACAGAAAATTTGTATCACACAACCAACAGCATTCCCAGGTAGCTTGGTATCAAAAGAGTTAATCACACAAAGAACTAATGCTTATAGTCTTGCCCCATTATGCAGTATTTTTAAATTGCACTTTTAAGCTGACTTTAATAGTCATTTCTTTGAGTTTGAAATTCATCCATTTGAGCTTGATAAAATAGGTATCTGTTGTTGCTGTAGCCTAACCCCATAGTCAGCTTCATTAAGCAGAACTATGATCAAAAAAGCATACCACCAATTTCCATTATCGTTTTGACTACCAAAGAATAAACTGTTCCATGGATGCTACTTTATATTTGATGGTAGTATATGATCCAAAGGAGACTTAACTAATATATTTTGCAATTTCAGCCTCAGCATGGTGGTGTTTCTAATCGGTTTGAATTTGTACATGTGGTATACAACAGAAAATCCCATTCCTTCTTAGCAAATACTGGCTTTCACTTTCTTTTTGTTTAGAAGAGAGAAATATCCCCTCTAAATTTGATTGTGCATAGTGAAATAAAAACATTACACAAATGACAAAAAACTTACAAGGTTAGCTGTGAAGCAAAATGTATTGTTACAGTGATCACGAAATGTATTTTAATGAATGCATATATGCACACATGTCTGTTTTGTGTACATTCATGAAAATATAGTCAAGGAGTCTTTTAATGGTTTGGGTGTTTAATATATGTGTGTGCATGTGTGAGCGGGTGTGCATGTCGTGTATGTATATGATGTGCCTTGGTTTCTATCTGTCTGTTTGTCTGTCTGTCTGTCTCTCTCTCTCTCTCTCTCTCTATACATATATATATATATATATATATATCTTCTACAGTTTAGCTGTTCTTGGGTATTCAAGATTCAAGGTCACTGAATTTTCATCAGTGTAATATTCAAATAAACAAAGAAATCCATCCGAATCTCAAAGGATTCCAGCAGGAACAAAAAAGGTCAAGCTGTGCTGGTATATAATTACCATTAAACATGCATAAATATCCATTGAGCATGTATTAACGTCTTGCTCATTCTGCAAACAGCCACAAATTTATACATACCTATGCATTTTCAAATCAAATCAAATAATTATTCTATTTTCAACATTCTACTATTATAAATAACAAGAACTGTATGGAAGGACTTGATAGTATGTTTGCAGGTTATTAACAGATGTTTACTACTTTTTATTATTGTTTTGTTGTTATTAATATTTTGTAAGTGTTGTGAGCTGGTTGTGTAAATGTTAGAGATACTCAGTTGCAAAGTGCATGAGTTGGAAAACTTCAATAGAAAGCACACATTTAAACATAAATGTGACATATAAATACATATATACATAATATAAACACATGTACACATACACACACATAAATATGTATGCGTGTATGTGTGTGTGTGTATCATCATGATCATGATCATGATGATCATCATCATCGTTTAACGTCCGCTTTCCCTGCTAGCATGGGTTGGACGATTTGACTGAGGACTGGTGAACCAGATGGCTGCACCAGGCTCCAATCTGATTTGGCAGAGTTTCTACAGCTGGATGCCCTTCCTAACGCCAACCACTCTAAGAGTGTAGTGGGTGCTTTTATGTGCCATCGGCATGAAGGCCAGTCTGGCGGTACTGGCAACGGCCATGCTCGAAATAGTGTATTTTATGTGCCACCTGCACAGTCCAGCGAAACTGGCAACAATCTCGCTCGCATGACTTTTCAGGTGCCACCGGCACAAGTGCCAGGAAGGTGATGCTGGTAATGATCACGCTTGAACAGTGCTCTTAGCGCTCCACTGGTACGGGTGCCATATATGTATATATATATATGCATATATATATGTATATATGTGTATATATATATATATATATATATGTATATATATATATATATATATATATATATATATATATATATATATATAAATGTATGGATGTATGTGTGTATGTATGCATGCAAGTGATGAGCCTTGAAGCAGGCAAGGGTTTGCTGGGTAATTATTTGCTTGTTTTCATTTTGCTTCCTTTCCGGTTGATGCTAGGGAGAGCTGAGAGGGTTTTGAATTTGAACAAAATTACCACATTAACTGTGGTAACATACAACAAAATTATTGCTGTTTTATCAAGAGTAATAAAAAAAATGCAATCAGCAATTTCTTTCATTTTTAATATACAAACATTCATACAAACATATATGCACCTCCACACAAACATAGATATATGTGTGAGAGTGTGTATGTATGTATATATATATATATGCACATATATACATACATACATACATATACATAAATATATGCATGTACAAATAAGCACATGAGCACAGATGCATGTGCATATATACACACTCACATGTACAATACATATTCACATACAGGTACCTTTAGAATTATAAATGCCTTCAAACTGACAATGGTACCTTCACAGATACATGCATATATTTGAAATAATACATACATACACACACATACACAGACACAGACACGTACATATATATATATATATATATATATATATA
>NC_068984.1:66232094-66235724 GCF_001194135.2 Octopus bimaculoides
CTATATATTCACACTGGTAAAATGATTCACACACACACACATGCACATAGAAAAATGCACACTTACAAATAAATACATATGTGCTCGCACACATGAAAACACATGCACACACAGGTATATATGTGTGCATGTGTGTGTATATGTATGGGCAGACAAAAAAAACCCCATTGATACACAGGCAAATATACACATACTCACAAATACACATAGACACACAGGAAAATATACACATACTCAGAAATGCACATGCATATGCAGACACACTTGTATATTCACATAATCACATGTATGAAAATATAACAAAGTGTTAAGGAAATCAATCCCCAAGCACACTGATTATTAAAAGCTGTATGCAAAAATGAAGGCATGTGTATTCATGATTCGGGTAATGGCTCTTTCGTCCCCTCACCCTTCATGTATCTTCGCTCAATCAATGCAATTTCGCTCACAGATTCTAATTATTCATGACTATTGGTAAAAAAAAAAAAAAATGTTAAAGAATAATATATAAATAAATAAATAAATAAAAAAAACAATATCATGATAGCAATCAAGCAGTAGAATAGTTAATGAACCCCAAATCAGTAATCGGTTGTTGAAATGATATTTAAGATATAGGCATATTGGAAGTTATGTTAGTTCAGTTTTTAGCCATTCTATAATAGGAAGAGAGACAATGGGTGATGATGGTTGTTGTTGAAGGAGAAATAAATGTTAAGTGTTAGGGCTTTGAGTATGATAAATAAATAAATTAATATTATGAAAAAAATTTTGTGTCAATAGATTCAGAACTGAACTGTCATTTTGTGCATTTTGTATTGGTCTTGTTGTCATCATTGCTATAGTCGTCATCACCGTGTTCATCATTGAAGTTGTCATAATCAACTTCATCTTCATTGTCATCATCTTCATCATCATCATCTTCATCATCATCATCATCACCCTGTCATCATTATCACTACCAGCACCATCACTGCTGCCAATACCAATACCACCACCATCGCCCTTATCATCATCATCAGCAGCATTGTTATCAACATCACCACTACATCATTACTACCACCACCACGATGACGACGACAACGACAAATACGATGACAACGACGACGACGACGACGACGACGACGACGACGACCACCACCACCACCACCACCACCACCACCACCACCTTCATCATCATCATCTTTACTGTCATCATCATCATCATTGTCAATATCACATCATCATTATTATTGTTTTCATCATCATATTTATTTTACATCATCAAAGTCCTCATAACAGTTGCTGTGGTAATTGTTTTATTGTTATTGTTGTTGTTGTTGTTGTTGTTGTCATGGTTATGTGTTTGGGATCATTAATGATGCTGATTAGTTCAGACAGTGAAGGTGAATTGATGTCAACTGATGTGGAAAGAACACAAGTGAGTGGGTTGGCTGAATAAGGGAATGCATAGAGAGAATTCGAAAAGGATATTGCCAGGGAAATGATACAAACAAATGTGGTCAGAGGCTCAGACCTTTGTGATACAATAAAGCTACAAGTATTGATAATAATAATAATCATCTACTATAACAATATTCTTGTGTTTTTCTCCGTCACAACATATGAATGAGAAAGGAAAGGAAGGGGTGGCAGATGATTAAGGAAGGAAGGAGTGATGGCAAACTGGTAGTGGGAGTGTTTCAAATCTGTGTGAGTATATGTGTATGTATGTAAAAGTAGGTATGTGAATATTTGTGTGTGTGTGTGTGTGTGTGTGTATGTGTGTGTATGTGTGGAAGTGGGATGGTGAACATTCAATGCTGAAATGAAAAATCAAACAGCGTTTCAACTCAGTGTGAGTGCATGTACAAGGGAAGTATGTGAACATTTGTATGTGAACCAGCGTACTTTAAGTAACAAAAGATGATCAATGTCACATCTCAAAAGACAACCACAAGATAACATCAACAAGTGTATTTATTTGATTTATCATCCATATTTATATATAAAATACTACAATTAGCTATCATTTTTGATGGCATGGGGCCTAATTTGTATGATAATATTCATTGCTAAAACGAAGTAGTACAAGACCAAAAATTTTTGTTGAAGGAGGTAGTTGACCAAATCAACTCCAGTATTGGGTTGGTGGAATTTTAATTTATAGACCCCACAATTTTGAAAGGCAAAGTTGACCGGATTGGTTTTGAACTCAGAACTTAAAGGATGTAAGATGTGTGTTTTCAACGAGAAGAACAGTTCTGAAATCAAATTCCACAGAGGTCGACTTTGTCTTTCATTCTCTTGATGTCATTGAAGTAAGTACCTGATGAGTACTGGGGTGAGGGTGTAATCAAATTGCAGGCCTTGTGCTAAAATTTGAAATCATCACCGCTACCACTGATGGCAAGCTAGCAGAATCGTTAGCACACCAGGCAAAATGCTTAGCAGTATTTCGTCTGTGTTCTGAGTTCAACTTCTGCCAAAGTTGACTTTGCCTTTCATCTTTTCAGGGTTGATAAATTAAGTACCAGTGAAACACTAGGGTCAATGTAATCGATTAGTCCCCTCCCGCAAAATTTCAGACCTTGTACCTTTAGTAGAAAGGGTTATTATTATTACTATTATTATTATTATTAATATTATTATTATTATTATTATTATTATTATTTTTATTATCATTAAGGCGGCGAGCTGGCAGAACCATTAGCATGCTGAACGAAAGGCTTAGTGGTATTTTGCTCGTCACTATGTTCTGAGTTCAGATTCTGCCAAGGTCGACTTTGCCTTTGATCCTTTCGAGGTCGATAAAATAAGTACCAGTTGGACTCTGAGGTTGATGTAATTGACTCATCCCCACCTTCCCCAAGCTGCCCTAGGGGCAAAAATTTGAAATAATGATAACTATTATTGAGTGAGAGAGCAGTGCACGACATCAAAGTGAAACTGGGATAAAATATATGAAGCCCAGTATATCCATCATGACTACCCGTCTGATAAGAGTACACTAGGCATGTGCATCACAACCACATGTGTGCAGCATGGAGATCTCATATCAAGATTAACAGTGCATGACCTCGCAGGTGGGACCCAGTTAGAATTTTCTTCAGGTTGAGTAGCCAATCCCACTCAAAAGGTCCCTGAATAAGGGTTGTTTAAGGATATTAAACAAAAACACCCATGCTTCCAGAGGTGAATTATCCAAACCCCAAAGAATTCATCTCAACACATGGCTATGATGCTCCCCCACTACTTCTACTCATGATTAGAGATGCACATATTGCTAGCTGCTAAGGGACATGCTCAACTGATTATGGTCAAACAACTGACAAGCAAATCTATGGCATTGAGCAGAATATTTGCTGTAGCTCATCTTTTATACCAAGACAAAACAATGTGCATGATAACACTTCCAATCAGCTAAGATGAGAAGCCATGACAACCACTGCCTGATACTGCATCAGGGCATCTCAGATGGTTACGGTCAGAGAACTGTCAAGCAAATCTATGGTTTTGAGCAGAATATTTGCTGTAGCTCATCTTTTATACAAAGACAAGACAAAACAATGTACATGATAACACTTCCAATCAGTTAAGATGTGAAGCCATGAAAGCCATTGCCTGGTACTGCATCAGGGCATTTATTAT
>NC_068984.1:66235734-66242758 GCF_001194135.2 Octopus bimaculoides
ATTGCCTGGTACTGCATCAGGGCATTTATTATTATTATTATTATTATTATTATTATTATTATTATTATTATAAGTAGTAGTAATAGTAGTAGTAGCTGTAGTAGTAGTAGCATCAGTAGCAGTGGTAGCCACAGTGGTAGTAGTAGAATAGAGGATGTTAGAGTTACTAGAGTGTTGGATAAAATGCTTTGAAAAGATATTTTGACAATTTTATTTATACCATAGACGGCTACGAATCAAAACTGGCATAAACACCATCAAAAGGTCAGCTTTTCTTGAAACTGTAAATATTCTAAGGAAAGCACTGTCTGTTTTCTGTGTGAAGTGTTTATAGATATGATCGAAACAAATATATTTTTGCTGTTTTCCAGTATTTAACACCTGTATTTTTTTTATGTAAATACGACCAAGTAAGTAATATGTATAACTGCAACAAGGGCAATGAATTGTCAGAATTGGTAGCTCAGTTGAAATAGTGCTTACAACAGCTACTTGCATAACTTAACCATTTTGCATTCAAGTTAGTGACATCTGACCCAAATATTCTGCCTGTTTTATGTTCAAATTATCATGGTCCAGGCTCTTACACGTACCCAACAATGTCATACTAAAAATACACAATATCATCAAAATCACAAAGCTATGAGATAATGCATGATTAATTCAAAACAGTGTCATATTTTAGAGGAAGGTGCATGGCTTAGTGGTTAGAATATTCAGTTCATGATCGTAAGATCGTCAGTTCAATTCCTGGTGATGCGTTGTGTCCTTGAGCAAAACACTTTATTTCACATTGCTCCTGTTCACTCAGCTGGTGAAAATGAGTTGAACCTGTATTTCAAAAAGGCCCAGCCTAGTCACATTCTGTGTCATGCTGAATCTCCCTGAGAACTACAGTAAGGGCACACGTGTCTGAGGAGTGCTCAGCTACTTGCACATTAATTTCATGAGCAGGCTGTTCCATTGGTCAGATCAACTGGAACCCTCATCATTATAACTGACAAAGTTCAGCAGAGTCAGATGTTTGCAAGAGTAAACTTAATGTTAAAGGATTAATGTTGTCAATTCAAATCTCCAGAAAAGTCAAGCCAGCTTTTCCCTTTTATTCTTCTAGGCATGATAACTTTTTTTCTTTCTATTATCAGCACAAGGCCTGACAAGTGGAGAAGGGGATAGTTGATTACATCAGCCTCAATGCTCAAACGGTATTTTTTTTATCAATTCCATAAGAATGAAAGGCATTGTCATCTTTGACAATCTAAACTCAGAATGTAGCGAATGAAAAGAAATGCTGGTAATCATTTTGTCTGATATGTTAACAATTCTACCTTCTTGCCTCCTTTCTAGTCCTGATAAAAAGCAAGTACCAGTTATCAATCATACTCTACTAATTAAATTTGTGTCATTAAGTCAATGTTAGAAACCAATAATTAGGAATGTATGAAAGTGGCAAGTTGAATGACAGAAATTGATAGAGCAATGGATAAAATGTTTTGTAGTATTTAGTTGTCTCAGATATTTTCCTAAGTTCAAATCCACCAATGGTGAACTTAATCTTTCATCCTGGTATCAGTAAAATAAATACCAATACCAGTCAAATACAAGGGTTAAATTCCTTCTCATCATCATCGTTTTAATATCCATTCTTCCATGCTTGCCTAGGTCAGATGAAATTAGTTGAGTGGCAGTGGTAGTCGTAATGGTGATGAAGATGATAACATGGTCATTAAGCAAATACATAACAATTTTCCTAAATGGGAATTTTTTTACATACATACATACATACATACATACATATTATACATACATACATGCATGCATACATACATACATACATGCATGCATACATACATACATACATACATACATACATATAAAGCCAGTGTTCATGTTACACAGTAAAGTGAAAGTAGAAGAATAAATAAAATACACACATACATAGACACATGTACACAAACACACACATACATACATACACACACATATAAACAGAGAAAGAAATAAGCCACCAATTAACTTCTAGGTAAAATTATAATTCTATGAGAAAATATATTTTCAATAAATATTTATTTCTGCTGTTCTGCACATTAAAATATAAAATGTTCTTTTGAAAAGCAGATTATTTCTATATCATGTGTATAATATTGTTGTGATTACTGTAAAAGTACAACATTTTGGGGGTTCTAATGATGTTGAAAATACTACAAAAATCTACACAAATTTAATTGGAAAAATAAAAAAGAATAAAAATTATAAAAGAAAATTTCTTTTAAATGTTGTTTCTGTATTCAGTCTTTCATCTCATTTACTAATATCATCGTTATCATCGTCATTATCAATGTTGTTGTTTTCATCATTATCACCCACATCATAATCCTCCTCACCACCATCCTCCTCATCATCATCCTGTCATCTACCTCCTTCTTCTCCTCCTGCTCCTGCTCCTCCTCCTCCTCATCATCATTATCAACATCACCACATCAGTGTCACCATCCTCAGTACCACCATCACCAGCACTACTGTCCCCAGCACTACCGTCCCCAGCACCAGCACCAGCACCACCATCGCTATTGCCACCATCACCAGCATCACCATCACTACTGTCATCCTCATCATTATCATCATCAATTTCATCATTATTATTATTACCTTCATCCACATCACCAACATCACAATCATTAACACCATCATCACCAGCACTGCCATTGTTGCCATTGTCATCATCACCCTCATCCTCATTAGCAACATCACTATTACCATTGTTGTCATCGTCATCGTTGTCATTGTCATCATCATCGTCATCATTACCATCATTCGCATTGTCATCATAAACATCTAGATGATATGTTAATCTGCATCAATAATTTTATCATTACCATAAACTCTCCTTCATGAGCCACTGAAGAATCCCCTATGTTGTCACCCAGCCTGCTAAAAATAACTGCTGAACATCCTTCAAAACAGTTCAGTGTAAATGAAGTTTTTTTTTTAGACTTATAAAGAAAAATATGTCAATATAAAAATATTTGTGTAAGCCAGTGAGCTGGCAGAATCATAATCACTCAAGCAAAATGATTAACAGCATTTCGTCCATCTTTATGCTATGAGTCCAAATTCTGCATGGTCAACTTTGCTTCTCATCCTTTTAGAGTCAATAAAATAAGTACCAGTTAAACACTGGGGAGTCAGTGTAATTGACTTGTTCCCTTCCCCGAAATTGCTGGCCTTGTGCCAAAATTTGAAGACAATATTGAAACATTTGTGGCACACCTATGGCTGCAGAATTAGTGTATTAGGTAGACTATCACATGAGATTTGGTATGTATATCTCTCTATTTTCTGTGTTCAAATTCCAATCTTGATGCTCTTCCTGAGACCATCTGCAGTTTATTGATAATGATAATTACTCTAAATTTATAAGGAAACAATACATCAGTTTTAAGGTATTTATGGCAGATCAAGTTTTGTGAGATATTTGGATCTTTTCACATTCTGTGCTTCACATTCTGAGCTTTTTATATTTTGAGTTCAAATCCCACCCAAGCCCATTTTGGTTTTGACATTACCAGAGCTGACAAAATAAATTACCAGTTGATAACAAAAAAAAAAAAATACTGGGATATTTATACATGACTGTATCCTTGGAAACGACATGCCAACATGAGCCTAGGTCAGTGACTGAAATAGTAAAAAAGAATGATATAGTAAAAGAATGTAAGATATTTTGTGACAATCTTGTTTGTTGTCTAACAACATAACCTAAGAGAAAAAAAAATAAAAACAGCAAGCTGGCAGAATGCTGGAAATAAAAATGCTTAGTGGCATTTCATCTATCTTTACATTCTAAGTTCAAATTCTGCCAAGGTCGACTTCCCATTTTATCCTTTCGGGATTTATAAAAGAAGTACCTGTTGAAGTGGGATGGATGTAATTGACTAACCTTTCCCCACTAAAATTCTAGACCTTGTGCTTATAGTAGAAAAGATTTATTTAATCAAAAGCACAATTTACACTTGTTTTTTGTGAAGGCACGTGGCTTAATAGCTAGGGTAGTCAGCTCACAATTGTAAGGTCATGAGTTTGATTCCCAGTGACATGTTGAGTTCTTGAGCAAGACACTTTATTTTGCATTAATCCAGTCTGGCAAAAATGAGTTGTACCTGTAATTCAAAGGGCTGACCTTGTCTCACTCTATCACCCTGAATCTTGCTAAGAACTATGTTAAGGATATATGTGTCTGTGGAGTGTTCAGCCACTTGCATGTTAATTTCATGGGTAGACTGTTTGATTGATTGTATCAACTGGAACACTAGTCATCATAACCAATGGAGAGCCAGGCCAGAGAAATTTCGAACACGTTACTTTTAAGGTCTGTGGATTAGATATGTGTGTAGCTGCTAGCAGCAAACAGTGAAAATATATTACAGTGAAATATATTAGGGAATTGAGGGAACAGAGCAAATAGAAGAACAGAATAGAAGGAGAGAGCAAATCAATTTTATTTTCCTCTACAGGATTTTATACAAAATTTCAGAAAGGATATGAAGAATTGGTTATGTAAAACTATAGGGGGAATTAACAAGTAATAAATAAGAATACATTTAACAATGGTTTCAAATTTTGTGACTCTTCATTAGGTTTATATTGATATGTCAAAATCAATAAACATTGTCAACAACATTGCCCATGGGGAAAGTCTTTAAAGTTCTCCAGTAACTTAACTTAGTGAAAAAGTAACGAAATAATCCTCAATCAGATCACTGCTATCTTTGAAATATGAGCTACAATCTCAGAATTATATTTTACAGAATAAAACATGATACCCCACCACCACCACCACAAATGATAAATACAGAGGAACAGCAACATTGCCTGCATTAGCTGTAGCCACCAACTAGGGAACTTCAGTGTGGTTGTTAGAAATATATGCCAAATCACTTTCAGATCACATATACTGCCTTAACCCTTTAGTATTCAGGTTACTCTGTCAAATATAATGCTTATGTATTGACATGCATGATTTCATAGCTTTGAGATTTTGATAATGTGATTGTCTATTGTTTAAAATCACACTGTAGGTGCAAAAGGCAAGATATGATCAGTTTCAAGATAAAACAGGTAAAATATTTTGGCCTGATATAACTGCTTTAAATACTAAAGAGTTAAACCTTTTGTTACTATATTTCTGTTTAAATTACCATTCTTTCAATTAATTTTGAAGACAATAAAGATTTAATTAAATACCTTGTTCCTAATAACTTGATATTTGCAAGATATTTTGCTAGAAGCTTTTAATCAAGATCATTTAGAAACAAAAGGTTTATATCAGATAACAAGAGGCAGTTTCTGGCAGACACATATGAAAAGGGTTAATACATAGAATACCACATCAAATAACATACTTTATGACATATAAAAATAACTAAATGTGCCTCACACAAATATCAACTCTACCATCACTAGCACCACCATCATCACCACTGTCATCATCATCATTGCTCTCAATCAAATGGTCAAGACCTGAATGTCTCTGACCATAGACCGGCTTAATCATAGCTAACATGGGGTTGAATAAGAACAACAGTTATAAAAGCAGCTGATACTTATCCCATGTTCCATGGTATGATTTGATCTCAGAAACCAGAAGGATGAAATTAAATGTTATTCTGTATCAGTGTTTTTTTTTTTTTGCCAGACAGCTAAGTTACAGGGATGTAAACAAACCAACACTGGTTATCAAGTAGTAAGAAGGAACAAACACAAGCTCAAAGACACATGCACTCACACACACACACACACATACACACGAATGCACTCATAAAATAGGCTTCCACACAGTTTCTATACACCAAATTCACTCACGAAACATTGGTTGGCCCAGCATTGTAGCAGTAGACACTTGCCCAAGAGGCTGCTCAATAGGACTCAGCCTGAAACCATGTGATTGTAAAGCAAGTTTCTTTACCACACAACCATGCTCGTGCTTTTATAGATAAATACTACAATGTATTTAAAACGATGTATTACTGTTTCTGCCACTTCATCACTCTTACATAATAATAAACATACACGTGATTGGATTAATAATAATGAGGAGTTGTAAACTCCCTCCTGTCCTTTATAGAATTTTTATTCTTTAGGGGTTGATAATAATATGCTGAAATTAAGATAGTGTGACTAAAGAAACAAAAAAATATACAAAGGAATTGCTATAATGTTTTATTTTGTTTTGTATTGTAGTTAATATCACCTTCTTGTAGTTACTGTCATATTAAAGCATTATCAGATAAAAGAATGAAAGAATAATAGAATGTGTTGACAGGAATGCATTCAGTTGTTCCAGCATAACATTGAATAAAAGAGAATTGGTGCTGCTAATTCAGTATGACCATCATTGAAAGAGAACACCTGGTTTCTTCTATAAATAGTTGTCCAATTCTCATAGAAATAAAGAATAGGGGACTGAAGGCACCAGCAAGAGACATTAACATTCCACAAGCTGACAAAATCCATATGTGTGTGTGTATATATATATATATATGCATGTGTCTCTGTGTATGTGTGTCTGAGTGTGTGTGTGTATTTCAGTATGGATAACATTTGTACTGGTAAATATATATGCACAGTACCTAATATACATAATTATATTACACATACCATACACATATGCATCCCACTGCATATATATATATATATATATATATATATATATATATATATATATATATATATATATATATATATATATATATATATATATATATATACATGTATATGTATATATGTATATATGCATATATATATATGTATATGTGTGTATATGTGTGTGTTTGTGTATGTGTATCTATATGCATGTTTGCATCTGTATGGGGTGGGTACACACATATATTTAGTGTATATGTAAGCATCTCCCTTTGTATATACATATGTTTGTGTGTGTGTGTGTGTGTGTGTGTGTGTGTGTGTATACATTTGTATGTAGATATGCAGGTTGGTCTAAGCATAAGCATCATGTTGGATCATA
>NC_068984.1:66242768-66244270 GCF_001194135.2 Octopus bimaculoides
TGTTGGATCATATATACAGATTGTATTGTATATGTATGTATAGATAAATGTATAGATACTCATATATACATTGTATATACAATGTATATATGAGTATCTATACATTTATTTGCTTATATGTTTATGCATGTGTGAATGTGGATGTGCATTGAATGCATATTTATATATGTATGGGTAAATATGTGTGTACATGCATGTGTGTACATGCAAGTGTGTACATGTGTGTGTATGTGTGTGCATGTTTTCATGCATACATACGTTTATGTGTATATATCTCTGTAAACATCTATATACTTTCTGTGGATGTATGCACATTAGTTTACACATGTTATCTGAGTATCGGCATATGTTTAAAGGTAGGTTTTCTAATCTATTACTCAGAGACTGCATTTATTTATGAACTTTTGCAATTCATTATATATCAGTTATAATTATTCAATTTACTGTCTGTTTACAAACACACACACACACATATATCATCATCATCATTATTTAATGTCCATTGTCCATGCTGGTATGGGTTGGACGGTTCGACCGGAGCTGGTATGCATGTGTGTGTGTGTGAGTCATCATCATCTTCATTCCTTTAGTTAACCTTTTATCTATCTCTATATTTACATATCTCTATATTTATTATACTAGTTAGTATATTTTAATATGGTATGCGGTTACAAAGTAGTTTTATGCTGCAAGAAATGACATTGATTACTCTGACTAGCTCTACTTTATTGACATCATAATTTATAGATAAATCATTTTAACTGTTATGAATAGTATTTGATCCAAATTTTAGAATCACAAACAAATATTCTGAACCAACAACTGCATTTTAAGATACCTTCTACCTTTTGCTTGTTTCAGTCATTAGACTGTAGCCATGCTGGGGCAGCACCTTGAAGAGATTTTAGTTGAATGAGTCAACCTCAGTACTAATTTCTTATTTTAAGTCTGGTTCTTATTCTATCTATATCTTTTGCCAAACTGCTAAATTATGGAAACGTAACATACCAGAACTGGTTGTCAAGCAGTGGTGGCAGATAAACACAAACTCAAACACACACGCGCGCGTGCATGCGTGCACTTCTTTCAGTTTCTGTCTGCCATACCCACTCACAAGTCTTTGGTTGATCCAAGGCTATAATAAAAAACACTTGCCCAAGGTGCCACACTGTGAGACTGAACTCAGATCCATGTAGGTAGGAAGCAAACTTTTTACCACACAACCACATCTGTGCTCACAAGATAGAAGATAATTAGATTTGGATGAGCTATAGAATTAGTGAAAGCGAAGTTTCTTTGCCAAAACATTAAATCTCTAAGATTTGAAAATTTACTCTTAAAGTTGTCTTTGAGATTCTGATCCTTTCCATCTTTGATTCAAGAATTTTCTTTTTGTGTGTGTATACATACATATATGTACGTATGTATGTATGTATGTATGTATGTATGTATGTATGTATGTATGTATGTATGTATGTATATATATATATATATATATATAT
>NC_068984.1:66244593-66245624 GCF_001194135.2 Octopus bimaculoides
TTACATGCCCCTGGCACAGGGGCCAGTCAGCAGCCCTGGTGACGGTCACGCTCATGTGTGTTTGTGTGTGTGTGTGTGTGTGTGTGTGTGTGTGTTTGTGTGTGTGTGTGTGTATTCATATATATAATGTAACTATGTACTATAGTACTGAGACTTCTCTTTGTACAATAAAATACCAGTGCAACACCTCTCCATGGAGAACTATTATCAAATGCTGAGAATCAGAGCATATTGCAGTGGAAGCAACCTCAGCATTAGCAGCGACTGTAATAGGTGGTAATGGAAAGGAAAGTAGAACATAGCTTAGCAAGAACAATACTCATACATACACACCTACAAACAAGCAAATTCATATATTTAGTATAGGTGTAAATCACATATTAAAGAATTAAAATAATAATAAAAATAATAATAATGATAATAAATCATTTGCAACTCAAATGCAATAATACTTTAATAATTTGGTAATTTAATATTCACTTTTGTTTTCTTCCTTCCTTTCTTTACTTTCTGCATAATATCAATTTCTTTGGCACCCATTTTTACATGCAACAAATAGATAGGTGTCAACATTTTATTGATAGTCAATGATTTTAAATGTATCATAGCACAAATCACTATTAAATCCTTTACAGTCAATGTAGTTCTATATTATGTAGACACTTAAAATTTGAATTTGTTAAATTGTTGTTCGGAAAGCATATTAAAAGAAATAGTTTATCGTGTGACTTTATTCTAAATATTCCATAATGTCATGAACACATGAAATCAGAAAATTGAAAATTAATTAATTTGGGAAATAATAGCATTGTATGGGCTTATTAGAATCTGAAACATGTTTTTCCTTTTTTCTAAATGTTTAGTTGTTTTTCTTTCGTTTTTCTTTAATTATGTTGTACCATGATATAAATAGAGAGTTTCAATGAAATTTCCATTAGTTGGAATATATAAGGTCGTGACTTGTTTACATTAAACATAAATTTTCAAGTAGTATATACATACATATATACACAACGATACATACATACATA
>NC_068984.1:66245666-66263166 GCF_001194135.2 Octopus bimaculoides
AATGTGGACAGTGAATGGTCAAATAAACGTTTACCTTCGCAGCCGATGTGACAGCACGTCCGTGAGAAGAGATAGATAGATAGATAGATAGATAGATAGATAGATAGATAGATAGATAGAAAGATATAGATATGTATATGTATATTTTTTTAAAGCCTCCAGATTTTGTAGGTGTGTAGCAAGCAATTGATTGAGAAAATGTATTGATTCATTTCAGTTGGGGAATAGAGCAATGAATTTTTATTATCCCACACAGGATTTTACTTAGTGTTACTGAACAGATAAATTCCTCTTGTGATTACAAGGGAATTGACTTCAATTTATGTAGTTATAAATTAGTCTAAAAGTCTAAATTTCATTATTGAAATTATAATTAATAAGCAGAAATTTCAAATACAAAAATAATCATAACAATTCTTAAAGTACTTTAACACAGACACCCACATCTGTCACAAAATCTTGAACTGCATGAAACTGCTGTTCAAATAATGTTGTTGTATCAAGCACTCTTCTGTATGAGAAGTAAAGTTTAACCTGACTTTTTAGAAAGAACTTACTATTTTCATTATGTGTTTTTATTTCTTTTATTTTAATAAATGAATTTCTCTGGACTTTTTCTCCTTCAATTTTCGAACTATTAACCATTATTAAGCTATTACTAAATGATGGTTAATACTACAAGTAGTGATAGAGTTTGGTGATATTATTTATTAATGATTTAGTTGTGACAGTGCAGGCTTAGTGGTTAGGATATTGCACTCCTGATTGTAAAAATTGTGGACTCAGCAATATATTGGTTCTTGAGCAAAACGCTTCATTTCATGTTGCCTTAGTCCTCTCAGTTAGTGAAAATGAGTAATCCTGTGATGGAACGATATCCCATCCAGGAGGGAGATACATACACCACAGAATATTGGAAACCTGCCTATGGCTTGGTAAGGACTTTTGACCCCCTTTTTAATGATTTTATTTGGCAAACAGGAATTGATGTCATGTAAATCTATGTGCAATCACTTATGTGTAATTAACTCCACTGTATTCAATCTACTTTTGCAGATGATTTGATATGACAGCAGGCAACACATTCCAAAATGGTTAAAAGTTGCTTTTGCAATGTACACCATTGATCATTACATCATGTCAACAAATATCATCTTAATTCATACAATATTTATAGTTTTGTGGTTTGTATTAACCCTTTTGTATTCAGATGATTTTGTCTAAGTAATGCTTGTTTATTTATATTGCATTAAATCAACCATGGCTTATCTTGTAGCTTTGAGGTTTCAATGATATGACTGTTTATTTTTAGAATGACATTCTAGGATAGGTGCAAGAGACCAAATCTGGATAGTTTGTCGTCTTTAAATGCTAAAGTCTTGACTACATTTTGTCAAAATTTCTCATTTCTAACAGATTTATATAGAGAAAGCAAGCACTACAAGATAGAAATGAAGTCCTCTCCTGTAATCAGAATTGGGACAACATGTTTTAAAGCTATAAGCTCCATGACAGTGTATTACAAGTGAAGATAAGAAACACCTATAAAATGATCAAGAATATCAAACAATAACAAACACATTTCTGTGATCAGCCACTATAATTTAAAGACAATGGTTTCAAGTTTTGTACATGTCCAGTAATTTTAGGGGCAAGATTAATTGAGCACATTGGCTCCAGTGTTCAATTGGTACTTATTTTACCAACCCCAACAGGATAAAAAGTAAAGTTGATCTTGGTGGAATTTGAATCCAAAATGTAAAGAACCAGAAAATAATGCTGCTGAAAATTTTACTTGACACAGTAACTATTCTTCCATGATTCAAGGATAATAAAAATAAATTGCACCAGAAGATGAACAATTGATAGAAGCTGTCTTAAGTAAATATTTAATTTGGTATTGAAGCATTCTGAATATTTAAAATATTTCCCAGAAAATTTTTTGACACTATAAGCTTTCAATTTAGCCACTGAAACACAAAGTATGAAACATAGTTGAAATGTTTATATCAGTAATCTAGGAACTTATCCAAATATCAATATGCCAACACTTTCTATACAATTTTGATATCTAATATCCTATAGATTTAAATAACTTAATTTTGTTGGTATTTTGTATAATTTTACATGCTCATAGTTTTTCTTATCTCTTCTTGATAATACCAAATCCCATCATCTTCTTACTAATACTAAGAGATCAATTGATTCTTTAAAATTACTTAGTTTATTTCAGCATTATTTTTTCTAAGAAAAGAGGAAAAATATTGTAATATATTTATAGCTCTTTATTTATTTATTTTTTTAATTCCAACAATAGATAGGATAGTTGAAAGAGTAGAACATGGATTGTATAGAAAAGAACAACAGTAACAATGATAAGAGGGTGGTGGTGATATTAACAATGGTTCTCAGCTACTCCTATACCTGTGAGTGGTTTCAATGACAATTTAAGCTAGTCAGTGTTTAAACAGTATCATCTAGAGTTTAGAGAGTTATCTCAATCATCAAAAAACAAAAAAAAAACTTGAAAAAGAAATGAGAAAGTGTTAAATGAAAGTGCAGTACTGGTATTAGTATCACAAGAAAAAAAAGGGGGAAATTCTATTAAGCCATAATCAGAGAAAAATGCCATTCATTTTGTACTTAAATAAATCTGCGGTAATAAAAGAGAAATTAATTCATTAATCTACTAGGATCATTGATTGTAACTTAATCTTAACTGTTCCAAAGCCATGGTTATGGCACCTTGCTTTCATTTGCCAAGTTAATGAATCCAATTAAAAGAATACCTAAGTTGTAATTAAATCAAACTAAGCTACACGTTTCCAAACAGATTGATTAAAAGTAATTGTTTGCATGTAATGTAGAGCTGCTTTATTGGTAAAATTATTTAGCAGTTTTTAGGCTGCACTAGTGCAATACCTATAGAGCAATCAATCTTGAGATATTTTTGTGGTCCAACCCTGCTGCAAATCGAGCTGATAAGAGACCAGATACATTTACATGTACGTATATATATATATAGACACATACACACACACATATATACACATAGATCATATATATATATATATATATATATATATATATATATATATATATATATATATATATATATATATATATATATGTACACACATGCATACATATAAATTATATATATATATATATATATATATATATATGAACATTTTGTTGGGCTTTTAAATCAGATAAGAAAGAGAAAAAAACATGACTAAATACTGGTTAAAAACGGGAAAAAACACATACTATATGGATAGAGAAAACTTATGGAACAAGCTATTCTTAAATGAATTGCTATATTAGATCACAATCTAAATATTACAAATTTGTTATCCATTATATATACTATTTTTTAATTAGTAACTTTTTGAGATGAGATATTATTCATTTTATTCAGGAGGGAGACCGCCTCAAATTGATTCATGCTATATTAGATTGCTTTACTTTGTTAATATTAGAAAGATATATGTGTATATGTATGCATATGTGTGCATGTGTACGTGTGTGTGTGCATGTGCATGTGTGTGTGTTGATAAAAGGAGCAAGTTTTTCTTTCAATTACATTACAATGAAGACATGACTATGTATGAGTTTAATTATTTTTTTTGTGATTTTTCCAATATCTGTTGTAATCCTTTACGTTCAGTTTGGAACATCTATGTTCCAAAGTCCATTAACATTTTCAGAACTTCTCAGTCTTATCATCAGAATGAAGAGATGATAGTTGCATTATTATAATAAGTAAAGTACCCATGAAACACTGGGGTTGATGTAATTGACTTAATCCCCTTCCCTAAAGCTGCCCTTGTGGCAAACATTGGGATTCATTATTATTATAGGTAACAAGTTTTCATAGGAATGATGCTGTAACTGATAAAAATCATCTTTCCCAGGTCTAAAATTTGTCTAACTGGAAAACACACACCCACACACACACACACACACACACACCACACACAAATATATGTCACTCACTCATTCTCCATCTCCCTTTCCCATCATATATATGTAGTTCAAATTTACAGAAAAAAAGATGAAGACAAGTGAGGAAACAAGCAAGTGTATTAGTTTGATATTCAGGAAGAATGGAAAAGTCTTTGATGTTTTGAGCATACACTCTTCAACAGAAAGGATTGAGATGAAAAAAAACAGAGAGGAGAAAAAATGTGTAGGGATTATGCATACATACATACATATACATATATGTATATATTAATATTTAGCAGAAGCATTAGAGTGACTCAAGGGCTGGGAGTTTCATGTGTTGGCATTCACCAAACAATGCACAAAACTCTTAGCCCTTGAATCACTCTGTTAATTCTGCTAAAATACAATAAAATATACATATACTCATACTTTGAGTTCTATATTTCTTGCATGCATCACCATACCTGTATATGTGTGTGTGTGTGTTTGTGTGAATTATACACACTTTCACCATAAAATGTCTTTATTATTGTCACACTGCCTTCTTCGCATGTGTACTTTTAGTGCTACTATTGTAGTCATGTGATTGAAGTTTGAGCATGATCATGCCAATTTTCTCTCTGGCTTTACAGTATAAGCATGGTCACCCCACTAGCAATGTGCAACAAAGAGCAGTGATCTGAGAGACAGTAACGGTGAACCAGTTCGCCATTACCATCTTCTTGAGCTTACTGATTCTTCTTGTGAGTGGTGGAGGTTGATGAGCATCCTGCTCTCTCTTTGTGCATCATGCATGCCCGGCCACCTTTAAACGTCTTGATCCACTTATACACACTTCTATGCAGTAGTGAACTGTCTCTGTGTTGTGCTAAAAGCTTTCAATGAATTTCAGCATCTGACACACCTTCCAACCAGAGAAATCAAATCACTCCTCTTTGTTCTTCTTTGGTGTACATTGCTAGTGGTGTGGCCATGCTAACATTGTAAAGCCAGAAAGAAAAATGGTGTGATCAGGCTCAAGCTTCGATCATGTGACCACAATAGTACCAACTATAATCACACTTGTGCTGAAGAACTGCAGTCCAATCAAGATCAGGAAATCCATATAGCAATATTTTCATATTTTCATGTGTCTCCTTCAGATGTTCCTCCTCAAGGAGCAATGATCTTTCATATAACATTCTGCTGAAATATTTTGAATTCTTTCTTCTTAAGTATCCTTAAGAATGAGATGAGTTTCTATTTATCATGACTTGCACTATATGTGGGCATGCAAATTCTATCACAAAAGTCTCTGATAGCATCAATATGTAGATATAACATTGCTGTTTAGAATCTATCGAGGTTTTTTAAATTATTCTGAAGTGCAATAGTAAAACAAAACTATGCTTCGGTAGGGTGATGGATGAGTAGTTGTTAAAGCATTAAACATATTGTCTTGCAGTATTTGTTCCCACTCTTCGTAGTCTGCGTTCCAACCCTACTGAAGTCAGCATTTTGTTCTTTTGTTCTGGCTAAATAGTTAGAGTAATGAACAAGATTCCTTGTGGAATCTGCTCCTGTTCTTTGCATTCTCACAGCAACACTTCTGACACTACAAGTGCCAGGCTCTATCAACTCTAGCCTTTTCTCAGGCAATATTAGTGACAAAGAAAGGAGAGACTTTTATGCACGAGCAACAGTAAGTTTACAATCTAAAAATTTTGGTAATTAAACAAAGATTTCAGTATTTTTTTCTTTTTCAGAGTGTGTAAACTATATATCATAAAAAGAATATAAATATTCTTGAAATATCAACTGTACTTTTTGTTAAATAAACCAACTAAAAGACTGAAATAATAAATAAATATATAAAAGTTGAAGCCTGGCATTATATAATGCATAGAAATATGAATAAAAAGATATGATAATTGAATAATTATTGTATTGTCAAATATGATTACAGTGTGAATTCCATGGTAATCAAATATGATTACCATGCTATTCTTGGACTGTCATCTGCTGTGCTTTATTGTTGTTGAGAATTTGTTCTCTGGTCTTCAATATTTCTACTTTGAAAATGAGACTACATATATTCATTAAGTTATCAGTGAACTATTTCTCTTGTTATGTTTAATAACTTCTTGTTCTTCTGTGAAATAGAACTATACATCTATTTTCTATTTGTCTTATGGCAGCATGTTCTTTTACAGTTCTATGTAATTATTTGTAATGAGTATATAGAACTGGAAATAAACTTGGTACATGATGAGAAATAATTAGTGAAAATGATGTATTGTTACAGAGAAATATAAGATAAGATGAATATCTTGAAAGTATAATGCACTTTTAGAATAGAAGTTGACCAAGTTTATATGATTCCTGCTTACACAGTAACTTTCGGATGGTTCACATCTCATTACCAATGCCTATTATATTCATTTAAAGTGTAGATTTTGAATTGTATGTGTTGTATGAGAATGACCATCAATGTTTTACAACAGTAGATTTAAGTGTTGGTGTTGGAAATTCTTCACAAGATAAAAGCACATGTTCTTAGTATATTTTGATACATATTGTATCAAAACTAACACTTGTAACATACAGTTATGTAATATTATTACAGTTATAAATGTTTCTATTTGGCAATAAAGACATTATTCTAACAGACACAGAGGAGTTGGAGTATGGCACTTAACACTGAGAGTTCACTAACCTAATATACATTTAATGACCATCTCAATAATCAGTGTAATGATGATTTTAAGCACTATGCAATACAGCCTTTGTTATTAAAATTTAGGACAATTCATTTCAAATAATGGCAAAACACTATGAATTACCTGCCATAATACACATCAAATGCACCTGGCTAGTGTAGTCTAAACACTAGCAATATCACTTAGCTGTTGGTTATTTAAAAGGAACTAACAGGGTGTCAAATATAATTTTAGAATTTACTTAAAATGGATTTACTAATTTACTTCAGAAACATTGGTTTAAATTACATTGTAGGTATTTTCTTTAATTTGTAAACTCTGTCTTGTTTCACTATACCACTGAATATCAAAGTACAGATTTTATTCTTGGTATTTAAGATAACGTATAGCTTGCAAGTGATTTTTTTTTTTTTTGTAAGTTCAAACTTCATTGTATACACCAAAATACATGGTAAGTAGTTTCATATGAAGGGACAGCTCACTGTTATAAGAAGTGATGTATGATCCATAATGTACCAGCTTCTGCATAACTAACTGTTCTGATAGAAATTGGGGTCAATTCAACCTCTATCACACACTACTTCTTGTAATAAGACTCATATACTATATCTGAAAGCAAGAATTCCTTAGATTTCTTTTGAGCATAGGTCTGCTTAGTCAAGATTGATAAAGTGCTAAACAACAACAATAACAATAAATACTTAAACACGACATTACTTTTTGATAATCAGTTGAGACACTGACTTTCAATTTCACTATGAATATTTAAAAAATTATTAGCTTAGTGATAAGTTACTGCTAAATAAAATCTGCTATGCCAGTTCGATTTCCAAATGATCCAGTTCATTTCACCTACTTCTTATACATATACTTTTTAGATGTAATCAATTACTTAGAGAGAAATGGACTCCTCCAGGCTGACTTTCAGATTTCAAATACTTATTTGAATGATTTAATTATATAAGATTACTAAACTAGATTAGTAAAATAGAATTCTTAAAAACATGTGAGACAAGTTTCTTAAATATTTTCCTTCATTTCCATCTAATTTATGGTATAAAAATATCTTTCTGAGTCAATGACTTATTTTATTGGTTTCTAACAAAGATTTTGAACTGCAAATGAGAAAAATCTGTACATGGCTGCTCAACGATAGCAGTCAAATTTTTCCAATATTATATATTATTGACATGAAAATAAGAAGCACTGGAAGATGTAACGTAGATGCAGATGCAAAATACCTGAAAAGGAAAAACAAAACAGAAAACAGCATGGTCAGAGATGATCATAGCTGGAACATCTTTGATCATAGATGAAGATGATAAAGACTGCAGGCAACAACAACAACAAAAGTTTTGAGACTTCTACGTACAGGAATAACTCAACTTATGTCATTTCAAGGAACATATTTTTTGTCTTTATGCTCTCTTTACTCTATACTCTTTTACTTGTTTCAGTCATTTGGCCATGCTGGAGCACCGCTTTTAGTCGAGCAAATCAACCCCAGGACTTATTCGTTGTAAGCCTAGTACTTATTCTATTGGTCTCTTTTGCCAAACCGCTAAATTACAAGGATGTAAACACACCAGCATCGGTTGTCAAGCGATGAGGGCGGGGGACAAACACAGACACACAAATACACACACACATATACATATACATATATATGACAGGCTTCTTTCAGTTTCCGTCTACCAAATCCACTCACAAGGTTTGGTCAACCTGAGACTGTAGTAGAAGACACTTGCCCAAGGTGCCATGCAGTGGGACTGAACCCAGAACCATGTGGTTGGTAAGCAAGCTACTTACCACACAGCCACTCCTGCTGTATATTTTTCTTTTAAGATATAAATGAGAAAATTAGCTTCAACTTCAATCAATTTATCTGACTTTGCATCAGTGACATATTTCAAAAGCATGAAATAAAAAAAAAAACATCTAAAAAATACATGTGAAAATATGTAATAACCATCTATTACACAGGTCAGGTTAGGTCAGATAGAAGGGCATGCACCAATGCAGAACATCGCTACATTCACCAATTGTTGGTATTCGCTTCAGTCATCCCAGGCAATCTTTCAAGTAATGTCCCAGTCAGACCACATCTCTGCAAGAAACTTTTCCATTCACTGTGACCATGTGGCAATTGGTCAACCAGCATGAGCCATAATCCCAACCAGACCTCAGAGAAGAGAACATATGTTTTGTATTGTGGGAACTTCAGGCCAAAGAATAAACCCAACTTTTTCTCTACACCTCATAAAAGGCAACTAAAAGTGGTTGAGGCAGGATTTTCACTCCAGCCTTGTAAAACCTTACCAGCGATGACTACCCAAAGAAACCCATCAAATCCTCTGGGAAAGTACTTCAACTGCTAATAAGGTACAAGCAGTTGAGGCATAGCCATCAAGAACTCTACCTCATGAATGGGGAAATCTCTAGAGGACAGGTTGGGATGACAGGCCGTCACTTGAATGGCACAAAGCTGACATCCACCAAGAGTAGGGAATTTGTTTTTCAATCTGAGGGGTCCTATTCTGTTGAGGTCCTGGAATGTTGTGTCTGAGGGATAATTTCAGATATACAGGTTCTTCTGGGTGCTGATGCAGTGACCTACAACTCTCATTCTTCTCTGCTGAATCTTCTCAGTCACTTTGGATAGATCTTGATAAAGCTGCTCATTGGTTAAATGAGTTCTCCAAGTAACATTTAGAGCTATTCAATTTGTCTTATGGCAGTCAGTTGAAGGAAGAATCATCAGGGAAGAAAACGTCTAACCAATGTGGACATCTTGCTTCAGGATAGTGGAATGGCAAATGTTGACGAATTGAGAACATGCATGGCAGGGCCATGATGAATGTCATGGTTATATGAAATCAATGAAGCATATGGAAGGATGGCCAAACTAAAACTTATAGATTTTTAGAAAGATGTTTTCTCGTGTCACATCATTTTTGGAGTTAAATCGCATGTCTTAGAACCCGTTACCAATGTAAGTTGAGATATGTTTGAACTTTTGTCATAGTGTAGTCAACTGAATGAGCTCTTCCCAACCCATGAATGATCGGTATTTTTCATCAGTCCTGTAAAGATGAAAAATCAAATTCAAATCTGGTGGAATATGAACTAAGAATGTAGAGAATAAAGATTAAAGAATGTAAAATCATTTAGTCTGGTAGTCTGTTATTTCTGCCAACTCATCCCAGAAATTATGCTATTGATTGCTTCTGTAGGATGATTACATAGTCTACAGTTGATGTTAGACTCTTGTTTTATTATCCTATTTTAGCAGCTTTCATCATCATCATCATCATCATCAACATCAGCACCATCATCATCATCATCGTCATCGTCGTCGTCGTCGTCGTCGTCGTCGTCATCATCACCACCAATATCACCATCATCATCATCATCAACAACAACATCATTATTTGTGGATAATCATTGATCTTATGCAGATAAAAATCAGTTCTTTAATTTCTGTCTTTAGACCAAAGCTTTTAAGCCATTGTTATCTTTCATACTGGCTCACTTAGTCTCTGTCCATTCTTGCAGGATGCTGACCATGAAGAAGTCTTTCTCTCCATTTTATTCTTTAGTATTTTTGGAGTTCCACTTCTATTTAATCTTTTGTTCATTTCACATTTTCAGTTGTTTTGTCGGGTTTTTTTTTTTTTTTATTATCTAAACATATTTACTTGAAGTACTTAGTTTCTTGTTTTGAATTTCTTGTTTTTATTTTATGATGATGATGATGATGATGATGATGATGATACATATATAAAAAAAATGTTTTTTTTATAAATATTTTTCTCATATTATACTAATCAGTCTATATTTGCTTGTTTGCAAATATTTTTGTAGACCCTCTGTGGTTACTTTATAAAAGTTTGCTTATTATTATTATTATTTTTACCACCACCACCACCACTACTACTACTAAGGTGGTGGATTGGTAGAATTGTAAGAACTAAGGCGATGAACTGGCAGAAACGTGAGCATGCTGGGTGAAATGCTTAGCAGTATTTTGTCTGCCACTATGTTGTGAGTTCAAATTCCGCCGAGGTCGACTTTGCCTTTCATCCTTTCGGGGTCGATTAAATAAGTACCAGTTACGAACTGGGGTCGATATAATCGACTTAATCTGTTTGTCTATCCTTGTTTGTCCCCTCTGTGTGTAGCCCCTTGTGGGCAACAAAGAAATAAGAATTGTAAGAACATTAAACAAAGTAACTTGTGGTATTTCATGCTGCCCTTTACATTTGAAGTTCATATCCAGTTTGTCCTCACCACCACTTGATGGTTTGTTTACGTCCCCATAACTTAGTGGTTCAACAAAAAAGAGCAATAGAATAAGTAGCAGGCTTAATAAAAAAAAACAAATACTAGGATCGATTTGTTTTCAAGGTAGTACCCCATCATGGCCACAGTCCAATGACTGAAACGGGTAAAAGATAAAGATAAAAATATGTAAAATAGTCAAAGCAGAAACTATTATCATCATCATCATCATCATTTAATGTCTGTTGTCCATGGGTTGGCTGGTTTGACCAGGGCTGGGAAGCTAAGGGGCTGCACCAGACTCCAGTCTGATTTGGTATGGCTTTATAGGTGGACGCCCTTCCTAATGTCAACCACTTAAAGAATGTAATAGGTGCCAGTTGCATGATACCAGTATCTGCCATGGGAATGCTTTTGGTTATGAATCTGTTCAGTTATGGATAACTGGGGTATTTTTAAATATCCAATGTCTGAAGTTGGGCATTTAAAAAGAAAGGAAAGAACAGCATTAACTCTTTAGCATTCAAATTGCTCTGTCAGATGTAATGCTTATTTATTCACATTGTTTTGATTTAATCATGCATTACCTTGTAGCTATGAGATTTTGATAACATAACTGTTAATATATTAGAATGATATTGTAGGGTTGGTGTGAGAAACCACATCTGGCCTGTTTGAACATGAAACAAGTAGAATATTTTGGTTGGAAATGGCTGGTTTAAATGCTGAAAGGTTAAGCTGTTGAAATAACATCCAGACAGAGCAGTTGAATTGTGAATGAAATTTAAATGTTTCATAGGTTATTACTTTTATGTTAAAAGTATTTTTGATGTACACAGATTCCAGATACTAATGACATAACTAACAATCTACTGGAATTGCCCATTTATTTTGTATTTTCATTTTACAGCCAATTTTCCCTACTGGCCTGAATTCTGACAGCCAACATGAGGTTTTGAATGCAGTTACTTTACAAGTAAATTATTTTCAGTGGCATTAGTATTTATTTTTCAGATATATAAGATTGCAGCTAGTAACAGGCTTTCAAAACTTGAGTCTGAACTCCATGAGAAAACAAAAAATAAAAAGCAAACAAAAACAGACAAAAAACATCAATACTAGTAATCATAAACTGGCTTCAATCTGAATCATTCCTACACCATATGAGGTTATTACACTGTTATGATATGTATCTCATAATGATTTATAGTAAAATAAATAAACAAACAAATAAATAAACAAACAAATAAATAAATATATAAAGGATGCAGTTTTATCTCTCGTACATGCTTCATTTCCATCAATCAACCATCAACATCATCCATCTTTTGAAGCTTATTCATCCAATTTATTCCTTCAAAACTTTTTATAAACACTTTTAACAATGGTTTTTCACTGTAGCTACAAGTTGCCAAAGATGAAAATATATTAAATCCTCTTGGAAACTTTCCATAGCTTTCTCCTAATTTTTTCAGTTTTTTCTTTGTTTTTCTTCTAATGATTTTGTTTTATTGTTAGAAATTAAACAATTATGTGTTATTCACAGTATTTCTAGTCATAGTTTCCTTTGAAGTTGGATATTAAAAAACAAAAAAACAATTTTTTTTTTTTTTTACAATTAAATTTTAGAATAAAATTTTATAAACACAGAAGAAGAGAATGGTGCGTGGGGCAATCAATATCTTAGTAGTGTACAGGCACACAAAGTATTGCCACAAACAATTGTTATTACCATGATTTAAAAGCTATATATTTTGTCCTGGTGGCATTAGTTAAGATTTATCTCTTGATCATCTCTTCACTTTAAAATTAGTTACATAATGAGCTGACACAGAGCCACGCCAACTCAAAAGGCATCATAATCCAGCACTGTACCAATCTGGAGCACTGGGAAACAACTTAGCCAGACACTACTTTATGGCTCATGAGTAGCTCTCAACTGAGTTAGGTGATGTCGATTTTGGCCACACTAGTTTGTTTCTATTGCATCCATATTAAACAAGTATATGTCTGACAATGATGCATACTTGCACTGCTGGCCATCTTTTGTCCTTATCGCATCAATGGGTGGATCACAACCACCGAGGTGTTGCTTTTAAGGATGTGTCAGTGATAGCGGCACCACAGCTAAGGGGCATATACAAAATAAGGTCATTCTATCTGAGTGTTTATTTTTTCCTGTTGCACTCCAGTCCGGTCAACTCCAAGATTGCCAGTATTCCAGTAGATATCAAGGATTGCTTCATTATCCATTTTTTTATCATGTCAGGTACAATTCCTGGCATTGAAGTGGTAAGACAGTCATATTACCCCTTCAGTTTAGCCTGTCAACTGTATTTTAACATTTGGTACACAATGAACTACTAAGCCAGTTTGGAAGGCACTTGGCTAGCATAGTATTAACTGAAGGCACCAGAAAGCAAACCCTTCTCAAAATTTGTGGTTTTGTCAAAGTTACAAGCTATTATTTTCTCCTAGTTCATTATTTCCAGCTTTCTCCATCCTTCACAAGAAATTTGCTAAGTATCTCCTGTTATCTCTGTCATGCAAAGATATTATTTCAAAAGCTAACATATTCATGGCTCACGTGCATTTGCCAATCATGCCAGATCTTGTTGATCTGGTTTGGTCTCCAGTTACACACTCTACATGTCTCTCAGCAGCTGTCACATTCTAATTTAATTATTTCTTTTCAGTGACTGTATAGTTTCAACAACAAAATGAAACAGCAATACCTCCAAAACAGGTTATATAAAACAGGTTATATAAAACAGGCAGATGAGGAGGATCCTGTAGCAGTGATCCTCTCAGTCAATGTTACTGTAGTCTGCAGGGAGGAGATATGTGCTGGCAATGCAAAATCAGATTAACTCTTATTTCCTAAGCTTATGATTTTAGTGATAGAGTTGCTGTCATCAACTGTTGTTGTTGAAACTAACATTGGATATATCTGCTAATGTAAGCATTATCAGTCAATAGATTGCTGTGATGTGATAAGCTTCATGGTATACTGCAGGTGGGTGTGTGTGTGGGGGAAGTATATAAATTTGGGTTTTGTGAAACAGTTTTTCAGTATAACGTAGGTTGTATATGCATTCAGGCAATTCAGATGCTCTGTAATTCATGTTCCTTAAGCGTATTTTTGTGAGATATTATGAGTATAATACTACTGACCATGATGACAAGTTCCTCATCCAGCATAGTGTGGATATCGAGCAACTCATTGAGCTAACTTTTGATTGTGTCTGTTGTACTCAGATAACGAAGGGTCAAATTATCAATCAAATATTCTATTTCATTTTTCTAAAAGCATTTTAATGCTTTGTCTCAAGTTTCCAGATATATTTACATTATTCTCATATGATTTATGCCAGCAAAGTAAAGCAAACTACATATGCATATATACAAGAAAGTCAATTTTAAAATTCATTTGCAACTATGAAATTAGAAGCCTATGTAAAAAATGCAATATAAACTGGAATTTCAGTTACGAGATTTTTTGCTGAAGTATGCTTCTCAGAATTGAGAGTTTTCATACTTGATTTAGATAACTTTATAGATATTATTACAGAGATTTAAGGGAAAAAAATGCAAAATCAAAAAGTTTGCCTATTCTACTCTTGTACTGTCTCTATTGCTTAGAATATATATTTTGCAAATTCTTACAGTTCTGCCTGCGTTATTATTTAGATAACCATTTGCCTATCAGTGAAACATTTTGCTTAAATATTGCAGTTAAGTACATTTTTCAAAACCAAGAACAATATTGCTTTATAGAATAAAATTGATGGCATATAGTGGGTGAGCATTTGTTAAAGTCCAAAATATTTTTTTCTTTCTGAAAGACGAAACCCTGCAATTTTACATATATATATAAAGGGATTCCATACTGTTTATTGTTTGCTACAGCATATGAAAAAATGTTAAAAGATGAAATCATCAACGTAAGGTAAAAAAGTAAATACTGTGGTGAGAAAAAGAAATAACTTAACATTAAAATCCTCTACTTAGATAATATAAACTATGCCAACACATGTTAAGATAATGACAGAATAGTTTGAGAGAAAATTTCTATACTAACAAAGCATATAATTTTGTTTAGGTGCCACCTGAGGTCATTGAACTAGTTACAAATAGCAACAAAATAGCTGCAAGATCACCTTCAAATAATACCCTACCATCTACAAAACTTGTGGAGACATAAGATGATGTAGTCCTGGATAGAGTATAGTTGGATAGTCATAGATGGAACGTCTGTGATCATAGATTTATTGATCAATGATGGACTTGGGCTAAACAACAACCTTAAAAGTTTTTTCATTGTTATTTGTTGTTTGATGCTTTAGACTAGATCGACCTTGTTTGGGGAAAAACTATGGTGGGAAGTATTCTTAGTTTGATCCTACCAACTTTTATTCAGACATAGTGTATCAAGAACTACGTTATCCAAGATATAGTGTTGTATCTCACACAAGATATGACTAGAATTTATGCATGTGTGCATGTATGTGTGTGATAGTAATAAAAATTTCATAAATAAAAGGAAAATATTTCTTAACATCAAGTTTAGTAAATGAAATAGAATACAAGCATCTCCTACATTATGGCTACTTCAGGTTACAGGATATCGTGCTTATGGTAATTGTAAAGTATGACTACCAATTTCAGGCTATGATCTGTAATTTCTCTCTTACGGAAACTGAGATAAATTTTAAGAATTTAAATCTACACTTTCTTCTTAGCCAAAAGGGTGCTTCTCTACGTTTTATCTTACATCAAATTAGTTATCAATTTGAAGAACCATAATCATCATACATACATACAGACAGACACATATACATATGCACACACACATATATATGTATGTATATATATATATATATTATATACATGTATATCTGTATGTGTGATTGTGTTAGTGTTTGTGTATCGCTATAAACACTTCTGGAATGTGATGCGGAATATTTCATCGTGAATGTGTGTGTGTATTTCCTTAGTTCACAATGAGCACCTTTTTAAGTGTCTATTTATATACATATATATATACATACATATATATGTATATATATATATAATTATATAAAGTAACTTTCACCACTACCACCATCACCACCACTGTCATCAACTTTAACACAGCCATTATCAATACTAAACCCAATACAATCAAACACCATTATCAACCGACCAATTCCTTAATGATCAACAACAATGGTAACAATAGTGTGAACAAGATAAGCAACTCCTGTCTCTATAATAAATAATAAAAAAAAACCTATCACGAGATAATGTGGTACTCTAGTGTATTTTAAATGTTGAATGAAATGTCTTTGACCTTGGGTCAATGAGCATTGTTTTGAGACTAAACAGCAACAACAATACAGTTAACAAGCACAACGTGACCAGTGCCACCACTGACGATACTCCTGCTGTCATATTCACCTCCATCACCAACACCACCACTACTACAAACCCAACATACATACATAATACATACATACATACATATATACATAATGCATACATAGGAGCAGGAGTCGCTGTGTGTTAAGAAGCTTGCTTCTCAACCACATAGTTCAGAGTTCAGTCCCACTGCGTAGCACTTTGGGCAAATGTCTTCTACTATAGCCTCGGGCTTACCAAAGCCTTGTGATTGGATTTGGTAGATGGAAAATGAAAGAAGCCTGTTGTATATATATGTGTGTGTTTGTGCGTTTGTCCCCACCACCATCACTTGACAACCAATGTTGGTGTGTTTACGTCCCTGTAATTTAGAGGTTTGGCATTAGGGACCGATAGAATAAGTACTAGGCTTATAAAGAATAAGTCCTGGGGTCGATTTGTTCAGCTAAAGGCGGTGCTCCAGCATGGCTGCAGTCAAATGACTGAAACAAGTAAAAGAATAAAGAATAAAAGAATACATACATACATTTATATGTATATAAACATACATTACGATTTGCTGTATTTCAGAAAAATCATCATGTCATATGAAATCGTAGTCATGGCTGGTGCTGGTGACACATAAAAGGTATCTGTGCTAGTGACATGTAAAGGACACTTGTGCTGCTAATATGCAAATAAGGTACTCATGCCATCAGTGACACATAACAGGCATCCACTACACTTTTGGAGTTGTTGGCATTAGGAAGAACATCCAGCCATAGAAACTACACCAAATCAGACTGCAACTTGGTGCAGTTCTCCGGCTTATCAGTTACGGTCAAACCATCTGACCCATGCCAGCATGGAAAGCAGATGCTAAATGATGATGATGATGATAATGGTGATATCTATAATAATAAATGTCAAAGCGAATTTCTGTGTGTCAGTGTGTCACACTTTGAACCCCCCCTTCTCTCATTATTCAATGACACTTCTACTATTCCTCATGTTGAGGTAAGAGTAATAGTATTCATAGAAACGGTGAGGGTGGTAGTAGAGTGACAGTTGTGATGATAATGGGGTGATAGTAATAGTATGAGCTGTAGTTGCGATAGAGGTGGAGGCGGTGATGATGATGGTGGTGTTGGTAGCCGAAGCAGTTAGGGATAGTAAACAATGTGAAAGAC
>NC_068984.1:66265612-66274370 GCF_001194135.2 Octopus bimaculoides
ATATATATATATATATACGTATGAAGTTTCAAAAATAAAATAATACATTACTACTCTATATAATGTATCAAGTTCCCCTTTTGTAAATGCAAATGCACTTTCCCTAAGCATGAAAATTAGTAGATATCTCTGTGATAGTAATTCATAATTCTTTGAAATTTCCTCTTCTTTTCTTTGAGAATAAGTAATAATTATTCTTGGCAATAATTATTAGTTCAGTGAGAATTTTCAACATAGTTATTCAGTACATCAACACATCATATACATCACACCTTTATATACATATATATATATATGAGTGTGTGTGTTTGTGTGTGTATATATATATGTGTGTGTGTTTGAGTGTGTATATGCGTGTGTGTCTGAATGTGTATATGTGTGTGTATACGTAGTGAAAGAAGAAGAGGTGGGAGGAGAGAACAAGACTGAACTCATATAAAATAAAATTATAAAATATTATTTTATTGAGGTTAATCTTAAACATGTAGTATGAGCGTCTACAATACTGATTACCATCAGGATATTTTAAAGATATTACTGTATTAAATCTTGCATAAAACAACTTCCTAGTACATGATTTATTCAAATATTGGATGATGTGTAAGATAAGATAATTGAGAACTCTATTTAAAAGTGGTCTAGCAAGAGATGTATTTTTATATCTGATGTCTTTGTCCATTAAAAGAGAAACATTAGAAAACAGATTTATAATAGTTTCAAGCACAAGCACAAGTTAAACAAAATCTTTAAAGGGAAGGGTGTGTAGTCAATTAATCGATTATATTGATTAAATCATTTGACTGGTGTCCATTTTTATGGACACAGGAGATATGAAAAGCAAGGCTGATCTCAGTGAGATTTGAACTTGAAACATAGAAAGATGCAACAAAATGACTGAAGTTCTTTTGTCTGATGGCTATCATTTCTCTCCTTATTTTTAAAATTAAAAAAAAAGCATTTAAAAGATAATTATCCTATGTGCTAAGTCTAATGAATAAAGTTAATTTAAAATAGACGTACATGATCAAAATACCAGTCTTCTTGATACTAGGAGAAGCAGTTTAGATACTGTGGTATTTATGCTTTATTCAAAGACATTTAGTGAACTAAGTGAAATATAGCTATTCCATGAATGGAATCTAGATAGGACACTCAGTTTTGTAAGAATTTATCAACCGTGCTGTTACTGATCATATGATGATGATGATCATCATAATAATAATAATAATAATAATAACAATAATAATAATAACTGCTTTGATGCAGTTCTAAGCAGTGGCTCGTATGGCTTCTGATCTTAACTGATTGGAAGTGTTATCGTGTACATTGTTTTGTCTCGGTATAAAAGATGGGCTACAGCAAATATTCTGCTTAATACCATAGATTTGCTTGTCAATTGCTTGACCTTCACCAGTTGAGCATATCCCTTAGTGGCTGATGATATGTGCATCACTAAGCATGAGCAGAAGTAGGTGGGGAGCATCACATCCATGTGTTTAGAGGAATTCTTTGGGGTTTTAATAAATCACTTCTGGCGGCATGGGTGTTTTGTTCATCATCCTTAAACAAACCTTATTCAGAGATCTTTTGAGTAGGATGGGCTACTCAATCTAAAGAAACTTCTAACTGGGGCCCACCTACAAGATCATGCACTGTTTATCTTGATATGAGATCACTATGTCGTGCACATATGGTTGTGATGCATGTACCTTATGTACCCTTATCAAACTGAAGCCCACGATAGGTATACTGAGCTTTGTATATTTTTACCCAGTGTCACTTTGATTGCATGCATTGCTCTCTCACTCAATAATAATAATAATAATAATAATAATGATAAAGGTCACTCAAAATGTGAAAACAAACACACTCTGGGATATGCCAATACACACCAGATAGAGAAATTAAGACTAACAACTAGATATAGTTATCAGAGATCACCAAAAAAAAAGATGCCTTCTAATCGATGTATCAATACCAACAGATGACAATGTTTCTCTAAAAGAAATGGAGCAACTTTCAAAATACAATGATCTGAAAATAGAGGTAACTCGAATGTGGAGCCTAAAAACAGAAAAAATATCTATAATAGTAGGTGCATTATGCATGATAAAAAACATTCAGACAAATACATGACAAAACACCAGGACTTACAAGTATATATAACATACAGAAAAATAACACTACTAGGTACCACACACATCCTATGTAAAGCACTTTCAATACAGTGAAAATGAGTGTACAACAAACCACAGCACATACCCAAGACACACAGAGCTTGGTAATGCAGTGAAAGCACATGATAAAAATAAGATTACTGAATAGTAATAATAATAATTTACAAAAATCTATGTATGTACTATTAAACTTTGGAATGAAATTGAAGATATAACATTTTGTACAAAACTCATTTAGATTATTCATAAGACAGTTGACTAATAAACTATGGGACGAATTCAAAAACATAACCTATTATAGATACAACATTTATATTATTCATATAATTCATAAAACTGATGAATAAATACTTTAAATAAAGTATGATTTGTGTACGTACATATGTGTGTGTGTGTGTGTGTATGTATGTGTGTGTATCATGTGTGTGTGTGTGTGTGTATGTATGTGTGTGTATGTGCATGTGTGTGTGTGTGTATGTGTGTGTGTGCATGTATTTACAGGAGCAACTTCTGTGGTTTGTTCACAGCAACTGTGGTTTCAAATTCAGCCATATTAACTTTTCTCTGTTTCGAATATAAGGACATACCATAGTACAATGTATTAAGATTTGTTCAAGCTTTATCAATATAGTTTTGGCGTAGCAGAGTAATATTATACATAGATTATATTTTTGATTTCAATCCATAGTTAAGATTGTTTACTTCTTGATGGAAAGATAAAAATAATGGATAACAACTCCCAATGCAGAAGAAGTGACAAGTGTCTAATAAAGAATATTTTTATAAAAATATATTTTCCCAAGACTATATTTCCAGTGCTATGTACGTGGACTTCACACTATCTCAAGAAGGAAACAATTCTGAAGAATTATTCCATTTTTGTATTTGATTTGCAAGATTCTTGATGTGAATTTGTGCATTGAAACAAATTTTGTTGCATCCTGAGAGTGTAATTACACCAATAATAATAGCACACACACAGGTTCAATTCCACTTCTTTATTATTAGTCAATCCAACTGTCTAATCACTGAAAAGGTTGCTAACAGCAATGAAAGAAATTTGATGTACAAATAAACTGATTGACTGTTTAACCAATATGCTGGACAAATGATCAATTAATTAGTTGGTTAGTTACTCAATCAACTGACTAATAAAAAGAAGTAGAATGGGGTCTGTGCATGTGTTGTTATTATTATCGGCATAATGACTAGACACAGCAAAATTCTAAAGAAACAACTTTGAAAATAAAATTATGTGTTTTATGTACACATAAGACCTTTTTATAAATTTCAAAATAACCATGGAATTTCTGCAGGATCAGCTAGTTTTCATTATTGCATTGACATTGTGTATATTTAATTTTCTAATGAGCTGAGCCCATAATTGAAGCTGTAGCTAATTAACTTCACTTTGTAAAAAGCATCACAGTCATGCTTTCTAATTTTATCCTTTCCTAAGCAATGGTGTTGTTTTGCGAGACAAGAGCAACCTTCATTTATGATTGTTTGAAATAAGTTCACAACACAGATTAAGTTTCCAGTGGTGACCTTTTCATTTTTAATTTTCATATACCTGCATCAGACATGATAACATCTGTAACAAATATCCCACTAATCATAGGATTTGGGTACACTTCCATCATTATCAAGCAATTTGTAAAGCCTTATGTCATTATCAACGCTAAACAACACCTCGGAACTTTCCAGGAAGTAGCTTGTACTCGGAAATTCCCAAGAAGTCCATTCCTCGGAACTTTCCAGGAAGTCCCAGCCTCAAAACTTTCCATGAAGTAGCCCATATGTGTTTTGGGGAAAGAGGATCTTTTGAAGTGGGCGTCAAATGAAAAGAGACATGGACAGTTTTATGACTGAACTTCTTTTGAAGTTTGCATGAGACGGAAGAATCGATGTGTGTGCGTGTGTGTGTGTGTATGTTTGATGGGGTGTGCGAGACAGAGAGAGAAAGAAAGAGAGAGATAACTGAAATTTTCTATTCAGTTTTTGTAGTGAGTGAATGTGTGAGTGATTGACGGTGAAAAAAACGAGAGAGAGAGAGTAAATATGTTTGTAAGTATGTATGTGTGAATGGCTTCAGTGACACACACTCACATACACGCACGCATGCAGGTTGATTTAATCGATTTTCTCGGTAACTATGGGGGCTAGGAAAAAATACAAAGCACGTTCCAATCCATGCACCCGTCTCCACATGTGTGCCATTTTTCACGCGAATCCACCCAGCCGTTTGACCATGAACCTCGAGACAAGAAAGAATACAACAGTCGCCAATGTTCAATTTATATTATAGATATATGACAGGCTTCTTTCAATTTCTGTCTACGAAATCCATTCACAAGCTTTTGGTGGGTCTGAGACTATTGTAGAAAACATTTGCCCTAGGTGCTACGCAGTGGGATTGAACCCGGAACCATGTGGTTGGGAAGTAAGCTCCTTACTACACAGCCATTCTTGCACTTTTTTGTAACACTCTGCTGCTTTCATATTTACATACATTTAATAAGAAATTTGCATTTCCTCTATATAATAGTTTCAACTCTTACACATGCATGTACATAAATTAAATAGCAGAAGTGCATGTAGATATTTTCCAAGAATTGTATCTTGTAGCTTGCGTTACAGTTCTTTTGAAGTTTTAAAGCTCTAAATGATATGAGGATAAAGCAAAAATATTGAAATGAAAGGTTGATTGAAAAGGAAAATATTTTGCCATTCAAATATCTACATTAACAGAAAGTAGTGTTTTGGATATTCAATTAGTAAGTAACAGAGGAAGAATTTCACTGTTAAATGTAAAACAATGTAGAGATGTTTATATTTAAGGAAAAAATACAATGAAAGTTAGAAATGATGATGAAGTAGAAATGTAAAATTCCAACTAGGATATAACATCAATGATCAAAGGAACACATACTGAGCTACTTAACAAAATTGGTAGTTTTCAAACTTTACACTTTAATACAAAGTTCAACAACAAACCTAAACAGAAACCATCCAAAAGCCAAGAAACTCTGGTCACAACAATGACATCAAAAGATGTCGACATGATAAACGAAAAATTATGTAAAACATGAGATGAACATTTAGCACCAAATGATCATTATATAAGTTTTATTTACATCAAGAGAGAAATACCAGGGAATATCAATAATATTATTGAAAATACTATTGATTTGTTATATAGACACAGACACAAAGCCTCAAATTAATTAGTCTTGTATGGCAGCTTTATATTGTTTTGTCTGTCTTCATCATTTCCTAAATGCTCTCAGTTATATTATGTACATTCTGCTTCTTGTTTCTGTTCATTGAGACAATGGATACCCTTCCTTCCGTCAAGGTTACTGAATTATCCACTTAATGTTTTTACTACATTACAGAGCTGCAGGTGATTTGTTTTTATTTTGAATTTATATCGTTGACTACTTTAAAATTTTCATTCTTAACCCTTTCACTGTGAAATTAAAGTTCATGGTTATTTCAGTAATGAAGTTAAATATTGTTACGATCAGACAAATTAATAATGTAAGAAAAAGGGGTAACCTTCTGATCGCAACAACAAAGTGTTCAAACAGGGAAGTAAATGTTCATATATGGAGATTATGTCCAGTCTCAATGGTTTCAAGGTAGGCAGTGAATGGTCCGACCCGTATGCATCTCCGTCTCTCATTCTGGTTCTATCCGCGCCAAGCTCCAGCTATCTTCCCCGCTCCCCTTTTTAACAGAAAGTACGAGATTACCTGCCTTGCTCGTTAACAGGAAGTGTACGAGGTTACCTGTCTCGTACTATGCTAACTTCCTGTATATATAATTGGTTATCCATACCAACGTTATTTCATTTCTGCCAAACGGTCGTTGACAAACGTTTATCTCGCCACCTTCGGAAAATATAGGGTAAGTTCTCACCCTTCATTATCTTATCGGAATACATAACAATATTTATGGAAAAAAAAAAATCATATAGAATTGGTATTTTTTGCAAGTCACATTGCTTCAATAAACTTAACATATCTGAAGAGAAAATAGTTTCAACCATGACATTTCTCAACAAAAGGTAGATTGGTATATAAAACTGTTTTCCACAGGTAAAGGTAATGAAATTTTGAGTGAATATATTTGCTTTGCATAGTAAAAGGGTTAAAAGCAAAAATCCTTTTGTATATAATCAGATATTTTTTTGTTTTATGATCAAAAAGTGATATTGAAAACATTGACATTATTTAACAATTTCCTGACATGCTGAAGAGACCACCAATCTTTTTGTTGCTTCTCCAAAAATTACTTTAGGGTTCTGTTTTGAACAAGAAAGTTTGCAAATGTGCCCCAAAACAGCTTTTTAAATTTTTAATTCCTTCTTTCTTCTTCCCATTTTTTTGTTTTAAACTTTTTCAAAACTCCTTTGTATTTTTTGGCGGTAGAAGAAGAGGGTGGGAATTCTATATTTAAAATAAGGGAGGTACAATAATGGAAAAATATTTTTTCAAATTCTCTCTTTTACTCTTTTACTTGTTTTAGTCATTTGACTGTGACCATGCTGAAGCATTGCCTTTAGTCGAGCAAATTGACCCCAGGACTTATTCTTTGTAAGCCTAGTATGTTTCTATATTTTTGCTTCACCATATCAAAAACATTAAAAAAAATGTAAGTCAAGTTTAAGTGCAGTTAAATTGTAGCAGAGGTACAATTTTTCAGGACAAGGCTTGAAACAAACCTAAAAATCAAGTCTTCAACACTGTAACATTGTATATAATATAATCTAATATTCTTAAACTTGTTTACATTACTTCCTGTAATAGTTCATAATTTCCTTCAGTGCTTCTTTATTTAAACAGCTTTATTATTTTTTTTTTTCAAATAATAATGTTAAAGAATAATAATAAAAGAATTATATGCGATAAGATGTATGCTCTTCTCTCTCTTTATATACTCAGAAGTAATTTTCTTCCCCGAACAGCAACTCTCTTTCATTTTCTATCTCTACAACATTATACACAGCTTCCAATAAGATCACTATATATAAACAGAATATGTGTTTTATGTGTGTAAATGGTATTTCTTGTAGAACAACTTGCTTCCCCACTTCTGTTTTAAATGTTAGTTTTCTTTTTCTATGTAAAGACATACTGTAGAAGTATTTGTTCGTCAGTAAAGAACTTAAAATTTCAATATTTGTAGGCTTGGCCCAAGTGTATATTGTATGTAGCTAATAACTTCCTGAAGGTTCAGCTTCCTTTTGTTTTCATGCTGCAAACTGTCATCCACCATCCTCCTCCTCATCATCATTATCATTATCATCGTCATCTTCATCATAATCATCATCGTAACAGATGAGTTCATTTATAAAATATTTAGCCACATCATCTCTTGAGTGTTTCATTAACAAAGACTGATTATCAGTTAGATAATGTAAATCATATAGTCAAATAGTATTGATTGTCAAGTCTTCAGAGATGTGAAACTCTCATTTGTATGATTATTTGTTGTAGAGTGTAAAATTTAAACTGCACCATATAAACAAAAACACACACACACACACACAAACATATGCACACACATACATACACACAAACATACATACATGGATACATACATACAAACATACAAACATACATACATACATACATATATCTATTTACATATAAGAAAATGAGATGATGAATAAAAAATAAAAAATTAAAGAATACTTTCAAATACAATCCACTACCTATTTAAAAATTTGTTCTCACTCTTATAAAATTGATCCAACAACCCTACCATCACATGTAATGTTTCTACATTTTTGCTTCACCATACCAAAAACATATTAAAAAAAGTCAAGTTTAAGCACAGTTAAATTATCTTATGAACTTCATTAGCATGGAGCTGTTTCTGATATAAGATGCAGTGGACTCATACTTGAGTGCCTCGGCAACCCCTTATAGCTTCATTGGAGCCTATATATATATATATATATATATATATATATATATATACACACAGACACACACACATGATTAATGACATTGATCATTCAGGAAGAATTGACTATCGTAACTCATTAATCAACAACAGTATGAAAAATAATTTTTGTTAAATTGTCTGTGTTCTCTTTGTTATTTATTTATTTATTTATTCATTTATTATGCTGATCTATAATCTATAATCAATATTATTCAAATCTTGATCAGTCCATAGTTTTTTCTGAACATTGCATGCCAAGGACTGTTTTCAGAATTGTAGGGTGTAATTTGAGGGAAGTTTGGCTGCTATCTTTAGCAAGTTAAATTTTAGCTTGTTTTCTTAATTATCTTTTATCTTCTACCATTTACTTGTTCCAGTCATTGGACTGAGGCCATACTGGGGCATCACCTTGAAGAGTTTTAGTCGAATGAATCAACCCCAGTAGTTATTTTTTAAAAGAGTGGTACTTATTTTATTGGTCTCTTACATGAAAATGCTAAGTTATGGAGATGTAAAGAAACCAACACCAGTTGTCAAGCATAACCACACACACGTATACACAATATACACATGTGTGTATATATATATATATAGATATATATATATATATATATATATATATA
>NC_068984.1:66274655-66275760 GCF_001194135.2 Octopus bimaculoides
TATATATATATATATATATATATATCATAAATAAATCATAAATACAAAAGAGAAGCACACTCTAATTATTAGAGCAGAGCAATAGAGTATTTAGATAAAGATAGTTATGGCTGGTCTAAGGGGTTACCCACGGTTTCATGTCCTTAAAGCACTTAGCTTTATGGTGTCACTTCAGACCTTAATGGCTGGGCCATTAGTGTCTGAAGGGACACTGTAAAACTAAGCACTTTATGGATGTGAAACTGTGAGTAACCTCATAGACTGGCCACAACTATCTTTATTTAATATATATATATATATATATATAATGGGCTTCCTTCATTTCCATTTACCAAATCCCCTCACAAGTGTTTGATTGACATGGGGCAATAGGATTATAGTAGAATACACTTGACAATAGTAGAAGACACTTATCCAAAGTGTCATGCAGTGGGACTGAAATCAAAACCATATGGTTAGGAAGCAAACTTCTTACCACATGTCCTCATCTGCACCAATTATAATTTTACCTTTTTTTTCTTGTATGCGTTGGTTTATATTTTGAATACTGATATTTCTTTCAATCCAACATGAAAAAATGTCACTCAAAATTTGGCAGGAATACTTCAATAAATAACTAATTTAATGCTTATTTTCCATTTCATTTTAGTTCACATATTGAATAAAATGTGATTTGTTTCTTTTTTCATGTGCGTGTAAAACCATTATATATTGTACTGTCATTGTATACAAGTCATGTATCACCAGTTAAAAAGCAACTTAAAATATTACAAATTAAATGAAATGTGACATTTTTTTTTCGTGTGAATGTTCACTATTTCTTTTTAACAGCCTATTCACATTTCATGCACACATACACCTATTTATAAGACTGTCAGATTGTGGAAGAAAATAACAAACAACACCTTCAGAGATAATGTTAAATCTTGGCTGGGAAACTTGCTTTCAGATTGCCAAGAAGATAGGAAAGTGGTCAAAATGAATTACTTGAAAGTTAATAGAGAAAAACCTTTTTACCTATGTATCATTTACGTGCCATTGACTATATTCTATCTGTTTGTTTGTCTCTCAATGTGTGTATGTATGTATGCATATATGTATGTAT
>NC_068984.1:66276320-66276644 GCF_001194135.2 Octopus bimaculoides
ATAAATGACGGGCTTCTTTCAGTTTCTGTCTAACAAATCCACTCACGAGGCTTTGGTCGTCCCAAGGCTATAGTAGAAGACTCTTGCCCAAGGTACCACGCAGTGGGACTGAACCCGGAACCATGTGGTTGGAAGCAAGCTACTTACCACACAGCCACATGTAAATACTTTATTATTAAAGCTCCAAAAACATGAAGTAATTCACTCATCAGACATGTAAACAATCTATGTCCATTGTTGGAAACACACACACACATACACACATGTATGTATGCATATATTTATGTGCTTACTCTGTTACACACACACACACACACACACACA
>NC_068984.1:66276697-66279197 GCF_001194135.2 Octopus bimaculoides
TATATATATATATATATATATATATATATATATATATATGTAATTACATCACAATGAAATAGTTCACTCATTTGATATGCAAGCAATCTATGTTTGTTGTTGGACAAAAAAACTTACAACACATCTGCAGAATATATGTGGTGCATAAGCGTGCTGCAGTAGACTGGTTGAATTCATCGTTCCCATATTCTGTTACTGTATTTGCTGATGGCACTATGTATGTCACATGCAAGCAGGCATATAACATGTGAGTGTGTGTTTGTGTGTGTGTATGTGTGTGTGTGTGTCTGTATGAACAGAGATTAGTGATGTAAGTGCTATGTGAAGAAAACAAAGAGGGAAGAAGTAAAGAATGGGAGAGCAAGTAGAGAGAGTCAGAGCTTTACAGAAAGGTTAAGTTAGGGTTCAAGAGAAAACTAAGGAAAAAAGAAAAAAAAATGGTAAAGGGAGTGGGAAGCAAAGTGCAAAGCTGCTCCAAGTTATGCTTATGAACTAAAAATACTCAGATATGCATGCTTATTATCTTCCGTACCAGTTTTCACAACCAACTATCAACTATGAACATTTATATTTGTAGGCTACATACCATTTTCTATCCTTTTAGGAAAATATTCATATATTTAGAAATAAAATGATAAATTTGTGTGTTGCAGGGAGCATAACACAATGGTGTTATGGAACATTTTTTCTTATTGTTATAGATAAAAACCCATAACTGCTGGCATCCATAGTGGAAATCACCAATAATTTGGTGACAGGAGAATGGAAATGATATTTCCCTGGAACATTTCTTTTGAAAGAGTGATAAAATTAGATACAGATGTATTTTTTAGTGTGGAGGTGATAGAGATATTGTTAGATTCGCATTCAGATATCTATCTCTGTATCGCTACAAAGGCAAATACACATGGCTGTTTAAGTTCTACACTATAGCTGTTGTGCAATATGAGGTAAACCTCTTCTAAACCACACACTAGGGCTTTTTTGCTGTATCATGGCGAATGTCTTTACCAGTGTGTTGCTAAAATAGTTTATTACCATTTATTTCATTATAGATATACTGGAGAACGAACATTGTTTTGTGAATAATTAATTAATTAACAGGAGTTCTATAGCAATTCTTTATTAGGTATTGGCATGGGTGTGTTGTAAAAAGTTTGCTTCCTAACCACATGGCTCTGGATTCAATTCTACTGTGTGGTACCTTGCATAAGTGACCAGAGACTTGTGGTGGACTTGGTCGATGGAAACTGAAAGAACCCATCATGTGAGTGTGTGAGCGCGAATGCTTGTATATGTGTGTATCAGTGTGTGTGTGTTGTCCCCCACCAGCACTTGACAACTGGTGCTGATGTATTTGCATCCCTGTAACTTAGTGGTTTGGCAAAAGTGACTGATAGAATAAGTATCAGGCTTGGAAAAAAAATTAAGTACTGGGGTTAATCCATTCAACTAAAATTCTTCAAGGTGGTGTCCAACATGGCCACAGAGTAATGAATGAAACAAGTAAAAGTTAAAAGATAGGTAAATTCACCAATGTTAAAACTATGTGACTCAATCTTACACAAAGAAGGGCATCCAGGTTATAATGCTCCTAGACATCTCTAAATTAACAAGATGATCTTGGCTGGAATATTTTTGATCATAGGTTTGCTCAGTCTTTCAAATCACACTATATCATTCTTGAAAATGATAAATTGAATAATGTGATCCTGGATTCCCTTGCATTTAAGGAAAAGATGGAATGACTTAGCTGAAGCTGAAATGCTCTCGAGTCTATGTCTACTCAATCAGTGCTGACTTGGGCTAAACAACTCCCTCATTAGGAGCAGGGATGGTTTTAAGCCAATTAGACAGATTTGTTTAAATAGAACCCAACACCGAGAGAAGGCCCTGAGCACACACTTGAGTGGAGGATGCTATGATGAATTTTCAGTATATTGATGTAGCTAATGGTGAAGCCTCAAGCTCTCAATAATTTTCAGCTGGGACTTGCATACTACATGAAACATAGAACATCAGCCTTCAGCATTTTGCAGGGTTGAGTGACAATTCTCTTATTGGCCCTTACACTTCCTAGTACCAGCCCTGCCTAGTCAAAAATTCAATATTCCTTCTGATAGTTATTATTTTTCATCATTTAGGTCAGGCACAAGCAAGCTTTTGTGAAAAGGGGGCCACATGTGACATGGTTCATCATCAAGCAGGCCATGCTAGTGTAAAAAAAATTTCAAGATAATATTTGATTAGGTGTATCATTCAGAAAGTCCTGCAGGTTGCACATTTTCGCAGTTTGCCCATGACTGATTTAGTTTCTGTTGTGTCTTCAGTCTAGAGTTTTCACAATTACATGTCTATGCTTATTTATACTTCATAAATGGAATATTTTAGTCTTAAAGTTTTAGACATCGCTGTATAGTTTCTCATGCTTATATCAGTATTTCCTTTTGTCATTCTTTCATTATTTGTGAAATTTCTCTCTCAATAAACTCTGTTTCTA
>NC_068984.1:66281961-66302526 GCF_001194135.2 Octopus bimaculoides
CTATACATATTGACTTGTGTTCTGAATCCAATCCCCTGCTTAGTTCTGGCTGAACCTTATAAACTTCCGCATTTCTTTCTTTCACCACATTAATTCTACTTTTTCCTCCTATCTGCTTTATTCACTGCCTTCATTCCTTTCTGCTCAATTTGACTTGTGATCTTCAACCCTTGATGATCTGTACTCTTTTTCCTGCCTGCCTGCCTGCCTGCTTGCTTCATTATTGTTGTCTCCCTCAATACCTATAAATACGACCATACTACAACATTAAGTAGCAATCCAGTGAGAGAGTCTTGACATGGTCATTCAGGAAGCTAGAAATAGCAACCAAATCCATTTTAAATCTCACATTATCTCTTGAGAAAACAGAAGAATATATTGGATAATATAGGCCTCAAAAATAAAAGGTGATGGCCATATATTGAATATATTTGATCATAGGTCTGCTTGACTAGGGTATGACCTGGAGTTAAAAAGTAACAATGCCAACTTCTCTTCATTTCTTTATAAATAACTTGTCAATGCTGCTTGAAATGCTAGCAATTCTATCATCTAACATCACATGTGTGTGCACACATTTGCACACAGTCACACACAGTCTTATTCTGTTTTATGAATATTGTTACCTTGATCTCACTTCCTCTCTTACTCACTGAAGCATCAACCATTACTAGTCCTGTTAAATTTTTTTCTTTTTGTTTTTAACTTCACTTACCATATATAATTATAGTCAAAGGCAGTATCGCTGGCACAAATAGCATAACATCGTAATTGGTTTCTAAGTTAAATAATAAGACTTTCAAGAATATTATAACAAGCAAATCATTTTATTTTAAGATTTATTTATTTATTTTTATCTAATTTACTTAAATATTATTATTCTATGACTTCAATATTTCTCACAAATCTTTTGGGGAAAAGGTTAAAAAAAATGAATAAAATGTAAGGGAACAAATCGATGTGGATTAAAAAGTCCAAACCTTTAGGGAAATCAGTGAAAAGATCATAATTTTAAGCTAAAGAAAATTCATCTGAAGGATACAATTGTACGAAATATGCTTCATTTCTTAACAGAAGAAAAAAATGAGGGAAAAATAAAAATAACAGAACAGATTTAAGAAAACTTAAAAAATAAAATTGGTCTCTTTATAAATTAGGACCCTACAGGTAGTATTTCAATTGATTTATAAATGTTCTTGTTGCTAGAGCTTGATAATTAATATTACATAATACTAGGACAATGAACAGGCAGGCCATGTATTGTTGAACAATAGTCTCTATTTATTTATGTATTCACTTCTTCTATTTACACAAATGCAATTTCAATTAGAAAACAGCAGGAAAATTCAGCACTATGAAGAAAATTAGATATAATGAAGTAGAAAAGAAAATGTAATAATAATAATAATAATAATAGCAATAATAATAATAATAATAGCAATAGCCCTTGTCAAACTGATGAAGCTATGACATTGAACATGTAATAATAGGAGGACTATAGCATAGATTGTATAAGAGCAACAAAGGATTACAAAAAGGTTAAAATAAAATTTTTGAATAGGAAAAGTAAAAGAAATAGAAATTCAAAAAAGCTTTTAAAAATAGACACCTGTGACTTTTTCTAGCCAATCAAAACACAGCACTATAGTTCTAAATATTTCATCTGCTTAAAAATGTCCATGAAAAGTTATTTTGCCTTAAATGAATCTCAAGAAACGACATGATTTTGCTGATTCTTTTAACATGAAAGAAGAATAAACGATTGAACTGTTAAAAATACATAAATTTCAATAAATCTAATAAACAAACAGACTGGAAATCATGCACATATACATTTACACTGACAATCACACTCATATTCACAGATTTTCCTCCTCCTCCTTCCCTACCTTCTCTTCTTCTTCTTCCTCCCCTCTCCCGCCCCCATCCTCCTCTCAGGTCCTTTCTTCCTCCACATCCTCCTCCTACCTTTTTCAGGTTATTATTATTGTGCATTGAACATAGTTAAAGTAAGTGATTGTTGATAGACACCTGGTTATTTTGAATATATTTGTGGTGATCTTTCAACTGATGTGCATACAATGAATGATTACAAAGTGGAAGAGAGTGAGTGAAAGAAAGTGTTAATCAGTTACAAAAAGATACATGAAGGATAAATATTGCACCATGCTTCAAACTTCATACAATTACTTCTCAACTTATATATATATATAATTAATTCAAAAATAGGATAAAATCTTTTTCAAGAATTTTATCAAGAAGCTAGCGTGAAAAAATTCATAAGGGGAAAAAAACCCATCATTTTTTTATTCCCAAGAATATATTTATTCATTTATATTTATATAAGGGCATTACTACAGAATAATGCCACACACTAGACTTCGTATTTATTATCGAAGTCTAGTGTGTGGCATTATTCTGTAGTAATGCCCTTATATAAATATAAATGGACAGACAGACAGATAGATAAGTGAGTGGACAAATGAAAGAATGTGGAACTGAACATGCTTGGTAAGAGCTTCTTATTTAATCAGAGTTTGAGTCAACTTGATGTAACTTTGAGTTTCATAGGCTCATAGAATGAATCTAGTTCATCGAGTATTTAGAGATCAAATTATAGGAAATGAGATAAATTGGCTTCTAGATGTTAGGCTCTTATTGGTCAACTCAGATCACATGGTGTTATTGGTTTGGAAGTGACATCAGTTCTTATATGTACGTACGTACATACATACATACATATATAGATGCATATATGCATATATAATCGAATCTAATAAACTAAATTCCACTTCAAGGTCAACAACTGATGTTAAAATAGAAGACACTAAGACATTTCCCCAGATGCAAAACAAGACTCCTTACTTAATCACATACTCATCTCAGGGTAGCCCTGGTTGAGAAGATCTATGGTAAAAAGTGTTTTAGCTATGAACCTCACATCTTTTTGCACACCAGAGATTACTTTGTCCAATGCAGGCTTCTTTGCTTAAGAATCTCTAGCATGATTAGAGGAAAATTTGACTATCATTTCCAACAGGCCAAACAAATGTGAATGAACAGCTGTGCTTCAGGCAGTGTAGTATGCAATGAATCAGCTGAATCCAAGAGAGCCAGGTCATTTGAACAGTAGCATAGAAGAATCTTTATAATTCCTGCACACTACATTTACCAATTACATATTATGTCAAGATGCCCAGATGTGATCAAACTATGAAACAATATCCAATTATTTCTGTATAAAACTGTCATCTGGCATAAACTACTTAAGCTTATTATGATGTGTGAAATTGCAACCTGAATCAGTTGACTAATTTTGGGAAGTGCAGATTGCTGTCTTCTCTATTTCCATTCCTAGTGTAATTTAATTCCAAGCATTCCAAGCACACGTGTGCATGCGCACATACACACACATGCACACACACAATTCTTTATGATACTTATTGAGCAGACCTGTGTTCAAATGCATTCCTGTCATGACCATCCATTCTTTCTCTCTATCTTAATACCATATTATCCAATGTATACTTGGTTTCATTACTCTGATAGGTTATGTGTGCTTTGAGGGAGATTTGGCTGCTATTTCTATCAGGTTGAGTGATCATGGAGAAATTATCCACTCCTCTTTGCATAGTAGAAGTGAACATAGCTGTTATTGGTTAGCACTCATTTCATCTCTGATCTCATGGATCAACGATCAACCCCCCACGCCTCCACCAAATAAGACCATGTCATCTTTTTCAAACAGTTTATTTAAGAGTACATTATACAGTGTGTCATAAAGACGCATTACTCAGTGGTTAGAGCGTTGGGCTCACGATCATGAGGTAGTGAGTTTGATTCTTAGACAGGGCTGTGTGTTGTGTTCTTGAGTAAGACACTTTATTTCATGTTGCCCCAGTTCACTCAGCTGTAGAAATGGGTTGTGACATCACTGGTGCCAAGCTCTATTATTTTTACCTTTCTCTTGTATAACATCAGTGGCATAGAGAAGGAAGGCTGGTATGCATGGGCGACTGTTGGTCTTCCATAAACAACATTGCTTGGACTTGTATCTCGGAGGGGAACTTTCTAGGTGTAATCCCATGGTCATTCATGACCGAAGAGGATTCTTCTATCCAGCATGTATTCTTCTTATTTAAGATTGTAGTGTGTGATTTAAGGAAAATTTAGATGTTATTTTTTCATTCATCAAGCATCTCTGTAGAAGCTTTCTTGTTAGTTTTTGAGAACATAGCAAATTTGTATATATCTTTTATCTTTTACTTGTTTCAGTTATTGGATGGCAGCCATGCTGGAGCACCACCTAGTAGAGTTTTAGTGAAACAAATCGTCCCAAATACCAATTCTTTTAAAGCCTGGTATTTATTCTATCACTCTCTTATACCAAACTACTAAGTTATGGAGACATAAACAAACTGATACCATTTCTCAAGCAAACAGCGGTGGGGACAGATACAAACTCATACACACACACACACACACACACTACCCCCTCCTACATATATATGGAGCATTATTAATTCTGACATATTTATTCTCTCTATTTTCTCTCTCGTTCAATCTGTTTTCATTCCTCATTCAAAGACTTCTATTTTTCCTGCTTGTAACACTATTTTCAGCCTGTGTGTTGTTCTTTCACCTGTTTTTGTTCTTTGAATAAATTTTTTGAACCATATATATATATATATATATATATATATATATACACACACACATGCACAGAGGGTGCAATGGGTAAATTGTTCCCATTTTTTTTGTTTAATTTCATATATGCACATTGTTTGTTCTTGATTCTGTTGACTACACAGTGTAGTAGGGTCATTTGGGCACCATCTTTGAGAAAAACAGTACCATGACACATATCACTCTGCCAGAAATTTGGAAATGACATGCTGTACTGTTTGGCATTCATGCTAGAAGCTCCAATACGAACATTTCAGAGTGTTTGAGTGTCAATCTGAAGACGTGTATCAAGATTGATAAAAACCAAACATCCAGTCAACATCATTGTGTTTGGAGTGGTCACTAGGGATGGCGACATTATGCCTTCATTCATCTTCCCACACCGTCTCAGACTCAACACAGGCCTACATCAAGTGCCTGGAGGAGGTTGTACTGATTTGGGTCAAGTGGGCTCCTTTCAGTTTCCATCTATTAAATTCGTTCACAAGGCTTTGGCCAGCCTGGGGGCTTTAGTAGCAGACATTACTGAAGGTGCCATGCAGTGGGACTGAACTCAAAGCCACATGGTTGGAAAGCAAATTTTTTTACCACGCCACCACGCCAGCACTTTTTGTAAATATTGGTTAATGATAATTTACAATTAGTGTTAGTAACAGCAGAGATGGTAGTGAGGGTGGTTGTTGTAATGATTTTGAATATGACTGGAGAATGAATAAATAAATTTTATTAATTAATGATTCTTGTATTAGCGTTTTTATTATGATCAAATGTGCCATTGAGAAATGTTCTTGAAAGAAATCTTGTAGACTCACTCACTACGCAAGCATTAGACTATTATATTTTTTGTTGTATTTTGGATTGGTTCTTTTTTTTCTTTTTATTCAATACATTTGCCATGAAGTAAATATTAGCCAAGAGAAAATAAATTGTTAAACAATTAGATATTATTGATTCATTAAATTCCTTGTCAGGACAGTTGGTTCTGTAAATGAAACACCAGTTTCTTTCCATATAATGAAAATTAAGATGGCATTAATCAAAGACTTTTAGATAGATAAATGTTTCCTAAACAAAATCAATCTCTATAGAACTGTTAAGAAACACTAGCAACCAAATTATATATATATACATTTTTTTTTTTTTTCAAGTGAAACCAGAAGAATATTCTTCTCACCTGAAGTGATAGAAATTATTGTATCTAGACAGATTTCCTAGATAGTTTCAATATAATATATATTGACAGAAGCCAGGTAAGTTTAAAATGACGATATCTCTCTATCTCTCCATCCTTCTCAGTCTCCTCCTCTCTCTCTATTCCTTTGCTTTTTGTTCAAATAAATTTCTTTGCAATATTTTTTTTATATAAAATTTGTTTAAAGATTTTTTATTGTTATTTGAGTGATGATTTACAGAAAATTCATTGGAAAATATTAATTATTCCAAGACGTTCAAATGAAACTATTTTCACTTGTAAAGAACACACAAATTAATTTTTTTTCTATATATCTATTTACATATTTATTTTACTTTTTTTTCATTACTAATTAACTCCGTGAAGTGAAATACAACATTTTGTTATGTTCATCTTTAATATTGTGAAATTAATCTAAATAGTGCATTAAATTAAGTAAAATAAGGATGTTTAGTTTCATTTTAGTTTTGCAATACCCAAGACATTTCTCTAAAAATGATAAGTTCTTTGTGACTACTTTTACAACCTAATGGAACTGCTTTTATTTTAGTAAGATGTAGTAGAGTTTCTGGCAATCACTTTGTTCATTTGATAGCAGTTTTATCAGACAGAATAAGATGCCAGTGTATAGGCTGGATATTTCAATTAAAACATTATTTCTTGGAGGTTGTCCAAGTCTATCTCACTACACAAAAGAAAAAAATAAAAGAAAGGAAAAGAACAATAAGGAGATAGTACTATATTGTTTCAGTCAGGCTCTCCAGTGACTAAGAGAAAAAAGAGAGAGGAGAGAGAGAGAGAGAGAGAGAGAGAGAAAGAGAGAGAGAGAGAGAGGGAGAGAGAGAGAGGGAGAGTGAAGGAATATAGTGGGCAAAATTGAGTAGGAAAATAGAAAGAACAGAATGAAAGAGATGGACAAACAGACAAATAGATAGGTAGATAGATTGATAGATAAAGAGAGAGAGAGAGAGACAGACAGACCGACCGATATACATACAGTCAGATAGACAGAGAGATACAGACAGACAGACAGATAGATAGATAGATAGATAGATAGATAGATAGATGAGGGGAGATAGAAAAAGTAGATCTGAGTGAAATAGGAAAGGGAAAATGTAGGGAGGACATGTGAAAGAAGAAGAAAAAAGCAAAGTTAGAGAGAGAAAAGAGAAGTGAAGAAAATGAGAAAACTAAGAGAGATACAGCAGCAGCATCATCATCATCATCATCAGTAGTAGCAGTAGTAGTAGTAGTAGTAGTAGTAGTAGTAGCAGTTGTAACAAACCAAAGATTTTTGGTAGCAATTCAATTGAAAGAAAGAGTTAGATAGATAGATAAAAAGATAGAAAGATAGATAGACAGACAGCCAAATGGATTGATAACCAGATAGATAGATAAACAGACAGAAAGACAAGAAAATAGATAGATAGATAGACAGATAGATAGATAGATGGGTAGATTAAAAAATAGATTGATAGATAGAGAGAGATGATGTGAGAGAGGGAGGGGGAGGATAAGGGAGTGAGAACAAGAGACTCACAATTAGATACACCAGGAGAAAACTATTAAATAATGAATTGTACAAAACATGATTAAATATGTCAGGTTGATTGATAGCCAAATAATTTAGAAAGAGGACACTAATAAACCTGATTGAAAGATTTCTGTGATTTTGTTTGCCAAGAGAATACATAGAAAATGGTACTATTGACAAAAATTGTTTTGCTTCATTTAATGTTGTTGCAGCTGTTATTATTTTGCATTTTATTCCTTTAAATCTATAAAGCAAAAGATGTGTAAAAACACTGTCCTAGTTTACCCCGCAAATAAACTGACACTGCACTTCTAAGCTTGTACACACACACGTGTGTGCTCGCACACACTCACTTATATGTATATATATCTATCTGTCTATATATATATGTGTGTGTGTGTGTGTGTGTATATATATATATATATATATATATATATATATATGATGATTCTCCGAAACAAAATGAAAATGCTTAATAAATAATTATCCCAAAATTCTGACTACCTCTTTTTTCTTAATATATAAAATCTGTACACAACTTCAAACAATCTATATATACATTTATACGTAGGTACATACATACATACATACATACATGCATACATATATGTACATACATGAATATATACAGAATAGATAAGGAGTTTTTGTCAACTGATTTAAAGTTATAGGTGTGTACTATGAACGTATTGAATGTCCTAAACTGAAGGTCTTTTTCAAGTGATGCCAAACGTCTTGCTTTTTCAATTTTACTTTAACCTTTAGCATACCTGCATGCATACACACACACTTACACATAAATATTCTATTTCAGAAATTATGAATATTGAAATTAAACTATTAGGATTATTTGAAAGAGGAAATAACTAGGTTTTACAAATTAACTTTCAGAATACATTTTATCAATTAGGTCATTCAGTTTAGTTAAGAAAAGGAAAATAACAAGCTTTTACAAAATACATTTAAAAAAAATTATTTATTTAATTCAGTTCAAAAATAGTAATATTTCATATTTTTTATTCATTTCTACCTTTTATTGTGTAAAAATTTGTATATGTTTTCACAAAAAAACTATTTTCAAAATTTTACCCATAGAAACTAAGGTGCAAGCATGGTTGTGTGTTTATGAAGTTTGCTTTGTAATCATGTGTCTCCTACTACAATACCAAACTGACTAAAAGGCTGTGAGCAAATTTGATAGATGGAAACTGAATCATGTGTATGTGTGTGTTTGTGTTTCTATGAATCTTTCCTTCTGCCATCACATACTAATCCTGAAAATAATCCACCATCGTATACATGATGTTTATTTGTAATAGTTCACGCAAAAATTATTTGAACTAAAGTAGAATATCTCCTTACTTAAAAACAGTTGAGGGTTGGAAACAGGAAGAGCATCCCGCCATAGAAAATCTGTCTCAATGAATTTCATGTGACCCCTTACAAGCATGATAAAGAAGACATTAAAACAATGATGATGATGATGATGATAGTGACAACGAGAACAATTGAGATAATGATGATGACGATGATGATGAAATATATGTATTTCACATAGATCATGTGCTCAGCAACCCAGCACCTAAAGCTCAGGGTTACTATGCCTTGTGAAACCAATCTGTACACCACGAAACAAAAAGACAACTAACTTCATTGTGAGGTATGGACTGTATGAGAATAAATGAAGATGTTTGGTTCTGCAAATAGAGACTTGAATTCTGGCCCTACAAGTTTACAAGAGACTTGCTGATTTTATAAGTAGCAAACACTAGTTGCTGTTCCTAGTCCAGTGCCCAAACTAAGACTATGAAGAAGGAGGGTCAATATCAGGTTGAGGATACATCAGGATTCTCCTGAAGATTTAACCATTTAACATTCAGATTATATTGTCAAATGCAATGCTTACTTATTCACATTGTTTCAAATTAATCATGCATTACCTTATAGCTTTGAGATTTCAATGATGTGATAGTTTACTTTTAGAATGTCATCGTAGGATAGGTGTGAGTGGCCAGACTCATTTGGTTTCAACATAAAACAGGTAGAACATTTTGGCCAGATATATCTGGTTTAAATGTTAAAGGGTTAAAATATCTCATGGTATTAGCACAAAACCAAAGAGATTTATGGACACATTTCATCTGTCCTTACTATTGTTGTTCAATGTAGGAATAAGCTTTTTAGTCATAACTGTTAAGGCTGAATGATAGGCCATGTCAGTTGTTATAGCTTAGAGACTTCCACACCCAAATGAAGAATGAAGACCACTCAATTACATTGATGCTATTAACAGAGATTCTGTCAACATGAAGCTGAGGACCTATCAAAACTAATGGGTGAACAAAGATTTCTGGTATGAGGTAGTAGAATGCATCTTGGCTTCAACCACTTGAAGAAGTTGTTCCAACCCTGGACTACATGTTTACAACTTATTAGATTCAGTTATTTGAGAATGAAGTATTTGAATCATGTATTCAGTGCATCAAAGGATGCAGACGGTTGACTTCATGGTTGACTCATCAAGTATGTTTTATTGACTCTTTAATAACTTGGATCATTGGAGAAGTCATTCATTTCAAGAGGTAAAAATATAGCACTGATATACATTGGTAAACTAGTGAGTTGCTATATATTTATGTCAGAATTTCAGATTTAGTTTTTTCAGTCAGTAAACTAAACCATACAACATAATAAAGTTTACTTTGTTGTATAGCTATTGTATTTTCTACTTAAATCAGAAAAAGACAGCCACTCTCCTACAAAACTATTTCCAAACTTCTTTATACCAATCCATACTGTTTAGAAGACGTGTTCTATAAGATTTATGGCTGTGAAATGATCAAGAATAAAGGGGAAAAAAAAACCCAAAACATGATACTTTGGTAAATATATTAGAAAAAAAAAAACAAACCAAACATATCTTACAAAATGTTCTCTAACTTTTTTAAGCTATGCAATACTTTCAATCAGGAAAAAAAAAATCCTTTCATAATAATAGTGATGATGATGATGATAATAATAATAATAATAATAATAATAATAATAATAATAATAATAATAATAATAATAATAATAATAATAATAATTATTATTATTATTATTATTATTATAATCTTCTGTGATCCATCATTGATGTTCTGGCAGCAGCGTAGCAATAAATAACCATGTTATGAGATACACATTCTTAAAGTAGTAGTAAATAAATAGCCAGTGAGAAAATAAATGAATAAATAAGAGTTTGGTATTAGATTCAAAAAGTACAGGCAATACTATTATTATTATCATCATTAGCAACATCATCATCATTATTATTATTATTATTATCATCATTATTATTATTGTTATTATTATTATTATTAACAGTAATCATAATGATAATGATAATAACAATAATAATGATAATAATAATAATAATAATAATATATCTTGAAAACAATCATCATTTCAAAGTGTTGTTCTTTGGCAAAAAAATTTTTTTTCCTCCACCCTTTGCTGAATAGGAACCATCTTGTCAAAAATAATAGTTACTACTGAAAAATATTTTTTCCATTAATGAAAACTTTGGTGATTATCTTTATTACTCCATTCGTTATTTCCATCAATTTAATTAGAAGGAAAATCCCATAATCATTTACCATGCAGTTAGAAATTTTGATGGCAATTTCTTCTGGGTTTTTCTTGGCAAATAAGCTAATATTGCTGAATGTAATATTTTTTGGTAAAAAAGAAAAAAAAAAAAACAATAATAAAAACAGAAAAGTAAGGTAAAAAAGAAAAGCCCATTTATATTATTTTTGGCAAAAGTTTTACTTTCTGTTGAAATTAAGTTTCTACTAATATAACATTTAATATACATACTATTAATTAGATTAATTTATTCAGAAGTTCATCAGTGCATAAAGTAATGGCAATACTAAAGGAAACAGGTAATATTTGGTAGGCTGTGTGGTAAGTAGCTTGCTTAACAACCACATGGTTCTGGGTTCAGTCCCACTGTGTGGCACCTTGAGCAAGTGTCTTCTACTATAGCTTCGGGCCGACCAAATCCTTGTGAGTGGATTTGGTAGATGGAAACTGAAAGAAGCCCATCGTACATATGTATATATGTGTGTGTTGTGTGTCTGTGTATGTCCCCCCACCATTGCTTGACAACTGATGCTGGTGTGTTTATGTCCCCTTAACTTAGCGGTTCAGCAAAAAGAGACCGATAGAATAAGTATTAGGCTTACAAAGAATAAGTCCTGGGTCAATTTTCTTGACTAACAGTGGTGCTGCAGAATGGGCGCAGTCAAATGACTGAAACTTTGCAATGAAGTTTTTTTTCAATATTGAAATTTCATGCAACTAATTGTTGTGAATTTTGTATAAAAACTACTACAATAACTGAATTCTGAATTAATTTGCTAAGTTAGTAGTATAAACTATCCTGTGATTGATAGTTGACCTTATGGAGATAAAATATTACTTTTGAAATAGCATAAAAGATATTCATAGCCCAAGGTATAGCTGTGGGATTAAGAAGCACACTTTGCAACCACATGGTTTTGGGTTCACTCCTACTGAACAACACCTCAGCCGCTAGCTGACCAATGCCTTACTTGCCTGTGAGTGAATTTCATAGATGGTATGGAAGTTTATTATGTGAGTGTGTGCACAGGGTAAATGTGTTTTTTTTGTTGTAGTTTATTTAATAATGTTAGCGTATAATCCTTTCTAGAATTAAGATTGAATCAATGTGGTGATATCTAAGGTATGTTTGTTCCCAAACAACACTTATTTTGGTGTTGTTGACAGCACCGGATTGAGCGGTACTGTCCAGGTGTTGAAACCATAGTGATATTCGTGGGGCAGCTGATGATGGAGGTGTGTTGGATTGTTGGTATGCCTGTTATTGTATGTATGGAATAGTTTTATAAGACGTCCATTTGAATTATATATAAATATATACATATGTATATGTGTACATGCATATATATGTATATATACATGTGTGTGCGTGTGTGTTCTCTTTGTCTTTGTGTTTGTCCCCCACCACTGATCGACAATCATTTTTAGTGCATTTATGTCCCTGTAACTTAGTGCATCAGCAAAAGAGACTAACAAAACAAGTACAAGACTTTAAAAAAAATAAGTAGTGGGGTTGATTCATTCAGCTAAAAACTCTTCAAAACAGTGCCCCAGCATGGCCACCATCTAATAACTCAAACATGTAAAAGATACTATTTTGCACTAAAGTAATCTATACAAAACATTGTTTTGGATTTAGGTACAAGACCAGCAATCCTGAGAAGAGGTAGTCAATGTCACTGATTCCCAGTACATGACTAGTATAATATTTTTCCAACCCTAAAGGGATGAAAGGCACAGTTGACACCAGCAGGGTTTTGAGCTCAGAATGTAAAGAGCTGGAGTAAATACTACAAGACATTTATTCTGATGCTCTAACGATTTTGCTAAATAAAAATAACATATAAACAAATGCACTGAGACATTAGATGCATGCAAGTTTTTCAGATTTCTTTGTTGTTTGGTTCATTGTTAAGCCATTACGTCTTTGTAGGGCTGCTTTCATGGAATGAGAATTATTAAACAGGCATTCTATGTGAAGATGAACTTGTATTAAACATCCTCTCCATTATTATGGCAGAAATTTCAAATGTAGTTACATGTTGCTGTGATATAATATCCATTTGTTTAGACTTTCTTCCTCTCCCATTTTGCCATGGTGTTATAGCAGCAGTCATCTGTTTTCTTCGTGTTTCAATTTGTTTATACGTATATATATATATATATATATATATATATATATATATATATATATACATACATTTGATGGCTAAGCAAATATTTGCAGTGGGTGTAAAATTATAGAAAAAGAAATTAAAAGTATAAAAATATTCATTCTATGAAAGCAGGTTTTCAAAGAAAACATAATGGCTGAACAATTGACTTAACGGCAATGATAAATCTAAAAAACTTGAGAACATTTGTTGTTAGAATATATTTCCTGGTTTACAGAAAACATTATTCACCAGGCTTTGCATAGGGCACAGCAATGCTGAAATATCAACTTGATGCTATTTAACAATTTATTTGAAAAGACAGGTGGGTAGAATTGTTTTAATGTACTATTTAGCTTTTTCTTACATATATAGGTGCAAGTGTGGCTGTTTGGTAAGAAGCTTGCTTCCCAATTACATGGTTCTAGGATCGATCAGTGCCACTGCATGACATCTTGGGCAAGTGTCTTCTATTATATCCCTTAGGATTATGAATCTTGTGAGTGTATGTAGGAAACAGAAATTCAAAGAAACTAATTATATATATATGTGTGTGTGTGTTTGTCTTTGAGCCTGTGTTTGTCCCCCACCACTGATTGATAACCAGTGTTGGTGTGTTTATGTTCCCATAACTTTGCAGTTTGGCAAAAGTGACCGATAGAATAAGTACCAGGCTTAAAAAATAGTACCGGGATTGATTCGCTTAACTAAAAATTCTTTAAGGTGGTCACCCCCCCATGACTGCTGTCCAATGACTAAAGCAAGTTAAGAAAAAAAAGATAACTGGGCAAAAAAAAAAGTATGGCTGTGTGGTAAAAAAGCTCATTTTACAACAATGTAGTTTCAGTTTCAGTTCCATGCTATGGTACCTGGGCAAGGGTCTACTGCTATATTGTTCTGGGCTGACAAATGCTTTTTGAGTGAATTTGGTAGATGGAAGCTCTGTGGAAGCCAGCCATATACATACAAACATACATACATACATACATACATATATATATAGGTGCAGGAGTGGCTGTGTAGTAAGGAGCGATTTGTTTGACTAAAGGTGGTGCTCTAGCATGGCCACAGTCAAATGACTGAAACAAGTAATAAAAAAAAAGATATAAGAAACTGAGATGACAAAGGAATAAATGAATATCTTATGAACTTCATTAGCTTACAGCTGTTTCTGCTATTAGATTCAGTAGACTCATTACTGAGTGCCTGAGCCACACCTTATAACTTCACCAGAGCCTTGAATACACACAAATGCTCACAAACACACACACATATATATATATATATATATGTATGTATGTACACATATACACACACACACATATGAGTGTGTGTATGTGTCTATGTTTGTGAAATACTGTTACAAACCAATGTGTCCAGTTCCTTTCCTTTATGTCACAAAATTAACTTACTTATTTCATACACAGATATTGATAAAATAAGTGCCAGGCTTCAATAAATATTGTAGAGGATAAGATCATCTAAAACCCTTTAAAGTTGGTATTCTAGCATGATTGCAGCCCAGTGATTGAAACCAGTAAGTGAGTAAACAAATAAAGAAGTTAAAAAAAAAAAGAAACAACTGGCAATTGCTTTTCCTTTTTCTAATTGTTATGATAAAGCAAGTCAAAAGATCCACAAAATAATCAGATAGTAAATTAATAAAATTTTGAATTATGGTATGAGCAATTATAGGATATATATTTACTAGGAAAAATGCAATTCTTTATAAACTATTTTAGGCCATCTTTCTTTCTCTTTGTCTCTCTCTTGCTGTGTCTCTGTTTCAGAACACATGCGTAAACATACACATAAACTGTAATTCAATTTTTATTACTCACAAAATAGCTTTGCTTTCAGAATTAAAGGGAGAGAGTAAAATTCCATTTATTTTAACAGGGAAGACAGCTGAATAAAAAGTAAATAAATGAATAAACAAGAATGCTAAAGAGATGCAAATGAAAAGCAAAACAAAATAATAATAATAATAATAATAATAATAATAATAATAATAATAATAATAATAATAATAATAATAATAATAATAATAATAATAATAATAAGTATAAATGCAATTTCATTTCATTTCTCATTGTTAAACACCTCTGTCTCCATGAACATGCTTTTAGTAAATAAACATTTGTCATTTGCTAGTGTAGTCTTCAACATAATTTGTAGACTTTGATAATAAATTCAGTATGAAGTGTTGATAAAAGCAGAAATAAATAAATAAAATCAAAATAAAGAATAGCTGAAAATATAAAAATAAGAGAACAGAAGCACTAACATTTTCTGTAACGTTTTCAAAATAACAATTTTATATATCATTTTTCCATAAAGGTATATTTTATTAGCAATATCCAGGCTTATTTCATGAAATTTTATATGATTTTGTAGATTGTTTGCACGAAACTATTTATGTGTATGTGCATGTGAGTTCATGTGTGTGTGTATGTGTGCATGCATGTGTCTGTGTGGATATATGTATATGTGTGTGTGTATATATATATATATATATATATATATATATATATACATATATAGATAGATAAATAGAGAGATAGATAGATAGATATAGATATATGTACACACATACATATATATATGTATGTATATATGTACATAACTTGTTTAAATATTTGATTTTTCCATTTTCTTCCACTTCGCTTTTTTCTTCTTTTTTTTCTTTGTATTAACTTCAAATTATTACAAAACAAATGCCACTGAGAGTCATAACACTGCAATTATTTTAAATTATAGGTTCAAACAATTTATAATTGGATTATTTCTTTTTTAAAGGATGACATTGTAAAATGATAAATTCACAGGTGACTCTTCAGCTGCAAAAGGCTTCAATTTAGATAATCTAGTGTCATTTTAAAGCATGCTTTTGAGAAGGTATCAGCTTAAAGTTTAATTATATCAAGGTTCTTTCTTCACCAAGGTAAGGTTATTATTTTTCTTTTAGAGTAATAATATATAATGAGTTAGATTTTTTGTTCTTAAATTACATTTGGAATTTCATATCTCATGCCATTTTATTAATTTGCTGCAATGGCATGCATAAAGCCCCACATTTCTTGAAGAAAGGCATAGTTGATTGAAGTAACTGTCACAAAGAGATGAAAGCTAAGTATTTTTTTTTGGGGGGGGAGTTCCCCATGACGGAAGAATTTGAACTTATGAATTACTGTTTTGGCATTTAATCTGTTATTTGCACCAACTTCATAACTTTATATGTTAAAGAAAATAATGATGATGATGGTGATGATGATGATGGTGGTGATGGTGATGATGATGATGACAACGAAAAAGTTCTTTAACACTGAGTTTTAAAATATATTCTAGGCAAAAGTTTAAAGGCTTGGGCAGTGACAGATCCACCATAAAACTAATGAAGATTAAGCTTCATGGCCCCTAATCGCAGAAGGGCCTCTCTGAATCAACTTAATTTTTTCATTCTGTCAATTTTATTGTTTTTGAATTTTGCCATGCAGATTGCTATTGACAGTCTTAGTGGATGTCATATCATAATTCTATGCAGAATTTAGACACGCAGTATCTAGCCACAATTTGTTCACCTGATGTTTCTGCCGGTGTGGAGTAGCATAAAAAGTAAAAGTACAAACGACTCACAGATAGTTCGCTTTCCTTGAATTCTTTGGGAAACTTCGGCCCAGCCCCTCCGATTGTCAAATATGTCTACTACTACTACTACATCAGCATAGCAGAGAATAAGAATTCTTATTTTCGCACCATTATTTAATGACCAATGAAAGGGTTTGCCTTCTAATTTTGGACTTAGAATCTGTTCAGTAACAAGGTATTTTACCACTTCAAAAATTGTTTGAATATCACCTTGTACAAAATGAACAATTCTTCATTTATGACTATGTATTAAGTTGTGAACCCTTATCTTGATCAAGAGCTTAGGTGTAACTAGATGGTCTGCCCACTATGAAGCAGTCTGGGCAATTAAAAATGGACATAGGGATATTTTACAAACTCTCAAACATGTTTAAAGACTCAGAAGAGAACACTGAATGTAAGTGAAATGCAAAGAATTTATACCATAAGTTGGTAAAATTGGAATATGTTGTTTTAACAGTCGTTTGGGAAGAAGCTATGTAGCATTTTAACAAAACAAGTAAGAAACCCCAAACCTCTGGTTCTGATGTATTTGAAGGTTACCTTCTGCTAGCATCTTTGCTTTCATTTGTTATAGAACTACGAGAAAATTCAGCCAACATTGTACACTATGAATCGGTAGCAAAATGTTTGTGTAAATAAAGCACCTCAAATTATTTTGATGTTTCTAAACGCATTGTGACAAAGAAATTTGCAGATGTGTCAAGTGATAGGACTTCTTTGAAAGGGGCTGAAAGATTTAGAATAGAAGTTCTAAATCAAATCTATGACTGCTTGATAATCCAGTTAAGTAAGATGATGGACTCATATGAGCAGATTGCGAAAAAGTTCAAGCTTCTCTCAGAATTGATAAACAATTCAGAATTTGATGAGAACAGTTACAAACTTATAATATTGTGTTACAAAGACGATATTGACCACAAATTAATAAATGAGTGTTATCAGTTCAAAGAGTATTTACACCTTAGCAAATCCCAGAACACAGAAGAAAACACAGCATCTAAAGTGCAATGCACAGAAGTTCTACAGCTTATTTATGAGCAACAATTAATTGAAGTGTCCCCTAATATTACCACTGCACATAAGCTGTACTTGACAATGCCTATCACGAGCTGTGAAGCAGAAAGGAGTTCCTCAAAGCTTTCCTTTGTGAAAAATAAAATTTGGTCTACCATGACTGAAGAGTGCTTAAATTCCTTAAGCATATTGTCTCGAGAAAATGACATTGCAAGGAAGCTGTCATATGACAAAACTGTTGCTACCAGAAACAGAAAAAGTAGTATTTTGTAATTTTCATATGTATCTTAATGATGCCTTATGCATATTTATAATGCTTCCCTAATATTCGACCCCCATAACTCAAAAAGTATAAAGCATAGCCTAGAAAATATTTGTAGAGATCTGCCATGGAACAACCACATCGATAAAGAGGGCTTGCTTTCAGACTCATTTCTAAGGACTCCATGTTACAACTTTACCATTTGGGCTATCAGGGCCTCGAGCTGGAGTTCCTTGCGAGGGCACGAAAATTCTTTGACCCTTGTTGGATGTTACCCTACTGTTCCTGTTCAGATCTAAGATCCCTGACTCTCTATTGAACTCCATGTCAGAAATGTTCAATGGTTGCATGCATATGTATAAATATATTCTGAAGAATTGGAAAATTCCATCTCTTCCTGACTGACTTGATATTTTTCCAGCCTTTCCATTTAAGATCTAAGGAGGATAGCTCTTTTACCTTTATACCTTTTTACTTCTTATTTTTGACATTTTAGTTTCTGTTTTTCATTTTCTGTTGTTTACTGTCTGCATTTTCTATATGCTACCTTCTCAGACACACTCACACACACAGAGAGGCATATATATAATATATAATCGATGCCAGTGCTGCTTGTCTGGCCCTAAAAAGCACTCACTATACTCTTGGAGTGGTTGGTGTTAGGAATGGCATCCAGCTGTAGAGACCTTGCCCGATCGTAGTGGAGCCTGGTGCAGCCACCTGGATTGCCAGTCCTCAGTCAAGCCATCCAACCCATGCCAGCATGGAAAGCGGCTGTTAAATGATCATCATGATGATGATGCATATATATTATATATATATATATATATATATATATATATATATATACACACACACACACACACACACATACATATATATATATATATATGAGGAACTTCTTTCAGTTTCTCTCTACCAAATCCACTTAGAAGAATTTGAATAGCTCAAAAGTCACGTGCCCAAGGGACCACACAGAGGGACTGAACCCACATGTGGTAAGGAAGCAAACTTCTTAATGGCAGAACTATGCCTGCATCTATTTCATAATTATTAAAATAGAGATCATATTGTATCAAGTTCTAAATCCCTGTACACATGATTACAATAAAGACGTACATATATTACTATTTCTTTTCAGTGAAAATCTTAGCTGTTAGCTCATCCATATTTTGTAGCTCATTCATATAATGTGATGTAAATATCTTCTAAGGTTTAAACTTTTCTGCATGCTAATATTTATCTCCGCTTCCATGGCCTTGAGTGAATGAATGAGATGAAATCTATCCCTACTAACTCCTAAATGGGATGCAAAGTCTATTACAAGCAAAATTTACAGATGGTTTGATACCTGTTTATTATAAGAGCTAGGTTAACTGAAGCAAGGAAGATATATATTGACTTGCTTGAAAACATATCAAGACTCTTGCAACATATTTGAGCTCCTAACTCATGTGCAGGCAAGTCGATGCCTTAAACTTAGCCATGCAACCTTTCACCTCTACACATTAAAGACAGGATAACTAGAAATCAGCAGTTGAATTTGCTTCATGTGATCAATTCCGTACATGCTATAGTTCTGTTCGAACAGAGCTGGTTGAGAGCACCCAATAACAATAACAAGAAAACAAGAGTATCTCTAGAATCCTGAAAATAGAGTGGGGTTAAACAAAAGACTAGCTACTTCTTTTCATCTAGTGTGCTACAAAATGCATTGAAAGAGCCAGAGAACATGGCAGGCATGGACTGACTAACATGCTATACTGTATAGATTAGTTATAATATGAATATAATTGTAATAGACAGAAACATATCAATATAGATATATGTGCACGAAATAATAAGAAGACAAAGAAAATTCTTTAGCACATCTGCAATGATTCATTACAATTGTTTCTGTACTAATTCTATTTGCAATGCCATTTCACACAAAAATTTTAAGTGAAAATTTACGTAACGTTTGCGGTTTTAGATATTATAGAAGTTTCAGACATTAGAGAAGTTTCAGGACATTAGCGACGTTTTAAACATAAGAGAGGTTCTTAACATTAGAGAAGTGCTTCTCTAAAGTCTGAAACCTCAAACATTACATAAATTTTCACTTCAAATTTTTGCATAAACTGGTGTTGCAAATAGAGGTGGGACAGAAACAATTATAACAAATCATTAAAGATGTGTTAAAGAATTTTCTTTATCTTCTTATCATATATATATATAGGTTATGAAGGGTAATGGAGTCAACCAGACCCGAATGATACAGCTGATACCAAGTAAGTGCTGTATACCGACTAATTTTGCCCCAGATGTGGTTGCAACATGAATGGGGAATATAACATGGGCCGTGTACTAGTGTGTGTATATATATAAAAAGAATGAGATAAAGAGACCAATGGCATAAGTAAATTCATATTTTATTTGTGCCATTGGTCTCTTTATCTCACTCTTT
>NC_068984.1:66302565-66317661 GCF_001194135.2 Octopus bimaculoides
TAATAATATATAGATAGATACATTTTTATATATGACGTTGACCTTTAGGTCTTATTAGACACAAGATGTGATCTATTTCTAGTACATTGAATGTCCATGTTAGTGGTCAACGTCATATATAAAAATGTACCTTAATCCCCTGAGATTGCAGATAGTGTTTCTGAATCTCTTTGATTCTTTAAATGTGCTAGCTTCCTGGTAATTAATCGATATTAATTAATATATGATTTTTTGCCATATTTTTTAATAATATATAGATAGATAGATAGATAGATAGATAAATAGATCGTCACTCTGTTCTTCCTGCACTAAAAAAATAACTATTTTAATCCTTTCTTGTCTTGCAAGTTACTTGCTAATCCCACAAGTGCCGGTGGTATGAGAAAAGCACCTAGTATACATTGTAACATGGCTAGTATTAGTAAGGGCGTCAAGCTGCAGAGTCCATGTTAAACCTGACGGTAGATCTTGTCAAACTGTCCAATCCATACCAGCATGGAAAACGGATTTTAAATGATGATGATGATGATACTGATATATATATATATATATATTCATACATATATATATATATATATATATAAAGAGTGTGAGAGAGAGAGAGATAACTAAATACACACACACACACACATTTATGTATATATATTTATATATGTACACACATACACTATACACACACAATATAGATATGAATATCAATATATATATAATATGTATGTATGTAAAATTCATATATCTATAAAATATGTGGTCTAACTCTTATATATGAAACCCATAACCACACTGGTGGTATACACAAACAAAATAAAAACAAGAAAACAAATATTTCCCTTGGTCAATCAAATGAATCACTTTTATTTCAGATCATTAATATAAGGCCTTTTAATGTTTCTTCAATTACTATACTGCATCAAAATAATATCGTAATAAACTTATTTTCTCTATCATCTTTTTATATATTTTTCCTCCCTAATAAATTATTCATTCTATTACAAAAAGGTTGTCATGGGAGCGTACCAATAAATAAATATAGCTCCTTTTTTAGAACTTGTTTTCATGTTCAGGATGTAACCTCGATATTTTCTGAGGATTTTGCCTGACATAGGATTTTGTATTACACCTGTCTCTTTACTAATTATCACTATTGAATCATTGAATCTGTGTGAAAAATTGGGAAATAGCCGAAGCTATTCATTTTTACTTGCTGATTGGTTATTTCACTCTTACTACTCCTACCCTACCCATCACCACCACCACCAGCACACTACAAACAAATAATAAGAATCTCTAAAATTGGTATGTGTAGGTGTGCATGAACAAGGACACATACCCGCCTACTCATATATGTACATATGCAACACACTAATCGACATATACCCATTAGTCGAAAAATATTAAGTATATATATATGTGTGTGTGTGTGTATATATTTGTAATTCTCTCTCTCTCTAAAATAACACACACACATATATATATATGTGTGTGTGTGTGTATATATTTATAACTCTCTCTCTCTCTAAAATCACATACATATATATGTGTGTGTGTTTTCATTCGTGTTTAGATGTTCACATTTGTGCGTGTGTGTATAGAGAAAGTAAATTAAGATGAGAGCTAAAAAGTATACAACAATAACAACAAAACTGCCTGATAAATCTTGACTGTTGACAAGAATTAGTCTTTTTTTTTGCCAATTACTGATGTTGAATGTGGATGCGAAGGTAATAACAACAGCCATGGTGACAGTGACTGCAGTGGAAGTGGTGGTGGTGGTGGTGGTTGTGATGGTGGTGGCAGTATGGTTCGAGGACATTAAAAGATATTTAATAAAAATCCACAGAATGAAACAAATTTTCCAATTTGGTCAATAATTGCCTTGTCAGGTTGCAATGATGCTTAAATGGGTGATCATTTATGACACTCAACTAACAAATAACTAAATCCAATGACATTACTTCATCTAATCTGTATTTTACATTAGGTTTCCAACATTTTAGGCCATTCACAGTTTAATAGTAAGGATAAAAAAAAAATAAATAAAAGTGTTTGAGTGAAAAAAAATTATTCATAATAGGGTAATGTAGATTAGTATGAGAAGAGATTTTTCTAAATGTTGGCAGCTGTAAGTGAAGGCATGTGTGTGTGTGTGTGTGTGTGTGTTTGCAGAAAGGGAAACAAAACCAAAAACCAAAATAAATTGTTAACAACCAACAATAAAAAGATAAATTTTTTCAAAATTCAATGAAGTAAATAATGAGCATTTCATTGCTTCTCAACTACATGGTTCCAGGTTCAGTCCCACTGCATGACACCTTGAGCAAACGTCTTCTACTATAGCCTCAGGCTGACCAAAGCCTTGTGGATGGATTTGGTAGATGGAAACTGAAACAAGCCCTTTGTGTTATCATCATCATCATCATCATTTAACATTTGTTGTTCATGCTGGCATGGGTTGGACGGTTTGACTGGGCTGGCACACTGGAAGGCTGCACCAAACCCCAGTCTGATTATATATGTGTGTGTGTGTGTGTGTGTGTGTGTGTGTGTGTATCTATATGTGCGTTTCTGTGTTTGTGTTTGTCCCCCACCATTGCTTGACAACCGGTGGTAGTGTGTTTATGTCCCTGTAACTTAGCAGTTCATCAAAAGGAGACCGACAAAATAAGTACTAAGCTTCAAAAAATATAAGTTCTACCCTTTCTGTTAACAACATGTGTTTTTGAAATGAGGTAGCTCTCATTTCATTCAACTTCTCATGCTGAAATCACAAATACTACCAAAATACGCAACATATTTTGCTCAAATGATATCTAAGTGTAAACATGAGGAAAGACGCACGCACACACACGTACATATGAATATACGACAGGTTCCTGTAGTGTTTCTTCTGTCTACCAAATTTCACTCACAAAGTATTGGCCAGCATTTATATTGTACGTGTATGGCCATAGTAAACTAGCTATATAATATTTAAAAGTTATGACACTTTACGTTAATTTGACAGGAATAACGTTTCTCCAGGGCACATCTCAAGTGCTGAATCGATTTACATGATTACAATTCCGTCAATATGTTTTAGCATTCAATCATATTTTAGTATTTAAGAAAGGTAGAAACGGAGTACCAGATCAACATACGTCTCATTAACATGTGAAGTTTAAGTCAAATAAAATACATTGCATCTGATATATAATGCAGAACAATAAAGTATGAAATTGTGTGTGTGTGTGTATATATATATATATATATATATATATATATCTAAAAGATATGCAAATGGGACAATTCCCTTATATTTGAGAGACTGATAGAATTGCTGTACAAAGCACCTGTCAAACCCATATCTTCTCTGTGAAAGAGGGATGCTAAAAGGACGATTATGTTGCATATATGTTTTTGATGACATGTGTCATGGAGTTGATGTTAGCTATTGTTATTCATTCATGTATGCAGTCGTAGGTTTGCCAGAATCATTTATTGCTTCACAAACAAAATGATTTTAATATCTTGGCCAGTCAATAAATATATAAAATAAGTAAAAGAATACAAAACAAAATATTGTTTAATTATTAAAACAAACAGGGAAATGTTGTATCCATGGACACAAACAGAGACACACTATACACTACGAATTACATTATATATTCTCAAAGAATAATATTATTTGAATTATGTATGGATCTATTCAAGCAAACAACGTACATACACACATACTGAAAATGAATTGAAGGGAAAAAACAAAACAGAATCAATCTAGATCAATTTCTAAATATTACTTGTCTTCATAACTGAATCCGGCTACCATCCGAACAATAAGGGATGTTGTTGGAGAATGAGGGTTGATGGGGGAAATGAGAGACATGTTGTATTTCCTGATAAATTCACTAACAGCAATCAGATGGCTCATAACTATGATTTTTTAATAACCTTCTTTTCATCATTGCATCGATGACAGTGCTGGTGGTAATATCTCGCCGACATCTCATCCTCTCACCAGTCACTAACACACTGTACTATATGAATGAATGTTCTTTTCTCTGTGTAAACAAAGCGTAAATCATGTAGATTTTTTGTTTTCTTTACATTATTATTATTATTATTATTTCATGATTGGTTTCAGGAAATAATGTTTTTTTTGTTTTTATTCATGATTTATTTTTTTGTTACATGAGAAAGAAAGTAGAAATCAACCACAAAAAACAACTGAAACAAATCTAAACAAGTTTCTTCCTCGCCTGAACAAAACTTGTGATTATTATTAGTGTATTTCAGCAAATAAAGATAAACTTTTTATTTAGTTATTTGCTTTAGATGGCTATTATTTTCTCTTTGAATATTTTAAAGCGTAGTATAACAATATCCTTTTATACTATATTATAGACTTTTATTAAAACTAGGAATGTATTTAAGTGTAAAACGTATGTACGTGTGTGTATGTGTATGTGTGAACGCAAGTATGTACATATGTATAAATATATGTAATTTATCCGATTAGTTCATAGAAATAGGACATTTTAAGAATAATCTCCCCAGTCATCCGCGATGTACTAAAAAATAAAAGGAAGAATTTGAACCGTAGAAAGCACTACTGTGGTGAAGAAGTTTTGCGTTCAAAATTTCCAGTTATTTAAAACTAGGATCAATCTTCAAAGTTCATTGCAATATAGAAAGAAGTCTTGCTTTGCAGTGTATAATCCTGGCATGGGCAATCTGTATCAAGAAGCAAGTTACGCCAGACATGGTTCATCATCAAGCAGGGCTCACACGATTAAAAAAAAATCAAGTTAACTTTTTATTAGGCTTATAATTCAGAAACCCCTGTGGGCTGTTTGACCTGTTTATTAAAGATGATTGTGTATAAAGTTCCAAAGTAGACCTTATCAAATAAGGAACACACAAAATACACATTAACCCTTTCCTTACCAACCTGGCTGAAACCAGCTCTGGCTCTGAGTACAAATGTCTTGTTTTCATAAGTTTTGAATTAAAATTTTCCACCAGACCATAGTCACAATTTATGTTCTTAACACTAGCTGAATGATAACTAAGTTATTTTACTAAATTCTTTGTTATATTTAAAGAAGTTGAAAGAAACACAGAGCATCTCAAAATAAATACAGTAACGAAAGGGTTAAATATGTAATTTATACTATACTATCCAAATCTGAGTTTCTCATTTATTTAATAAGGCAAAGTCGACCTCAAGAGAATTTGAACTCAGATAACCTTACTATTTAAAGGTTAATGAGGACAACAAGTTGAAAGAATCGTTAGCATGCCAGGCAAAGTGTTTATTGGCATTTTGTTTGTCTTTACACTCCAAGTTCAAATTCTGCTGTGGTTGACTTTGTCTTTCATCAAATCCGAAAGATGAAATGCCACTAAACATTTTGCCCAGCCTGCTAATGATTCTCCCAGCTTGTTTCCATCATTAACCTTTAAATCTTAAGGTTATTGGAGTTCAAATTCTCCTGAGGTCGACTTGTTCAAATTCTTCTGAGATCCTCTCAGGATCGATATGATAAGTACCAGTTGAGCACTGGGTTCAATGCAAGCGACTTACCCCCTCCTCTGAAATTGCCAGCCTTGTACCAAAAGTTTGAAACCAATATAAAAATTATTAAATAAATGAGAAAGTCATATTTGGATAGTATTTAATGTGTATTTCGTATGTTTCTAATCTGATAAATGCCATGTACTATGCAAATGTCATTTGAAACATCTATTTAATATACTAATTTCTCATACCAATTTATTGGTTTTAAATTTATTTGCCAATCAGCTGTTGTGCTATTTCATTTTAGACTGATTTTTCTTTATACATATGATGAATGCAGAAAAGATAAGCGTAATTTTTATAAAATATAATTTAACATCATGCTTCTTAGTTGTCAAAATATCACCATAGACTATAAAAAAAAACCTATCTTGATAATTGAGCAAACATAAATAAAGTTGTGGAAAAAAATGGGTTTTTTTTTTTTTAATTCTTGAAAGAGATGTCACATTTTATCTAAATACCACAAATAATAATAATTAAATAATATTTTAAGTAGCTTATTAGTTGACAGTAAATGAATGTACACAATGACAACAATTTATATAATAACATGGTTTAGACAGGATTCCCCCACCGTGTATTTCTTATTCAGTATTTCAAATTTTCAAATATGTACATAAAGAATGACCCCAGGTACAAAAATGAAGCAGACCATTTAGAAAAATTTGCATTCCATTGGTTACCTCAAGAGTTCCAGTTGCAACGATCAATGGAACAGCCTTCTTTTGAAATTAATGTGCAAGTGACTGAGCACTCCACAGACATGTGTACTCTTAATGTAGTTCTCAGGGAGATTCCTTGAATCTCCCATTGAATTACAAGTACAACCTATTTTTTTCAGCTGGAGCAAGGTGAAAATGAAGTGTCTTGCTCAAGGACACAATGTACCATCAGGTGTTGAACTTACAACCTTATGATCATGAGCCAAATACCATAACTCCATTTAGCTGGCAGAAACGAGTAGGCAAGCCTTGTCACATTCTGTTTCATGCTGAATCTTCCTGAGAACTATGTTAAGGTCTGTGGAGTGCTCAGCCACTTGCATGTTAATTTCATGAGCAAGCTGTTCCATTGATTGGATCAAGTGGAATACTCATCATCATAACCGATGAAGTACCAGGCCATATAGAAACTACATGCTGGAATCCTTGAATGTCTGTAAAAATTCTGAAGTATGGTGCTTTATTGTTTATAAAATAAGCTAAATTGATGAAGTAGGTAGGTATGCATATCCAACCTCCAGTAAAAAACAAAAAGGACTGCTTAGAAATGGCATGCTACGTTCACCTAATTTCAAATAGATCATCATTTTATCTATGTGACAACTAAGATTAAGTAAACTGAGTTAATTAAAGTTTTATGTTATATTTTGTAGACATAAAACATTGAACCATAGAATATTTTTGATATTGGGGAGGAATTTCATATGTAGTGTAAAATAATAATTTGTGACGAAGTTATGGGGGCATAAACAAACCAACAGAGGTTGTCAAGGAGTGGTGACACATCATACATATACATATATACGATAGACTTCTTCAGTTTCTGTCTACCAAATCCATTTACAAAGGTTTGATTGGCTTGAGGCTAGAGTAGAAGGTACCTGCCCAGAGTGCCATGCAGTGGGACTGAACTCCAAACTATATGGTTGTGAAGCAAACTCCTTACTGCACAGTCATGTCTGCTCCTGTCTTGGATTACATTATTGAAGGCTTCTTGTTTTCAACCAAGTTTATGTTGCTATCTGAGGGAAATTTAGCTGCTACTTCTAGCAAGTTGAGCAATCATGCAAAGGTTCCCTTGGCTCGTATTAGTACAAACAGAAATATTTATAAGCTGATGGGGAAGTATGCTTAAATAATAATGATAAAAAAAAGCTGTAATTTTCAATTAAGAAGCTGCTAATCAATAATTCTGCTGTAGTTACAGCGTCCGTTGTATGTGCTGAGCTGTTTGATAGGTTATAGGCATTAATGCTCATGACCATTTCCTTCCATTGAAAGCAGTTTTGCACCTGTTTCATTCACATACATACAGGCATATATATATATGCATGTTTGTATATAGTGTCCATCTATTACAGTACTGAAATATTTATGTAGGTATTTGTCATGTCTAGCCATAAACAAAGAGTTTTATGGTATCTTTTGCTGTAATAATTTTTAAAAGCTTCTTGCTTTTTTTTCTTCTTTGACAGTAACTGTAAAAGCTTCCATAATTAACCAAAACTAAATAGCATTTCATCTTTTACAGCTAAACCAAATAAATAAGTAAAATCTATTTTCTTTGCAGATCGTATATATTTAGTCATTTTGTTTTACAAACTTAAGACGTAAGATAAAACTATAACAAGAATAAAAAAAATTATGTGGGGAAAGTGTAAATAAATATGACACAATTTGACAAAAAAATATATAAATATGTATAAATACATAAAATAAGTGATAAAATGGTTGTTCAGACTATAAAATGACTGATAAAGCAAATAGCCCTTAGCTTTTGAAAACAAAATTTCTGACAAGTAAAATGTACTTTTAATTTTATTAAATAGTTTAATTAAAATCAAGAAAATGAAAAATAATCTACTCTAGAAATAAAATGTTTGTAGCGTTGGCTTTATTATTATTATTATTATTATTATTATTATTATTATTATTATTATTATTATTATTATTTTGTCTTTTAAAGTTTAATATGATTAAATAACTGAAAAATTTTATTTGAATTTCCTTTATTTTCTACCCCTTGCTCTCTCTCTGTTTCTTGTTTTCCATTCTTTTCCCCCTCTCTCTTGCTCTGCATTTCCTTCTTCTTCTCTCATTCTAGATTTCCTTCTTCCTCTCTCACTCTACATTTCCATACTCCTCATTCACTCAACCTTCTCCCTCTCTCTCTCACTCTACATTCTCTTTCACCTTTCTTTCATTTTACATTTCTCCTCCTCACTACATTTCTTCCCTCCTTCGGACTACATTATTTTTCTGCTTTCTTTCACTCTATATTTTCTCCCCCCCCTTCTTTCTCTAGTCTCCCCCCTCTCTCTCTCTCTCTCTCTCTCTCTCTCTTTCCCCTTTCTTTTGTTTCTCATCTCTTTTCAATCCCTCTACATTCTCCTCCTCCTATATCTATCACCACAATTTCTCCCCACCCCCATCTCTACTGCAAATGCACTTATAGCTTTGTTTACCTGTTGTTTGTCAACTGATGTTGACAGATTAGTTAATTTCCACTGATTTACAAATACATATGTATCTCCTTTAGTAGTGGTTATGGCTCGCAATACCTTTGGATTGGATATGCCATTAAATGAACGAGGCTTAAGTATACTGGCTAATCCAACATTTAATCAAATGGAATTAGAAAAACATCAACCAGAGTGATAAAATGTCAGTGATAAAGACCACTTTTGACACACTTAAATCTACTGTTACCATTATGCTATTGTCATTAGTAACAGCAGTATCATTATTGATGCTGTTGCAGCTCACTATTGTTATTCTAATCATCTCTATTCTCTTCTTTGTGCATTTTTACTTTCCCTACGGTTTTAATCTTTATTATGCTATTTGGGAAAGTCACTTGCTATAACTATTAATTCGCTCTGGTAATTATGTAAGTCGGGGGGGGGGGGATTGTTTGTTCTTGTGTTTTATATTCGGTCTTTTTCTATTATAGCAGCGACTCTCTTTTATAGGCAAGGTCAAACAGACAAACATGCTTTGCAATGGACTGTTGAATATCGGCATGAATATCAAAATAAAAAAGGTAAAAAAAAAAACAAAAGAATATTGGACAGGGGAATTAGATAAACGAAAATAAAATTCCTGATAAAAATACAAATTTTAGCTGAGGGAAAAAATTCACATAAAAAATGTTTCAATTCGTTTAAATGCCACAAATAATAGTTACAGTAATTAAACAAATATTTTCAGTCATATATTAACTGACAATTATGACTTGTACATAATGACAACACAATTTATATAATGCCATTACACTATGTGAATAAAAAAAATCACATTTTATTCAACAAATAAAAAAAAACATTAAATCACATTAAATCAGTGATTTATTTTGGTATTTCTGTGACTATTATTTTAACCTGTTTTCAGGAATTGGGTTAATAACACTCAATCTGCATTGAAAAATACCCAAGCTGATTGTTTACTTGTTTCAGTCATTTGACTGTGGCTATGTTGATGCACCACTTTGAAAGGTTTTAGTCAAACAAATCAACCACAGGACTTTTTTTTTTATTATTCTTTAAGCCTGGTATTTATTCTATCGGCCTCTTTACTGAACCACTAAGTTGCAGGGGTATAAGCAAATCCACACCAATTGTCAAGTGCTAGTGACACTCCACCCATATACACAAATAAATGTATACAAGTTTCCAGCTTCCAAATCTACTCACAAAGTTTTGGTCAGCCTGGAGCTACAGTAAAAGACACCTGCCTAATGTGCCACACAGTGGGACTGAAACCCAAGATGAAGGTTGGGAAGTAAGTTCCTTAACCACTCGGCCACGTCACATTTTACATGAATTTATGATGAAATTCTTAGGATGACCCTATGCTTTCATCCTTCTTACATATGCAAAATGACATAACAGTTAAGAACTGGGGCTCACAATTGACTATTCTTATTGTAGAGAATCTGTGGCCTTAATGCCTTCTTATAAAGAGTATAATGTGGAAGGGAAAATCAATAGACTGGAGTATTGCATTTGTTGCTTTAATTTTAGTTTAAAGCCTATCTTTTTATCGAATTTCAAATTTTAGAAACATCTATTTTATTAATTTTGTTTTGTTAACTATACTTGTAATTACTTGTTCAACTTGTAATTACTTGTTTGAAGTAATTACAATTGCATTTAAAACAGAAATTTTTGAAAAAAAAAAATTATAGCGATGGGGTGTGCTTATTCCAAAACTCCACCTTCTTTTTAAGTTCTTGTTTGAGTTTTTATGAATAATTATATTTTTATGAAATATTTGGTTCACTGTCATTTAAAAAATTTTTTTTGAAGTGCAGCCTTGTTAGATGATAGTTAATATCCATGTGGCTTTCTGACATTAAAAGCTTCCTCAATCTCTGGATACACCCATAAAGCCAGTGTCCAATAGCATTAGTCACAAAGTAATTGTTTGAAAGTAGTAAAAAAAAAATGAAAAAATTAGTTTATCTTTTTAGTTCATGCACAGTATTCCCTATTATTTATTAAGGTGGTGAGCTGGGCAGAATGCTTAGCTGTATTTCATCTGCCTGTACATTCTGAGTTCAAATTCTGCTGAAGTTGTCTTTAATTTCCATCCCGTTTTGGTCGATAAAATGACTACCAGTTGAATACTGGGGTTGAGATAATCAAGTGTACCTCCTCGAACCTGCTGAATTTGTGCCAAAATTTGAAACCATTATTATTTTTATTAAGGTGTTGAGCTTGCAGACTTGTTAACATATTGAGCAAAATGCTTAGTGGCCTTTTGTCTCTCTTTATGTTCTGAGTTCAAATTCTGCCAAGGTCATCTTTGCCTTACATCCTCTCAGAGTTGATAAAGTTAAGTAGCTGTTGAGTACTGGTTTCAATGCAATTGACTAGCCCCTCCCCATAACATTGCTGGTCTTCAACCAAAATTTGGAAGAATTACTATTATCATTTCTGATTAAGACACAAGATCAGCAATCTTATAGGAGTGGGATAGCTGATTGCAACAACCCTAGTGCTCAACTGGTACTTTATTTTATTAACCACATAAAAGGATGAAAGGCAAAATTTATCTTGGCGAGATTTATTCCTTCATTCATCCTTCTAAGATCAATGAAATAAAGTACCAATCAAGTACTGAGATTGTTGGTAATGACAAATTCCCTTTTCCTCAAAATTCCCGGTCATGTACCTAAATCAGAAATCATTATTATATAAGGTAAGGTGGTGAGCTGGCACATTGGGCAAAATGCTTAGCGACATTTTGTCTATCCTTATGTTCTGAGTTCAAATTCTGCCAAGGTTGACTTTACTGTTCATCCTTTTGGGGTTGATAAATAAGTACCGGTCATGCGTAATTGACTAGCTGCTTCCCAATGAACTTGCTGGCCTTGTGCCAAAATTTGAAATTGCTATAATACAGGATGGTTTAGACTGGTTTAGAATGGTGGAAAATTGTTAGAACATTGGGCTTCATGAAATATTTGTACCAACTCTTACAGTTTGAGCTCAAATTCTGCTGAAGTCAACTTCACCTTTCATCAATTTGAGTTCAATAAAATACCAGTCAAGTACTCATATTAATGTAATCAACTAACCACCTCCCCCAAATTTCAAGCCTTCTCCCTATGTTATATTATAAAGTCAGCTGTGAATTTTGTATATTTTCTGTTCATGGAATCCTTTATGATTCGCTAAGCAACTATCAATTTGTTTCACTTAATAGCTGGCCATTTTATGTATTTAAATTGGAAGATCATTTTCCACAAATCTAACTGCATATCTGAAGGATAACCAACACTGATGCGCAAGTTAAAATTTCTCTCTTGATACCCAACCCTTGTATAATGTAAAATTTGCTTTTTATGGTGTAATGCCAGAAATGCAACCATTTTTTAAAAAAATCTATTATTTGCTATATTTTTACTTAAGTAGTGTAAAGCTAAATTAGAAACTATAAACAAGAAAATATTTCTTACATGTTTAATAATCCTGGTTTGATTAAATGAAGATGGTTAGTATTACGGCATCTATAATATATTAATTATCTGATTCATTCAACCAATCTTATTTGAGAAAAATAATAATTAAGCTCAATTATTGTATGACAAGTTTAATGCATTGAAATGGAGAAATAGAATGGCAAGTCTATTAATTGGCATCTGATAAAAATAAAGTAAGTCTGTTAATTTGCTGTTGCTGATCAATTTGATTATTATAATTTAATTTAAAGTATTGTGGATCTCAGAAGTATTCTGGATATTAGATGAACTTTAACACTTTAGCATTAAACCAGCCATATCCATCCAACATATTCTACATGTTTGGATGAAACAGATTTGGTCTCTCACACCTACTCTACAACGGTCATTTTGGAAGTAAACAATCACATCAACAAAATCTTGAAGCTTACAAGATAATGCTTGATTAGTGCAAATCAGTGTGAATAAATAATCCTTAAATTTGACAGAGTAATCTGAATGCTAAAGGGTTTAGCATCAAACTTTTGGAAGTTGAAGGCAATAATACTATATATAGACACAACATCGACTTTCTGGACTCTGATGGTCTAGAATTTACAAGTAGGAACTTCCAATTCCTGAAGCTGCCAGACAAGTTTACTGGGCAGCCCTATTTCACATTACCTTGTACTGCACAGCATTAATAAATTTGTACCATTTATACTAATGTACAGGTACCTGCATTTCATTTCATTTCATTTTTTAAGCAATTCTAATCCTTTAACATTCAGTTTACTCTGTCAGATGTAATGCTTATTTTTTTTTACTTCATTTTAAATTAATCATGCATTATCTCATAGTTTTGAAATTTTGATGATGTGATTGTTTACTTTTTCATTAACATCATAAGGGACATGTGAGAGGCCAGATCTGGTCAGTTTGAGAATAAAATGGGTAGAATATTTTGGCCAGTTATAGCTGGTTTAAATGCTAAAAATGGTTAATATTTCTTTAATTTCAGGTGTATTGAATAAGGTGACCACACCTGGTTCACAAAAATCAGTTGTCCAGAAAGGCTTTAAAACCAAAGGTTTCAGAAAATCATAACATTAAAACAAAATACTGTTGTTGATGCTCCATACATGTGCCCACCCCCCCACACACACATGCAAACATGCTCAGTTAATTTACAAATGCAGCTAAAATCTTTTGGTATAATTCTAAGAAATCTTTAGTGTGAGAAATAAGTACTACTGGCACATCAGTAATTTATGTAACCAAACAAACTGCCAAGAGTCTGTCTAGTATTTAAATCAATCAATCAGATTTAGTTAGAAGTGTAAGAACAGCAGCTATAAATACAATTTTACAATGACTTTAAGAAGTAGGGTAGTCAGTTGCTGCTTAAAGTTAATGAACTAGAAACGGCATTGTCCAGTAAAGCTGGTCCCTCTTTTACTATTATTCATGCAGTGGTTGTATCATAAACATGACAGACCTTGTACAACTGTCTCATATGTCTTGTAAATTTAATTAATTTATTTAATTTATGAATGCAGTGATGCGTAAGTTCTTTAGGTATGACCCAAAGTAATGCTTACAATACATACCTCTATATTTACATCTCTTGTGTGTAATAGACATATATATAAATTTTAAGAAAACAGAAAAATGGAGTAATATTGATGAACAACAATTGACTTACATAAATTATTACATATTAATTCATTACAAATAGACTGTATCCCATCTAACAGCTGTTTCTGCTTCAAATGTCGTGTGATATTGCCATTGATATGCTAAAAATATTTATCATATTTGATAATAACATAGGTAATTTACCGGTAGTATAATGGATACTGTTATCCCTTAGATGGTTATTTCAACCTCTAACTCAGCAAACCTTATATATATATATGGAGTAGTAATCACTGAAGAGCTTTAATTTCAAGTGAAACTGAAATTCTGGTATGATGATCTCACTTGCTGTAGGGTAGTTAGCTCCCCTGTTAGTACATAGACTTGTGTCTTTTTGCAGCTAAGAGGGTTTTTACCTCTTATTTCTAGCAATGTATGTGCTACTCTGTGTCATCAGTCACAATCAGTAACAAGTGAATTCTTCCTTTATGGTTTTATGTTGCTTTTGTCATTATATATATATAATACACACACACACACTTATATTTGTCACTGTTATTCAAATACATGTTGTTGGCCACTTCAAGTTATTTCTCTAAATTTATTTTTTGTTTTAAATTATGCAAATTACTTCGACCATAAATATTTTCTACTCTTTTTCTGTATTAGTCTAAATCTTTTGTCTTCTAGAGATACGGTCAGACAACTGCTGTGCTGATGACAGGTATTGAGTCAGAAACACATGTCCACAACTGTCCTCTTATCTCCGGATAATAACCCTGTGCTTTTCCTCAATGGCATGTCAATTTTGGAGAAATCTTGATTCTTGAGATCATTCTCTCCTTCCCAAGTGGAGCTGGTCTTAAGTGCTATTTGATAATTATGGCACATCTATTTATCTCTCTATAAATACTATCAATCGGACATAATGTTTGTGCTTTGCTTGCTCACTAGATTTACTGTGGTATAGTGCTTGGGGACAATTCCCTTATAATACTAGGTGTTAAATTAAATTCAATCCAAGGTGAGTTGTCTTGCCTGTATATGACTTTCAAGTATCATACCACAGTGAATATGGTGAACAAACAAAGCACATACAATGAGTATCTGTGATCAATAATGTTTACATCAGTAATGCTGCTTTTAATTTTTAATTTGCTTTTGTATGTACATATATATATATATATATATATATATATATGCACACACACACACACACACACATATATATA
>NC_068984.1:66317671-66328711 GCF_001194135.2 Octopus bimaculoides
ACATATATATATATATAAACATAATCCAAGAACTTGCGTGTTTGAAAAGATTAATTGAAAGTGCTCACACACACTAGGAAAAAAACTTCTTCCAAAAAGGTTAGTGACATTCTGATAAAAGATTTCATAACTCTTTTAAAAAATATTTTTTTTTAAATATCCCTTTTATACTTAAAAACTGTATCAAGTAAGTTTCACTCAAACTTTCAAATATATATATATATATATATTGTTAACATTTATTATTATTATTAATTGGCAGAAGTACCAGAGTACTCAAGAGTTGAGAATTTTGTGCATTGGCACTTAGCAGATTGATTATTGATAATGTGTGTGTGTGTGTGTGTATAAGCTTCACTGTTAATTTAAGTATTAAACCTTTTTTTTTTATTAAAAATGTAACAATGAGAGAGATTTACCTAACGAACATGATACATGAACCCTGGAGTGAAAATAGAATAAAGCTTTAATTTAAATTGAATAAGTAAACTTTATTCCATATATTTTGTCCCCCCCTCCTGTATCACTGTCTACATTATGCTAAAATGCATATAACTTGTATGCACATAACACATATATTATTACATTATGAACTGTGCTAAATAAATTGTATTGTTCAAATAAAAATGTAAGGTAGAATTTTTATTACTTTTCTTTTAATGTTTCCGTTTTGATAATTAAAAGCAAAATGCTCTTTGATTTCGAATTGTATATTGTCTAAAGTTTGTATTAAAAAAAAACTCCAAAAAACATTCCTTTCTTACCAAATGCTTTCACATCTAAATTAACTACAGTCTACATGCTTTATTTCATTAAAAATAATACATATCCATGTAATGTAGAGCAGTGGTGACAACAAGCTATTGTCTTGTACATTTCCTCAAACATATAAAAAGCAAATATATAAATAAATAAATAAACAAAAATAAACTTTCATCTAATTTCTTGTTGAGAGTGAAAATAACATATATTTTTTCCCCTCTTTTGCTTTTCATCAGTAGAAGGCCATGTTTGTCAATGGGCTATTTTCTAATAACAAAACTGATATTTTCTCTTTTGTTTTACAGATTGGTTGTGGGTTTTTTTCATCATTTTATTTAATTTTTGCTTTTGTTAATTCCAACAGTAATGAAAGGAAACTTAATAACTTAACTGAAATATTCTGCCTTAATGTAATTATCACTGTTGGTGCCTTCTATATATGTTTGCACAACGACAATTACTTAGAGTTCCATGTCATGACACCACCATTGTCATCATCATCATCGTCATCATCATCATCGTTCTTCATCATCATCATAATCACCATCATCGTTCTTCATCATCATCATAATCATCATCATCATTATCGTCCTAACTAAAATTATAGCACGTTTTTAACTTTAATTAGTAAAACTAAATTAGAATGAATTCCTTTTTCCATGGAAAAACCAACATCATTTTAATTAAATTAGATTCCAAATTTGTTTCTTTTTTGTTTATGATCCTTTATATCTAGTTTATAATTTCATTTTATAAATGCAGGAATTTTATCACAAAGACCCCAGTATTTGACATAGTTAAGCTTTCTCCTTAACCCTTTCAGTATACTAATTATCTGCTAGTCAATCCCACAAAAATATCAATTATTCACTATACATTACTGTTAGCATCATTATTAGTTTAATATTTGTTTTATGTGCTGCTGTTTATTGAATAAGTCTACAGAACAGCCACTCACAAACAGTTTCTCTCACACCTCTTCTTCCCCACTCCCAGGCCTAAATTTCTCTGAGATCTAATCTATCTCCATCATCATAATCATGTTTTGCTACTTTCATCATTAGCCAATATTTTTATTGGTTTATCGGCTTATTGCTTCAGTCAAACCACCAACTTGAGATAAGTCATCACGCACAAGCCAAATGAAAAGAGAGCTTGAATGTGGCTGCTGGACATGTTAGAAACTGCAGCTAATTACCCTCAATTTACACTTTACTGTCTTAAAAAGTGGAAGGACTATATTGGATAATGTAACGTTAGAGATACAAATACTGGAAATATACTGGCTAATATGTCTTTGATCATTAAATCCCTTTGATCAGAGTTGTCTTTGATTTAACTGAATGACATCAACAATTTAGGATGTTGATGAGCGATATAATATGGTGGTCTAAATCACATCTTAACATCTTAACAAAACGAAAGGGTCACAATGGATAATGTAGTCCTGAATGCACTAGATCTGAATAAAAGATGGAGTGGTCACAGTTGGAATCTCTTTGATCACAGGATTGTTTATTTATGCTTGACTTGGGGGTTATACAACAGTCTCAATCATCACCTTGGAAAAGAACTATAATAATTGTGAATTTGATACTCAGAAACTTTACTGAAGCCTTACATATGTCTGTATGTGCGTGTATTCCTCTCTTACAATTTGGTTTATTTACATTTCCAGAATGTAATGGGAGGGTAAAAAGAGATGAGTAGATTAAGTGTGAGACTTAAAATAAATATAGGGATCAATTTGATTCACTAAACCATTAAGAATATAGGGAAAAAATTGAAAATGTAAGAAAATGTTATAGTGTAGTTAACAAGATGCTGGTCAGACCTTTACTCTTGTCATTTTTTGCTTAACCATGGAGCCAGACCAAGCTTATACATTAAACAAATTAAGCATTCCTTTGACACAAAGAAAAGAAAGTAACACAGAATTTCTTTTAGTGTTGGATTTATTGAAGTTCACATAGTGCAAGCTTATTTAACTCCATTTAAACATGAATGTTCTGTTAGAACACACTATACTATGGTAGATCCCACGAGAGAAACTCTCATACAGGCTTTTAGTGCAAAATGCACTCTTGGTTTATACCCTGCTCGTGATATAAACAAGAGTACATTTTGCACCAAAAGCCTATATGAGAATTTCTCTCATGGTATCTACTGCAGTAACGTTTGTTTTAACAGAACATTCACATTTAAATGAGGTTAAATATTTCCTCTCAGTATTAATATTGTCTCTGTCACTAATATATATTTTTACATATATAGTGCCAGCTGTATCAAGGCTTTATGAAAAGTTTTGAAAATTTGCATAATTACTTACTATGCTTACTGCTATCTAGAGTTAATCTTAAAAACAAAAGCCTCTCTAATGTAATTTCACATTCAGTACTTGTTATGTAACAATACACTGTAATTGAAGGGTTAAGTACAGGGAACCATTTTTTGTTTTTTTGTTTTTGTTTTTTGGTGCGAGTGCTTTATCCTTTAGCATTTAAACTGGCCCTGTCTGGTCATAATATTCTCCCTATTTCATATTCAAACTGGCCAAATTTGGCCTCTCACACCTCCTCTACAATGTCATTGTAAACATAAACAATCACATTGCTAATGTCTGGATGTTATGAGATGAGGCATGATTAATTCAAAACAATGTGAATAAACAAGCATTACATCTGACAGATTAATCTAAATGCTAAAGGGTTAAGGCATCATTTTGTCTTGATTTGATTTTTAAGTGGACATCATTGAGAATCTGGTAAAATGTATTCACCTACTTCATCCCTCATTCCTCAAAAAATGGTTGCAGTTGCATATACTGCATAAAAAGATTATATTACAAAGAATATTATAATCTAATGCAGTTTTCAAATTATTAAAAATGATAGTGGATAATTATTTTGGATCAGGAGATTTACTTAAAGTTAATAGATATTTGAACTAAAGCAAATTTACAAACTTTCCTAAAGAGTATAATTGCTAATACAAGTAGCTGAAACAGAATTTCTTCGAAGGTTCTCTGGAGTTACATTACTTGAAAGGGTGTGTAGTTCAGAGATCAGGGAGTCTCTCCTGGTCGAGCTGTTACTACTCTGTATTGAGAGGCCACAATTCCAGTGATGGGTTCTTCAGGCTGAGCCAACTGGGAGGAGACCTAGGGATTGACCAGAACGAGATGGTTGGATAATATCCATAATCTGAACTGGTCACACTTGTAAATCTAACTGGAGAGTCTAATGACGTTTGCTTCTGACATGACTCCATGTATGAGGTACCTGAGGGCTCTCTCCCCATGACACACCTTGGAATATTGAGCAGGGAAGATGGATAATTGAATGGACTAAATTTTTGCCTGCAGACACCTAATTTCTTTGCAATCTCATTTTAGCTAGATAACCTTTCAAGTGTTGAGACTTCAAATTACTCAGATACAGAAGACAGACCATACAATATTGTCCTTGATAAACAAAAAGACTAGAAAATCACAGCTGGAATATCTCTTCTGATCATATTATATGTCTGCTCAATCAAGGGTAATAATTATCAGTTGTACTTAACATCATATGTTGTTGTTGATGCTGATGTTCAACTCTTAGGCTGCCTTGATTAAATAGAACTCTAATCAAAAACACTGTAGTGAGGGCAACCCTATCTTTCCACATGTTTTTATATAATTTTATATATTTTTTAATACAATTTTTTAATATATTTTTTATGTGTATATATATATATATATATATATATATATATATATATATCTTGTATTGAAGACTATATTGTCCAGTGTAACTTTCTTTCTGTAAGACCACACGGTTTGATTTGAGTGAAATAGGGGTGCTATTTCTAGCAGGTTGAGGATAAGGGTTCCCATGTTGATTTGTCAATGATGAATCGCTAACATGAGTAAGAAAGAAAGAGAAGGCAAAGTAAAAAATGCATCTAGAACAGGTATGGGCAACTGTTCTTGAGAGACAGACTACAAGAGAAGTGGTTCATCTCTAGGTGGGCTGCAATGCTAAAACAATTCAAGGTTATTTTTCATTAGGCCTGCCATTCAGAAAGTCCCATGGGTTGCAGTTTATCAATGATTGATTTGGGGCTTTGTTATCTGTTTCAGAGAAATTTGGCAGATAGATACCTACAGATAACTGCTTCAGGTGTGATAACTATTTTGTAGCTTATTAGACTAAAAACAAAGTATTATATTCCTAGACGTTTTACTCTGGAAATGTTAAGACACCAAACTCATATGTTATAATAAGTCAGATATTTTCACAACCTAAATCTTCTATAAAACATTCATTCATTCTTCTAATCAGTCCATTGCTGACATCTGTTCTATTGTTAGTATTCTCTACGCTCTTAAAATATAATCTTTTTTCTGATATTGAAATCTCTATGCAGGTTTTCAGAATGAAACACCAATATCAAAAAATAATCAATATGCATTTTTATGAGATTTTATTATCTGTCTTATTAAGTCCGATCTATCAAATTATGTAGCTTATTTTTGAAAAAATATCAAAAATAAATGAAAATATTATAAGAGGAAGGTGGTGAATTTCATTTACAGTAGCAGATAAAAACAGCTTTTCCCATTTTCATTATTTAGGTTTGTTTTTAAAACTTTGATAGTATTTATTTAATTTCAATATCTGAAATTCTATCCAAAATTATCCATTAGAATATGTCTTTTAGATTTTTATTTATATAGGATAAATACTGATATAATATTTTGAATCTATCTTACTGCTACTGCTGCTTAACATTGTAATGATAAAATTGGCATGGAAATAGCAGCTTTATAGAATAGCCATTCTTCCAAGTTGCTATATCATTTTGTTGTTGTAGACCTCTCACAACTATCATCTCAAAAACTAAGGAAAACTTTCCAATGGCAATATCTTTGAAGAATGTTACATAGAAGATAATGTAGATTCAGAAATACTTGTCTTCAAAAACTATCCTTGAAGCATTTTGATAAATAATATGAAAAATAAGGCAACTCTAATTCATGTATACAGGTATTTAACACCCACACCCATACATCCACCACCCACACATGTTGAATATGTGCGAGTATTAATAAATGCATGTATGTATTCAAATAGACTGAAGTTATGTGCGTATGTGTTTAATGTGTATATATATTGAAATTTGTGTTGGATGTATATAGATGTATACATAGGAATATTTATGTATGTGAAAGTATTTGATTTCTACAAAGAACTGTGTGATTATGAATTGTGTGCATTCACTTCTCAGCCACATATTTTCAGTTTTGGTCTCACTGTGTGGTGGCACTTTGGGCAAGTGTCTTTTAAATACTTTAGCAGCCCTGGGATGACCAAAGCCATGTGAGTAGATTTGGCTGACAGAAACTCTTCATAACGTTTTCCATGTTAGGTCTCTGCCGCCTCTTGCTCAGCATCATCTTCTATTTCTTGGAATCTATGGACATTTGGGGGAGTTTTCTTCTTCCATCCTTTCTTCCCACCAGATTATCTTATGTGTCTGTATCCATCGTATTCTGATGTCATCAATCACTGGTAATATTTTGATTAGTACATTATTCATTAAGGAAAAGCCTCATGATCACACCCATACATTCCATTTTCTGGTGAACTGTGTTCGGCCTGCATGTTTGTCTTAGAGGTAGGAGACCAAATGGTTGTCCAGTTTTTTTAAGCTAATGTTGCAAGTTGTTTCGTCACTTACATCACAGAACTTCAAGAATCATATCCCTTGCTATCCTGTGTGCCATAACATTGCAACGCTCTTTCTAGTGTTGCCTAACATGTTCCTTAAATTCATCAGACATAACAACATTACTGTTGTGGGTTATTAATTAATCTGCCAGAGGTCCATATGGAAGTGGTTTTGTTTGATCATTTGCCAATCCTAGCTGGTGTATGTGCTGAGATCTACATTATGTTGCTTATGACTAAATTTATACTTAATTATCACATACTTGATTACCACAATTTCGCTGCCAACAATATGGCTATTTCAATGCACCAGCTCTGTTACACAGAAGAATCTGTATACGAGATTGTAGCCTGTATGGAGTCTGACTGAAGATCTCTTCCATCTAACATCTTGTACACAACACACATCTTTGTTACTTCATTCCTGCTCCTCTCTACAATCTCTCCAGATCTATCATTCATCACGCTTAAAATAATGGTAGCAGTTCTAAAGTTCTGTGTCTTAATGAAACAGTTGTCTCAGATGATAGTAGCAATGGCCATTTTGTCCTCAAATATCCCTCCAGTCATGCCCCACCGTCTTAGGAAAGAAATTATTGGAAAATGATGAGATGGTAACAACTGGAATGCATTCCATCATAGCTCTGTTCACTCAGGACAGATGAGGCCTAAACTAAAACTACCATGCATACCACTAACATGATAACTGATAGCCCTGTAAACAAATACATATCTTTATCATCTACTTCTCCATATTTGCATAGTTCAAGGTGTGGCAAACTGGAAGAAACATTAGCATGCCAGGCACAATGCTTAGCAGCATTTTGCCTGTCTTTACATTTTGAGTTCAAATTCTGCTGAGGTTGACTTTGCATTTCATCCTTTTAGAGTCAATAAAAGAAGTGCCAGTTGAGTACTGGAGTCAATATAATCGACCTGCCCCCTTTCCCCAAACTTGTTGGCCTTGTGCCAAAATTTGAAGCAATATTTGCATAGTTCAGATGAGAGTATATTGGGGCAGTTTTCTGCAGCTGGATGCCCTTTCTGCTGCTAAACCCAACTGTTTCCAAGTGGGGTAGTAATCTCTCAGTATATTGAACAATGAACAACCTGGACAGTCTTCCAGAGTACACTGCAAAGCAATGTTACTGTAAGCAAAGCCATTGTTTAAAACATATGAGTTAAATACAAGTGGGAGACATGAAAAAAATACCAAATCTCTCACGCATACATCCTCACACAAGTTCCTTTCAGTTTTTGTCTACCACATCCACCTCCAAAGCTTTGATAGTTTCAGCTATAGTAGTAGATACTTGCTCAAAGTGCCATGTTGTGAGACTGAATCTAAAACAAGAATTGCAGATGTCAAGAAAAGAACACACACACACACACATGCACACGAGTTGATATTGATGTAAGCAGTGTAAGGCAATACAAGCATTCCATCTTATTCTCCACAAGATAATATATTTAGTATAAACGGTAGAATCGCTATCTCATCTAATAATTCCACTAGAATCCTCATAAAATGTTTTTGTTTTCTTTCTTTATGTGAACTATAATAAAGATGATACTACTACAAAAAGGAAACTATTTGCAGTAAAAGACTTTTATGCTTTGGAAGTCTTCTTGATGAATATTAGAAAATGATGACGATGATAATGGTTTCTGATTTTGGCACGAAGTCAGTATTTTATTGTGGAGAGGAAGATTTAGTCAATTATATTGACCCAGGTACTTGACTGGTACCTTTAGGTATCCCTGAGAACAACTTTGCTGAAATTGTGCTCAGGAATTTAAGCTCAGACTGTAAAGAGCTGGAATAAATATGGTGAGGCATTTTTCTAATTTGCTGAAAATTGACCTTTTTGCAGTTTAATTGTGCTGCATTCCAAAGGATATGAAGAATTTATGGTGGCTGAATGGTGTTGAATACCTCAGCTAATCAGGCAAAGAAAAATATGAGAGGTCAGTTAAGTGCAGTACCACACTCAGTCAGTAATCTTGACCACTCTACAAGTTGGGCCAGTGCTAGGAAGCATGGGGCCCAATTAGGGAATTGTCAGTGGGACCCTCTACTCTATAAAAGCTGAAGTTGATGCTTTATGTTTCATGTAGTACACCAGTGCCAGGCCAAAAGCATTGATGATTAGAGGCTCCATCATTAGCTACAATAATATACTATTAAATACTGCTCATGCAGTGCAAGGCTCAATTTGAGCAAATTTAACTGGCTTAAAACTGGCCCTGTTTACAGGTACAGGGAAGATTAAATTTGAAAGTTATTTGAACAAATGTTTATGATCTTGAAATTGCCTGAACATTTCTAGCCATAAAGTTGTAAACACACTTTTTAAAAGAGTATGTAGTTTAATAAAATAAGAATATCAGTCTATATGAATATGTATATGTGCGCATGTATGGTAGGTCTAGAGAAAGCTGGGGACTGGAACTATTAAAAATCATTTTCATGCTAAATTTCTACACCATAAACAACATTATTTTGATAAGTTTTCTTATTTTATCAGCTAATGAGGCCTTCTCATCAGTAAAAATTTAAAAACTTTCCTTGTTTCCTCCTTTTTTTCTCCCCTTTTTCGATAGATACACAAACAATTTGTAGACTTCCAAATTTTTATTATTTATCTATATCATTTTTTTTGCATCTGTTTATCATGATTTTATGAGTGATCTTCATTAAATTAGGTCAGGTCAATCATTTTAGTATTTTTTTTTTTTTAGGATAAATGGAAAATTGGCTTGAAGCAAAAATATTCTCAAACTTTTAAAATTTGTTAATGTATTTACAAACAACTGTACAGTATTTAACTCAAAATTAAAAAGTACACACACACACACTCACACACACACACACACACACATGTAGATTTAAACAATATGTGTATGAAAATGAAAGCAAGTGAAGAAAAACTCAGAGTATCCTGTGGAGTGTATATGGTTTTAAAGAATAAAGATGTCTAGAGGTATATCAAATAGCACACAAAATAAATTCTTGATTTCTTGTAATCATCTTCCTTTTGAGAGAAGGATAAACCAATGCCTTGCAGTAACTACAATCAACATCAAATGAGAAATATATCAAGAATCAAGAATGCTCTGCAACTGATATGCCATTAACGAAATGGGAGTCTGATTTTCTAGAGACAAGAGGACGGCTATGGATATGGGTTTCTGCCTCAATAAAAAGCATAAATACAGAATTTGTCCTATACTGAATCTTGAAGATGCAATATTTAGGAATATATGGAAAAGTTAGAAAATGTGTGTGTGTGTGTCATTGCTGTGGTCCTGTAATAGCCAAAGCCTTGTGAGTGACTCTGGAATATGGAAGATGAAAAAAGTGTGTGTATATGAGAGAGAGAGAGAGAGAGAGATAGAGAGCACCAGCATGTGTTTCTGGGTGTTTCCATTTGTAGTCTACAGAAGGTTGTGAGTTACAAGTGGTGGTGTTGTCACTGCTCCTATCAACAAATCATCAATGAACACACCTCCAAAGCTGTGGGACAACAAAGAAAAGTTGCCCTAACCACAACTAAGAAGCCCTTTCTATTTCTCTTCTATAGGGATGTGACCAAAACTAGGGACTAATTTCTCCCGTAGTGATCGTACTGTACACTCTTTCACCACCTCAAATACTTCTGTCCCTGTAGGTAGTCAGGGACCAATATTTGGTGCTCCTGCCTTTTTGACATGATCTTATTGTCCTGCTGCATTTCAAGAAACCCCAGTCACTGGGCTAGCCTGGCTGGAGTGCCAGTTTAGTTGTTGATACACATCTATCAGGTTGTACTAGATTATATGTTACTAACATCAGGTTGCAATCTGTCATATACACATGTACATGCACAAACATAGATATAATAGATATATGTGTACATGTATCACAATGAGATAGCTTTCACATTATTATTCATATTATGCGATTATAAAAATAATAGTTGATTATTAGTAATTATTATGATATAATAATAATTATTGATTATCAGAATTGTTAGCATGCCAGGCAAAATGCTTAGCAACAGTTTGTCCGTCTTTATGATATAAGTTCAAATTCCGCTGTGGTTGACTTTGCCTTTCATCCTTTTGGGTCGATAAATTAAGGACCACTCATGTATTGGAGTTGATGTGACCAACTTAACTCTCCTCACAAATTTCAAGCCTTGTGCCCACAGTAGAAAGGGTTATTATTATTAATTATGTTAGATCAGGTTATGAAAGTTACAGAGAGGGTCATAGCCCAACTAATTAGGGAGCGAATCAATTTAGATGAGATGCAGTTTGGGTTCGTGCCAGGTAAAAGCACTACTGATGCCTTATTTCTAGTGAGACAGTTGCAAGAGAAATACCTAGCCAAGGATAAACCTCTGTACCTGGCTTTCGTTGACATGGAGAAAGCCTTTGACAGGGTCCCCCGATCCCTTATCTGGTGGTCAATGAGGAAACTTGGGATAGAAGAATGGCTACTGAGAGCTGTGCGAGCCATGTACAGAGATGCGGCCAGTAAGGTGAGGGTTGGAAATGAGTACAGCAATGAATTCCGGGT
>NC_068984.1:66329949-66337433 GCF_001194135.2 Octopus bimaculoides
TTTTCGAGCGAGATCGTTGCCAGTGCCCCTGGACTGGCTTGTGCGGGTGGCACATAAAAGACACCATTTCGAGCGTGGCCGTTTTCGTGCGGGTGACACGTAAAAGCACCCACTACACTCTCTGAGTGGTTGGCGTTAGGAAGGGCATCCAGCTGTAGAAACTCTGCCAAATCAGACTGGAGCCTGGTGTTGCCATCCGGTTTCACCAGTCCTCAGTCAAATCGTCCAACCCATGCTAGCATGGAAAGCGGACGTTAAACGATGATGATGATGCTCTGTAACTTGCAGTAGATGATTAGGTAGTTGTATGCATTCATAATTCTCATAGAAACAGTTGTCAAAGTTTTAAAATAACAATGGTATTGATTGTTTTCTTATTTCTTGTGTACACACACACACACACACACACACACCTACCCACCGCATACATACAGTTACAAAGACACACATAAATGTGTGCCTCTATATACACACATATACATAAAAACACATGCATATACACACATTTATACATGCACTAACACATATGTTCAAATAACATATGTGTATGCAATAATATGGAGCTTCTTGAACATTATTCTTTTCTGACTCCCCAGCTAAATATGCTGATGCTAGCTTCATCTATGCTACTTCATCACACTTGTGTGTATATTTCTTGTGACTTATGCTGGGTCTCTGTACTTAAAATTTACATGATTCACTACTGCAGCATTTAATTGTGTTGGCTGGTGTATTTTGTGGATCTCTTCCTTCTTTACAGAGTTCCATGATACACTTACTTTAAATTCTTTTGCTTTCCTCCCGTTAATCAAATGAATACCCATTATCTCCCCGCTCATCCTTCTTATCCAAGAACTCTCCCATAGGTTTTGCTCAGTATCTTCTGCTTCCTTATATGATAATATGTAAGAAAAACAAATTAAAGATACCATTTGTTACTATGGAAAATAGAAATAATTTGTTCCATTTTTGAAGAAAGACGGTAAAGTATTTAGGCTCTGTATTTCAGTTTGTGAGTGTGCATGTATAGGTGGTTATGTATATATGTGTGTGTGTGTATGTTCAGCTGTGTGTTTATTATATTCATAAAATTCTAAGGTGGTCAGAAAATACTAACCTTAGGCTAAAAGATTTGAGTAGATGATATTTTCTTGTTAGTATGCACTAATCTCATCTTCACAAAAACATGGTGTCACACAGCACAGCTGATAAAAGATGCAGTCTTGAAACTCTGAAAATGTTTCTGCAATCACTTGAGACTGAATATTTTGAGATTGTTCAACTTTTTTTTTATTATTATTTTTGCTTGAAGGAAGATATAAATAATTTTAACAAATTTTTAGCTTCCAGTAGCTGCAAGCATTTTCCGTGTTTTGTATGTGGTCTTTGTGATTTATCCATGTTTGCTCAGGTTTTCTAAAACTCTACTTCATAATATTGTGTTGTTAGAAAGCTTTTCAGAAAAGAACACGACAAAGTTTAATGCATTTCTCATGAAAGACGGAAGGAATTTGTCAGATGCTTGCTTTCTCTTAAAAAAAAAAAAAAAAATGGGGGGAAAAAATGAAGAGGTTATGGCAAAAGAAAAATAATACAAAACACAAAATATTCATGGACAATAATAATAATTGTTTTCTTGATTTTGCAAGTTAGTGTTAATGTAGGGAGGAGTACAAGGTGAGCTCAAAATAATTCTGCGGTGAGGGAGATCATTAAAATGAATTAGTGACTAATGCTATAAGTCTACATGTGTAGGATCAGATTAACTTGTGTATCCTTTATTTCATATGGTTGGATATAATTTGAGGTTGGTTTGTGTCTGATATCTAGCAGGTTAAATAGCAATATAAGTTAGCAATGAACAATACTGTATTAATGTACTAATACTATTGTTTATATTTTATTTTTGATAGTATGGGACACAACTGCTATGTCTCTATCTTATTCTGATCTCATTAGCAAAGTTTAGTTCTCACTATTTTTCTTGAAGTAGTGATGAAAGGATCATGAAGTGAATGTGTATTAACAAGATTGTTATAGTGTCCAAAAATAAGTGCCTTGAGGTATTTAGTTGTATGCTTTGAGTACAAATCTGAGATCAAGTTTCCCTTAATCCTGCTAGGGGTTGATAAAATAAATTCCATTCATGTAATTGACTCTTCCAACTTTATATAAGAAATCTTCAAAAAATATTCAAGATTGTACATTTGTCAGTATAAGAAGATGCAGTAGTCCAAGGAAAAAAAATTGTGTTGTTCCATCAGTACAAAGCTCAATTTTCAGTCACATAGCTTTGGATACAGTCCTATTGTGTGGCACATTGGGCAAGTATCTTTGGCTATAGCCTTGGGCCAACCAAAGCCTTGTGAGTAGATTTGGTAGATAGAAACTGAATGAAGCCTGTCATATATATATATATATATATATGTGGGTGTGTGTGTGTGTGTGTGTGTGGGTGTGGGTGTGTGTGTGTATGTGTGTGTGTGTATGTATATGTGTGTGTGTGTGTGTGTGTATATATATATATGTGTGTGTGTGTGTATTTATAATATGGGCTTCTTTCAGCTTCCATGTTTCTATCCACCAAATTCATTCACAATGTTTTGGTTGGTTAGGGGCTATTGCAGAAGGCCCAAGGTGGCATGAAGTGGGACTGAACCAAAAACTACGTGGTTGCAATGTGTGCTTCTTAATCACACAGCTATGCTTTGATTGAAGTAAAAGCAATATATTTCACAGGAAAATGGTAGCAAAAGGGTTAACCCTTTAGCATTCAGATTACTCTGTCAAATATAATGCTTATTTAATCACATTGTTTTGAATTATGCATTATCTTCTAGTTTTGAGATTTTGATGTGATTGTTACATTTCTAAAAATAACTTTGCAGGGTAGGTGTGAAAGGCTTGATCTGGCCAGTTTGAACATAATGCAAGTAGAATATTTTAACCAGATATGATCAATTTAAATGCTAGAAAGTTAAAGTAATTTTTGACCGTTATCACTAATCACTGGAAGGTGATAATCTTTTGGGGCATAATATACCTGGGGCTATGTATATGCGGGTTACTTCTAGTAGTTTAATTACCAACATGTCATAGGTCAGCACAGTAAAGATTAAACAACCACAACAAGTGATAATGTTTCTTCTTTTGAGATGTTAAAGGTATTACTATGTCTCTCCTTTATTTCCATCTATCTGTCTATATATATAAATGCCATTAAATATTTCTGCCGTAATGAAATCCTAATTTTCAGCCTCTTAAGTCTGATCAACTAAATATCTTTTGATTACAACATCCCCTCAACCAGTTCACATCATCTGTTGAACTTGTATATATGTTAGCTTGGTAGCCAAACTACTAGGCTTTTAGCTTGTGCATGTGTGTGCCTGTGTGTGTGTTTTTGTGTGTGTTTGTGCAATGTTAGTAGCATGAAGACTTTGAACATTTTCATTGTACTTTGTATTGATTCTCAAATTACTATTGAACAGAAAATTGTATTAGCTGAACATTTCCCTATATCGACTGATCCTATCAGCAAGGAAATAATTAAAAGTAACTGAGAGATCTCAGTGAATGCAGCACACAATTAATTAGAAGCTAATCACATTTACCTACAAAAACAATTTACATAAAATGTGTTTTCAATAGAATCAGAAAATAGAAGTCTCTTATTTACAAAAGGAATATTTCACTATTGTAATATAATAACAAATCACATGGTTAGAAAAATAATGTATGTATGCAATTTTGATGTGTGTGTGCATGTGTGTGTACATGCATGTGTGAGTGTATGTATATATATACATACAAACACACTTGTGTGTGTGTGCGTGTGTGTGTGTGTGTGTGTGTGTGTGTGTGTGTGTGTGTATGTACTTGGATGTGTGTACATCTATTAAAAACTAACACATTTTCTCTGAAATAACAATTTTGGATGGTTGATGTGAAAAGAGATTTTGGTTCTTTAGTAATATGAAAGAGCAAATGTAGTTGTTTCCCTCTCACTTTTTTTATTTAAAAAAAAAACTTCTAGACAATTCTTTAAAATTTATTAAAATGCCAATAAAATAGTTACCTAATCTGCTAGGCAATTTTCTATAACTCAACAAATTTTTAATATTTTTATAATGCACTAGAGAAGGAAGATCATTTTGAAAATATATATATTTTTTCATTCAGCAGGAAAATATATTTTACTTTTTTATGTTGATGATGTTGAATGTAAATAAAACAACAATATATAATACTGCTGCTGCTCTTTTACTATTCTAAGAATGATTTCAGAACACTGTATAGTTGTACAAAGTATTGAGACTATATTATCTCAGGTTTAGAAAATGATAATCTGTCAATGAAAAAAGGAGGACTTTTTAAAATATTTTCCTGCATGTGTGTATGTGTATGTGTGTATTACTTTTATTCCTCAACAGCTGTATTCAACTTCTGTTCTGTTGATACTTCTTACCTCGAATTTTCTTTCTATTCAATTTCATCCTTTCATACACTAGATGCTGTCTTTTGTAAAACTAGTGCATGCAAGTTTAAGGGTTTTAAGCACATTGCACCATAGAAGGAGGCAGAAATGAGAAATAGGATATTATCACAGAAATTGAAGTTGTTTAGGTTTAAGAAATTATCTGAAAAAAAAAAAAAGAAAAAAACATGGTTGTTCTGTGTTTTATAGTGTTTGTAGAAAATAGAGAATATTTCTGTTGTGTAGTTTCATTTTAAGGAATATCTTGGATGTGATAACTGCATTACTTTGTGAGTGTTTAATGATGTATTATTAAATGTTAGAACATTAATTATATTGTCTATGTCCTATGCAGTATAATTGATGTTCAATTTTTATATTGTTACTCAACAAACCATTGTATAAATGTGTGTATATTGTAAAGATATGACTTGTTCATATCATATGAATTGTATGCACAAGTTTCATATAAATACATCCCTCAAGCTTGGCAGCATTTGTCTGTATTTCTTCATACACAGACATAGATACACAGACACACACACACACACTCACATCCATCATCCATCTTCTCTGCTCGTAGGAGAAGAGTCCGCAATTACCTCCTTCATAGGGTCTTATCAGAAGCATTTGTCATTAGACAACCTGACTGGATTCCCAAGCATAACCAATTAAAACTATGTATATTATCCAATTATCTCAATCTTACCAGTTGGCTTGGCCAGAAGAATCCATCTTGTTATTCTTTTCTACTTAAATGTCAGTAATACTGCAGTTGTGATCTCTCAATGTAGAATAGTATGGATTGACCTAGAGAGACTTTGAGCTACACATTGTGTCAAGTAGAGTTACTTCAGGGATCCTCTGGAAGAACCCTATTATGTATGTATGTGTATGTCTCATAATCAATGTCATCTCTTAATGTCACTAATTAAATAAAAAATATTTATACTCAAAAGTGCAGGTACAGCTGTTTGGCAAGAAGCTTGCTTCCCATCCACATGGTTCAATTGAGGCAGTGATCTGGTAGAATTGTTAGCAAGCCAGACAAAATGTTAAGCAACATTTCTTCCAACTCTCTTCATTCTGGGTTCAGATTTACCTTTCATCTTACCAGGGTTCATAAAATAAGTATCATTTGATCAATGTAATTAACACCTCTTTTAAAAATTGCTAGCCTTTTGCTTAAACTTTGAAACAATGACATAAAAATTGCAATTTTGACTGAAATCAGTTAGAGATTTTCTGGAGTGTATGCTTAGTTTGATTACACTTTGCAGTTTTAGTAGTACAACACATACATTAAACTGATACTCACATTTAATTGATGTCTTTTACTACACCATCTCACATTCTGCTCATATCTTTTATAGTGTCAATCTTGTAAACATAACCACATTGGAAACAAGCTGGAATTTGTATATATTTTCACAGCATTTCTTTATGAAGTGCTGAATTTCCTAACATGTCTTCCTTGAAGTTACTATCAATTTGACAGGCATTTACATCAATGTAAGAATTATCTGTAAGTTTGTGAAAAGGACCTTAAAATTTTCTGTGTCAAAATAAAGGTCTGGATTCTGAGCATATATTCATCTTCTGTTATTTCCATATTGATTGGCAGAATAAATGAAATAATTTGTAATAGTTATGATAACAGGTCTGACTTCAAATGATAAAGGAATAACGCCAGTATCTAACATACTCAATGTAAGATGTCAGGAAAATTTTATAGAACATTATGTATGAAATGTGAAATGATAAAGTGAAAGCAAGATAGGGTTTGGCGCTGACTAAGCAGGTAATGAAAAGGAGGATAGTGGAAAACTTATCAAACACAAATAGTACAGCAAAGTATGTCTTTATGTTAATATAATCACTGCAATTGCTATTGGAGAAGCTACCAGGGATGATCTTTCATTTTTACCTGGATTCTGTGTATTCTCTATAACCATTTTCCATGTATTTTTGGCAGCTTTCCTGTGTGTTATGTCATTGATATTGCATGATCGTTACAATAATGAACACTTCATGGTTTCTGTATCATACATGTAAGGAGCAAAGAGTGTGATATCATAAATCATAAGAACAGCTTTATTAGATTGATTCCCAAGAGAAAATAGCTGACTCATCCTCCTTCGCTTTTATGGTGCAAACAAACATGGAGGTACTTCATTAGCTCAACATTTTTATGAGTCTGCCTCTCCATAACTGAATATAAGAAGAGTCATTCTTAGAAGAATCCAGTTCGATCTTGTGCAGAAAGTTATTTCTAAGGTTGAACTAGTTTGTAGCCACCTGGAATTAGTGTTCTTGACTCTAAGGTCAACAGCCCTAATCAAAAAATGCCTATGATCAAGGATATTCAACATGTGACTATACCATACGTTTTCAAGCACAGTTTATCTATAATTATGTTGTCTGATGCATACTCCCATTTAAAAAAAAAATGGTAGGGTGTAATTTGAAAGAGATTTGACTGCAATTTCTAGCTATTCAAGCACGTAGATGTTCCCTTGCTGGTTTGCACATGTCATCACAGGTTTATGTTGTGGTTAGGTTTAATCACTGCCTTGTCCTAGCTATCCTGTTTCTCTGATAACTCATATCAAACAGTGTCAGTATATATATATATATACATACATGAACAATGAGTTACATGTTAGTATATATTGCAAAATAGTACTCAGTCTATGTGTATGTGCATATGTATACATGCATCTGTGTATATGCATAAATATTTATATGCAAAGGTATTTTTGTATATTCATTTTTTTATGTGCACACATACATATATATGTTCATGTATGTATGTGCAGGTGTGTGTGTGTGTGTGTATATATGTATATATATATATAAATAACTATATATGTATTCCTATACACATATATTGTCTATATGTCCAATACAGGGAAGCATTAAAAACATGCATTAGTTGTGTGTATATCTATCTATCTATCTACCTATCTATCAATCTATATCTATATATATATATATATATATATAT
>NC_068984.1:66337481-66338109 GCF_001194135.2 Octopus bimaculoides
TATATATATTTATATATATATATTTATATTTGCAGAGATAGATATACAGATTGATAGAATGACTGATAGATTGGGAGACACTCATATGTATATATACACATGTACACAAATAAAAAGTAAATCACTGTGATTAATATTGGGAAAATGAGTCATCATTTCAATTAGAGTCTTGTTCCCTGCAGCTATTGAATATTACTGATGTAACACAACATTAAGAGATAGGATGGAGAGTGGGATGACAGAAGGAAGATCACATTCATTTCAGTCTTGTTTCCTTCAACATTAAAGTAGAACAGCTCTAAGAATTGTCCACAGGCAATTCTATAGTATCACAAATGTGTGGATTTTAAACTCATTAACACAAACGTATCAATACTTGTAGCATACATAGATAAGTAGACACACATTTTCATATACACGTGTGGGTATATACACACAAAAACATACTCACACTCACTCACACTCACTCTCTCTCTCTCTCTTACACACACACACACACACACACACACACACATACAAGTATATAAAACCATCATCATCACCATTATAAGTCCATGTTCCATGTTGAACTGTTTGATGGGGATCTGATGAGTGCAAGGACAGCATCATACTTGATTGTCTGCTTTGG
>NC_068984.1:66338404-66345950 GCF_001194135.2 Octopus bimaculoides
TATATATATATATACACACACACATATATATATATATATACCGTAAATCTTTGAGTATAGTCCGCCCTTGAGTATAATACGCAGGGGATTTTTAGGGGGCTGTACCTCTGAAAAGCCTAAACCACCCCTTCTCTAACTTGAGTCAAGGAGGTCTATATAACGTCCTTCGTTTGTAAATGTATATATGGTAAATTCCTTTATTATTATTGTATATATAACATAATGCAAACATGTAGCTTTTTAGTGCACTTTGTTTGCAGAAAATAAAGAAATAACAGTAATAACGTCAGTGAAAAATGAATATTAAGTAAATTGCCTTTACATATTCATCACTTTGAAAATTTTGCTTAGAAAATATTTTTCCTTCTTAACCTTATATATAGTACGCACTAGAAATTTTGATCTTTAAATTTGGAGAAAAAAGTGCGGATTATACTCGTGGGTTTACGGCATATATGTGTGTGTGTGTGTGTGTGTGTGTGTGTGTGTGTGTGTGTGTGTGTGTGTGTGTATTCATACATACATGTTTTGAATATTGTTTCACTTAATGGTAAATACTAACATGAAATTTGTGCATGCATTGCATATATATAACTATATGCATGAATGCATGTGTGTATGTATGTGTGTCCTGTAAACTGATGATCCAGTCCATTATTAATCCAAGTTTCTTGCTTCTGTATGATTATCCAGACAATGAAATGGTGAAATTAGGCTAGGAAAATAAAATACACACACACACACACACACACTAAAAAGAACTAGTTTATAAGATCTAAGGAAGTGTTAATTAAAATAAGGAAATCCTAGATTGTTAAAACTTGTTAGGATACTTATTTAAATGAATGCTTACAGGTTGTAAACTATTCCATGTATAATGGAAGTTTTCAGAACATGGTTCAAAAAATTATGTTGGATATCAAACGGTTTGCAGTCTACAAATATTCACTTAAATATTTGTGTGTGTGTATGTGTTTATGTATATGTGTATATATGTATTTGCTTATGTATGTGTGTGTGTGCATGTGTATTTGTGTGTGTGCATGTGTATTTGTGTGTGTATATTTATGTTTATATGTATATACTTATACTTATGTGTGTGTGTGCATATATACATACACACACATTAATAGATATATATACATACATCATCATCATCGTTACATACATACACACACACATATATATACTCTTCAGGTTAAGGATATCTTGATTAAATGAAAGTTAACATTGTTGCAAGGAGGTACATGTTAACACATGGAAGATTCAATCAGAATATATATATATATATATATATATATACATAAACTTTCCATATCAAGCTTTCTTCACAGCTGTATATATAAACACGCTTCTGTATTTTCATACAATAAATAACTAGCCACAAAACTTTTATCAAAACACATATAAAATATTATTTCAACAAAGAAGAAAAAGTAGCGAGACTTTCAAGGAAAATACATTAATATCTTTTATATTCGTATTATTTTGAAAAGTGATGTAAGAAATCTGTTGCACAAATAATCCTTTCCAGTATTTGAATATTTCATTGTGTTTGACTACTAAGATGTAAACTGTTTCTTCTTAGTTTTAACTATAAGAACTGCTGTTCTTATTTAGTGATCTTTTTTTTTCCAGCATCTCAAATGAGATGGAAACAGTTACAAATGAATTCACCAGGAATATTTCTTCTCTCCTTCGACCACCAATATAACCCCTATCAAATTAGATCTATGGGAAAATTGCTCTCCAATATCACTCACTAGTTATTGAGCCAGTAAGTGATCCTCTACAGGGTTTCTTGATTTACTAGATAGAGTGGCTTAATTTCCTTCAAATCTAACCTCACTGTTCTAGAAATGAACTCATTAAGTGACATGGTCCTAGCTTCCTGATACATAAGGAAAAAAGTTGGGGGTGGGGGTGGTCATGGTTGGAATGTCTGATCAGGTCTGAGTTGGAGCAAGACAAACAATGTCTAGTAGTGCTCTAATGTCATCATCATCATCTTCTAGCATTCATCTCTCATGTTGGCATTGGTTGAATGGTTTAAGAGGATCTGATGTGTCCAAGGACAGCATGTGTTGTATTCTAATGTCTACTTTGGCATGGTTTCTATGGCTGGATGCTCTGCTTAATGCCATACACTTTACACAGTGCACTGAATAGTTTCTTTTTCTCTTTATGATAGGTGCAGGGGTGGGTGGGTGTGTGGTAAGTAGCCTGCTTACCAACCACATGGTTCTGGGTTCTGTCCCACTTGGGACACCTTGGCTCCTTGGGCAAGTGTCTTCTACTATAGCCTTGGGCTGACCAAAGTCTTGTGAGTGGATTTGGTAGACTGAAACTGAAAGAAGATCATTGTATATATATATATATATATATATATATATATATACTTATGTGTGTGTGTGTGTGTGTATGTTTGTGTGTCTGTGCCCCCACCATTTCTTGACAACTGATGCTGGTGTGTTAATATCCCCCGTAACTTAGCGATTCTGTAGAAGAGATCAATAGAATAAGTACTAGGCTTACAAAGAAAAAGTCTTGGGGTCAATTTGTTCAACTAAAAGGCAGTGCTCCAGCATGGCCACAGTCAAATGACTGAAGCCAATAAAAAAATACCAGTACTAGTGAGGTTGTCATGCTCAAGACTAAAATCCTCTTCAACTGAGTGGGGAGGGCTGCAGTAGAGAGAGGGGTGGTTTTATGCTAGGAGATAAAAAGTTAATGTATGAAAGAATGAGCCAAAATATACTAGGTCTGTTGCTGTAGAGGAGCTGCTTGGCTACTTGACAATATATAGATGAATATGGTCTGAGTAACTATGGTGGCTATAGAAATTTGAGAAGAATTGATGAAAGTGATATTGTTGCATTTGAAACCAACAAATCCACTGTGTATGGCATGATAGCCATCATCATCATCATCATCTGGCTATTTACCTCCTTATGGTTCCATTTATCTTTTATTTTTTAGATTAGACACTTCTTTGCATTCTGTGCTGCTGGGATTCCTTTTGATCACAATATATCAACTTCATAAATTTATCTCCCATGTTTTCTTTCTATCCACTAATTGTCATATTTACCAACTTGAACCTTTCGCTCCCTATTCTCTATTGTTCTCAACTCTGGACTGTCTTTTTTACTTCTTTCTAGTTGGATCTTTGTTCTTCTTTGCTGCTTCTTTTCAGGTACTGCTGCACCATGTCCTATGTTTCCCTGAGGGAAGGCCTTTCTCTCTCACATTTTGTTGCTTTTGAATTGTCATCGATGCTTCTGCAATTTTGTAGATAGGGATGTTGGCCCTATTTCACAAAATCTGTTATATTTAATAAGTGATAATCCTATGCAGAAGATATCCTTTCTTTCAAGTTTTTGTTAGCCTTCTGGACATAAGGCATATCCACATACAACCTAAATATTTCACATCAGATTTACATTGCATGTATAAAGGGATATATTTAAAACATCGTTCATTAGGAATGTGACACCTTTGTTTCATTCAATAGTGCAGTCATTATAAATCACAAGAAATTAACTTGTATCTTAAACTCTCTTCACAGAACAGATCATAAGTAGAATCCTCTAAGTTGGCATAAATACCAGACTCCGTAATCAATGATGATCTTCTTTAGCAATTGGCTTTTAAAAATTATCTTCATCATCATCGTGAATATCATCATAGTTATCATATCATTGTTGTCATCATCAGTCTCATTGTCATCATTGTCATCGCTATTTTTACTTCCTTTCAAAAAGAAATATATACATACACACATACGCATTCATACAAATCAGTCATGCGTTTGAGTGCATGTGCACATGGGTCAGGTTCTGTTGAGATGGACTGTCTTTGTATGCTTTAGGCTCAATAAAGTAAATACCAGAAGCTATATATGTTCCTATAATAAACTTTACCTATTCCTCCAAAACTTCTGTGGCATTTTGCTAAAGTTAGAAATCAATATAGACACGGAAACTCAATAATTGTCTCTGGAAATTTTAGAGCAGATGATTATTAAGATTGACGATGATTGCAAAATATGGATTTATCTCTATAAGGATTTTAAATATGAGGAGAAAGATATGAAACCAGAATTTTGGCAGTGGAACGCCATTTACAGTTGAGGATTGGATCATCTATCTAATTGAGAGATTAACAGAAAAATATGTATACTATATATCTGAACAATGAGAGATATAGCACACATAAATATGTATAACATTATGTTTTTGATAAGTTACATGATTTCTAGAAGAATTTAATGCCTAAGTAATCTAAGACTTTTGTAACAAACTTCTCAGACAACTGTGTAGTACTGTATATGTTGAATGATAGTTACGTCAATAAATAGCATTGTATTTTCGTAATTTTCCTTCAGAGTTTGGTGTATATAATTTTCTCTATGCTCCCTTTTGCTTGTATATACCTATGCTCAACCCAATTTTTGTAATGTCGAAGTTCAATAACCAATTTATCAATGGAATTCTCAAACAGAAGAGTAGGCCAATCTGGGGATAAGAGAAATTGATTTTTTTTATTATTATTTTTTACTATCGGCGGAATAAATAAATAAATACTTAAAATATGGAAAGACATAAAATAAGCCACACAAGAATAACTATTGATGTTCCTCTGATTCTTTTCTTCACTTTCGTTTCAAAAGTGACAAGTGATCAGAATAAAGGAAACAGTATGAATTAAAACAAACACTCTTCAGATGATAAAGAAAAAAAAAATATGCTGCAAAAAAATACAAATAAATAAAATAAAGAAGGGAAAGGAAAAAAAAATCATTTATTCAATTGAACAGTTTTCCATCAAAAGAATGTTATTCTCTCAGTCAGCGTGACAAGCATGTAGTTGAAGAGTAACAAGCTTTAAGAGGGACTGTAACTGCTCTTTTTGTTATAAACCGTTGGAAGATATATTTAAATATTGGATCATGTGAAGCATATTATTTTATCTCATTTTATATATTTTTATTTCGTTTCTTTAGAGTGTGGTGGTGCAGCATTTATATAATCTTTTGTTATAACAAAAATAAATGAAAGAAAATACATGATCGAGGTCATATTTTTTAACCTTCTGTTCCTGCAGAGTGTTTTGCAAGCTAACAACAGCATTTAAATTAGTTTGTTTCCAACCACTGTGCCATGGCACATGTATGTGTGCTGTAAATGGTTTGCAGGCATACTGTAAGTTTTGAGATTAGTCGGGAAATTCCATGATATCTAAAGTTGAGTATTTTTCATATGCTCTACCAGTGCATTTGCACTCCTTAGCAAACTTCACTACATATTCTCATTTCTGTTTTCAAACAATTTCGATATTTGTTTCTTTTTTATTTCATCTGTAATAAAACTTTTGAAAGGCTGATGGTATGCTGTAACACTTGTAGTGCCTTTCTCAGTGTGTTGGGAACAGAGTATGGTTGAAAATAGCAGCCAAACCTCCCTCGTAGTCTACCTTCCTATATACTAGGAATCGTTCCTGTGTACACTTACATGTATGACTGCTACTTGCCTTCTATCCTACTACAAGCATCTCTTCTCTGTTAATAGTGTTCCTCTGAAGAAATGTTGTGGATCTGCGTCCAAATGCGCTGTGAACACTCACTGCATCAGATGTGCATGGATACAGCAGTGAAATGTTGTAGAGAACAAACGATATAAGGTGAATATTGTGTTTATCTTACTTTTCATACACACACACGTCTGTCTGTTAATATTCGATTATGACTGCCCATATTCAATGTTGTGAGCTGTATTATGAGCGAATCAATTTCCTGTATATTTTCTGTTCTTAGCTGCTAATATGAATGATCAGCCCACTTCATGTTATGATTAGCTACATTCTTGTATCTCAATCATGGTTTACTCTGGTTTGTCATACTTCAATATGGTCTTCTGAATGTTAAGCTTGCTTAGCTCACTCTGTGAAATAGTTCATCATCCTGCCTAACTCATTACTTATGTTTATGTATGTGTGTAAGGATGTAATATATGTACACACATACACACACACACACACTCATCACACTTACACACACACACACATACATATACATAGTTTGCTTAGGCTTTGTGAGATTGATGACCTGGTATAGAACTCAACATACGTAAACTGCAGAATGAAGCATTAGTCAAGTACAGAATAGCAATAAGAAAATGAGTTGACAAAAGACTGAACAATTATCTTTGAAGTTCATTGGCTTACAGCTCTTTCTGCCATAAGATGCAGGAGACTCACAGCTGAATTCCTGAATAATACCTTTTAGCTTCACCAGAGCCTCATATATTTGTGTGTGTGTGTGTGTGTGTGCATTCTTTTATTCTTTTATTATTTTATTTGTTTCATTCGTTTGACCATGGCAATGCTTGAACACTGCTTTTAGTTGAACAAATCGACCCCAGGACAGATTCTTTGTAAGTGTGATACTTATTCTGTCAGTCTGTTTTGCCGAACTGCTAAATTTTGGGGTGTTAACACACAAGTGTCAGTTTTCAAGCAATGGTAGTGGAACAAACACAGACACAAAGACACACAAACACACACACACACACACACGCACACACACACACACACGTATATCTATGTATATACGATGGGCTTCTTTCAGTTTCTGTCTACCAAATCCACTCATAAGGCTTTGGTCAGCCCGAAGCTATAGTAGAAGACACTTGCCCAAGGTGCCATGCAGTGGGACTGAACCCTGAATCATGAAGTTGGGAAGAAAGCTTCTTACCACACAACTACACCAGCACAAACACAATAATATATGCTTTTATGTGCTACTATTAGTTTCATGCAATTAGAGCATTCCAGGCATATTAAAATATACTGTCTGGCATGCTTTCATTGCATGAAACTGGTTGTAGCACATAAACTCATATATTGTGTTTATTAGATATTTATTGCTCACCAGATGGAGTACTATTTTGCTGATCTTATACTATATATATATATGTATGTATGCATGTGCATGCATATATATATACACATTTGCATGTACACACACACTTACACACACACACACATTTATATATATGTGTAGGCATTCCTAAAAGAGCATTGTAATTTTCTTGAAGCATTGCAATGTATGCACATGATATAAATATTTGAAAAAGTAAAATCTTTTGAGCAATGCAGATGAAGTGTTAGGTAAAACATGTCATATTGGTATTTATTTTTAAAACTTTTCTTAAATAACAACTTCGTGCTATGTGTAATTTTTTTAATGTACCCCCACTTTGTTAAAGCATGCTGTTTTGAAAAATATAAGGTGAGGTTGCTAACTAGCCAAGAATTAGAAACATGGATATATATATTTTTTTTTTGAAGGAAATATTTAGGTCAACAAAATTTTGACTGACAGTTTATAGATTCTAATCCTTCAATTTAATATGAGGGCAGAACATTTCTGTCAAATATTTTAACATAAATGACACTACAATTTTATTCCTCTACTCCAACTTTCTATCAGGAATCAATATATAACAATTTAATCTTCCCACATGCTGTGCAGTGGTTTGTGCAA
>NC_068984.1:66345960-66354186 GCF_001194135.2 Octopus bimaculoides
AATACGGGTGACTCGTAATACGGGTGGTGGTGTGGCTGTGATGTTAAGACGCTTGGCTTCCAACTGTGTAGTTTTGGGTTCAATCCCACGACATAGCAAACTGGGCAAATGTCTTCTACTATAGCTCCAAGCCTTTTGAATAGATTTTGAATGCAGAAATGGAAAGGAGCATGTCATATATGTATGTGTATCTGTGTACAACACCATTATTCAAAATCTACCAATGCTCACCAGGGATCCAAAGATGAGCCACATTCTACAATCATACAAATTCATCAAATGTAAAAAAAACAACCTAAATCACTAAAAAGAATTCTGACAAATTTGAAGCTATAACCCAACAACAATAAAACCAATAGTTAAGAAATGAGAACATCTAAATTGCAGAACATGCCCCAACCTACAGGAAGGTTCAGAATTCCACTTCAAATAAGAGATTCACAATTCAGACCGATTTCATTTATGCATCTGAAAATTTAATTTATGTGATAACTTGCTCAGGACATGGACTCAACTATGTTGGCCAAACAAAGATGTCACTTAGACAGAGAACTACATTGCATAAGGAACAGATGCATTTCCCAAGGAAGAGACAGATTGAGTGAACACATAGAGATATGTGTGGGGAATCTCCAACCAAACTTCATGGTTTTCCCCATCTATTGTGCAAAGAAACAATCTCTGTACAAGAGCAGTTAAATAAAGAGAATATATTTACTGAAAAATACAAACCATGCCTGAATATGAATGCATAACCAATTTTGGATTTTATAAAATATTTTAATTCATGAATGCATAACCAGCTATACACATATTTTATTTCACAATTTTAATTCATGAATCTATAACTTTATAATATCAATACTACAAATTTACCCTCTCAAAAAAAGCATATCCCCCACCAACAAGTGCAATTACTTCCCCTCTCTCGAATAATAACAATCACCAACTACCTTCCCTTAAATTTTTCTATATGCTGGTTCATTTACAAACAGACTCTAGTGCAAACACCATGGAATCTTGGGGTTAGTAGCTCACACTCTTAACCCCAAGATTCCAAGTTCGATTCCAGGCATTGGCTTGAATACTAATAATAATGATAATAATAATAATAATAATAATAATAATAATAATAATAATAATAATAATAATAATAATAATAATAACAACAACAACAACAACAACAACAACAACAACAACACCGAAAAATACCTTAGGAATGAAACCCAGGTTCGAAACTTCCCCAAGACACCTGATGAAGTCTGGAGGGTATATCAGCCAAAACGTTGTGTCAACAACAAACAAGATGAAGATAAATATCTGTCAAATCTAAATAATGTAAATCATGTATAGGTCATTGTAACTAATTATGCTGCTAGATTAAAAGAAAAATTTGAAGATGTACCAGTCTCCATATTCATTGTCATTGTTTGGTATGTATATATATATATATATATATACACACATACACATTTATTTGTTTACCATTGTCCATTTGTCATATGATGTTATTCATTTCCCATCTTTGAAAAGCATGTCTGGCTATGGAGAAATATTATCTTGTTTGGAAATAGGTGAGGATTGGCATAAGGAAGAGCATCTGACTGGAGAAAATTTACTTCAATGAATTCTGTCTGACATGCAAGTATGGAAAAGTGGACATTAATCTGTTTGTCTGTGTGTGTGTGCATAGATATATAAATATCAAAAGTTTTCTTTGCCTTTCTACTTTCTGGGGTTAGTGAAATAAGTACCAGCGTAATACTGAGGTTTATAATATAGACTGCCCCACTGATCAGTTTTGTGCTTATGTTAGAAGTCTATATTTTAAATTTAGATTAAGAAATTCAATTTTTTATTTTATTTTAAATATGTATGTTGGCAAGACAAATAATGCATGGTAGTGTGCAAAGATAAAATGTCAAATTTGATAAGGATTATAATGTCGAGGACAAGAAATATTTCTTTTTATTATAGGCAAAACGCTGGAAATTTTGTGAGAGTAGCTAGTTATTTTCATCAGCCTTAGTGGACATCTGGCACTTATTTTATCAACCCCACCATAAAATGAAAGGGAAAGTCATCTTTGGCAGAATTTGAACTTAGAATGTAGAGCTGGAAGAAATTCTGCTAAGCATTTTGTATGGTGAGCTAACAATTCCACTGTGGACTCTGATATTGCTCGTCTGAGTTGATTAAACACACCTCATGCTATTTTAAAGCCTGGATTTTTTTGTTTATCACAATGGTACCCATTGTATTTTGTTCAAAGCATCTCAAACTACTGCTTAAAAAAAATCAAGAACAGTGAACTTAATAGTGTTACAACACCCTTACACATATGTATGCATAAACACACTATTGCACATGCATCTTGTGTATAGATGTTGAATAAATTCAAAATTTACACTACATATAACAAAAAAGAGAATAAAGTCAGTTTAGGATATGTTTCAGTACAAAAATAAAATCAAGTAAATACTACTAACAACAACAACAAATAATACTAACAACAACAACATCAATAAATCTGGTGGGATGGTTAATGCTCAAATAATATGCCAGTACAGAATTTATAGCAGCAATTTTGGTATCTCACAATTGTTATTATTTCAAATTCTAATCATGTCAACTTAACCTTTAATGCCTCTGGAGGGATTAAAATAAGTGCTTTGAAGTCATGATGGTTGACTTAGAATCATTCTTTTTTCTTTTCTTTGCTTAAAAAGAAAAAAAAAAGAACATAAGCCACTTTTGTTGAATCTAAAAGTCACAAGGGTAATTTACATTGTCAGAATTTAATCCAGCCAATTTCTTGTTCCTGAGATAAAGCTATATTATTTAGATGATGCTCATTCAGAAGAGATGCTCTCTTAAATAAATGTGGGTTTCCTACCTCCAGTATATCTGATTAACCAGTTCAAAGAATACTGATGGAGTGAAAAACAAAATACCAAACATATTTGCTCTAAACCACATTGTATCAGAGAAAATATTGTCTCTAACACCAGTAGCTTCCTCAATGTTGCTGTGAGGATTTTAGATTTTTTTTATGACACATGATATTGCAACACACTGCAACATACACCAAGCACTGACATTGTATGGCCATTTTCCCTCCTGAAATGGAGATTAGCTTTATTCCATGATAGTGTTTTCTATTCTCCCTATTTTTTTGCATCTATCTTTACCAATGCCTATGCCCTTATTTCCTCTTTCATTACTTTTAACCGTGTTTATCTTTCTTGAAATATTTCTTCCTTTTACTTCCATATATATTTCCATCATTCCTCTTAATTAGTCACTCTTCATCCTTCTTTCAATACATGACTCAGCCATTTCATCCCATTTTTCTTCATAATATTCTCATGCTAAGCCTGTGGCCATAATAAATAAAAAAAAATTCCCCAAGATGCTGTACAGTTGAATCAAAAACACAACCTTTGGCTTAAGAAACAAGCTTCTTAGCCATTTGACTATATGCTCATTTTCACTAGTTGTTTAGCCCTAAGTCAAAACAGGTTAAACATATCTATAACAACAGATGTTCAATCGATGGACACTCCATACTGTGTTAAGGCAGTGCATTGAGGATTACAATATCCATTTTATTAAACTCTTTTTTACTTGTTTCATTCATTTGACTGTGGCCATGGAGGAGCACCGCCTTTAGTTGAGCAAATCGACCCCAGGACTTTTTCTTTGTAAGCCTTGTACTTATTCTATCGATCCCTTTGCCAAACCGCTAGGTTACAGGGATGTAAACACACCAGCACCGATGTTCAAGCGATGTTGGGGTACAAACACACACACACACATATATATGATAGACTTCTTTCAGTTTCCATCTACCAAATCCACTCACAAGGCTTTGGTCATCCCGTGGCTATAGTAGAAGACACTTGCCCAAAGTGCCACACAGTGGGACTGAATTCAGAACCATGTGGTTGGTAAGCAAACTGCTTACCAGACAGCCACTCCTACACCTATGTATTCTATGTATCTTCTTTTTTCTTTTCCAATTGTACAGTGTAATTTAACTGAGACTTTGTTGCTATGCTTCTAAAGTTGAGTAAGTGGTTAAAGCTTTCCTTATTAGCTCAAGAACGAACATGTAAATGCTACATATAAAGCTATGTAGGCCAACATTCATATGTACATTTTTCTCTATCAAGATGAAAGATTCACATTCATATTTCTTGTAATTAATCGCCACAGTTATTCCTGTGAATGAAATTCTTATAACATAATATATTTTGTTGGGCTGGATCTTTAAAGAATATATATATATATATATATATATATATATATATATATATATATATATAAACATAGCAAAGCGTGACATATATCATGCAGAACTGATTCAAACAGGAAATTGGGAGAAAGTTTGTGAAACATTTTCCAAAGTATCTGTTTTGAATCTCCTGAGAAGACAGATGTGAACAGGTGCAAAATATAAACAGAGGCATGTAGCTGAGCATATATACTCAACAGCACTCCAACTTTATAAATGTCCAAAAGTATAAAAACAATATAAAATATAATTAAAAAAAAATAAAACCAAAGACCAGAAACTGCACTTTGTTAGTAGCATGTTACCAAATTGAAGTGGTGGTGTTCGTGACTTTCCAAAGGCTATTACTAACTTTCATGGAATGGTTCCAGCTGGGAATAAAAATGTATCTCTGGGCACCAACAACAGTGCTTTTCATTTGGAGACAAGCATTACATAGAATCTTTCAATGAAGTTGCATATCACATAGTGCTTCATTGACTAGAGAATAATATTGCCCTGTTTATTGAACATGTATGCATTAATTAGTTATAAGTAAGTTCTTTGTTATTGTTAATTACCATTCTATTTGAAGACAACTCAGAATTGATTGTATTGTATTTTTAAAGAAAATATCTTAATTTTTGTCTTATATTCCTAATGTATTTATATACACACATAAATAATCCAACCGCTTTGTGTGTATGAATATAAATGCATATATATACACACACACATTATATATATATATATATATATATATTTATATATATATATATATAAATAAATATATATATATATATATATATATATATATACACACATATATATTCATTACTATAGAGTATGTGAATGGTTTTATTGGCATCTCCCCTTATAGATATTTATGAAATCTACATGGGCTTGTATGTGTGCATATGTCTTGAAATATTGATGTCTAACTTAAGTATGCATACATACATACATACATACATACATATGTCCCAATATCTTCCCATGTTTCTTTGCCTTGTATATGTAAGTGTACTTACATGTTTGTTGATATTTCATTGTTTTAAAAGTACTGTGTTTTATAAAGCAGTTTTATGTATGTACATGTCTCTGTGTATGTCTCTCTTTTTCTCTCTCTCTATCTATATATATATGTATGTTGTGTGTGTTTGTGTGTGTGCATCTACATACGTATGCATGTGTATATGTTACTTAAAAACAATAAAAAATAAACAAGAGGAAGAATAGAAGAAAATATGAAAGGATATCAGCAACTAATAAAGGAAGAGCATACCACCACTACCACCACCAACACCACTACAACTGCTACTACTACTATTAGAACATTGTAATGTTTCCATGATACACTTAATATTGATAGCTAATCTAATCAAACAGAATCCAACTGCTTCGCTAGTTTGCACATTATTATGGCCATAAACATCTCGTACTCTTTCAACTGATGTGTTGTGTACACAAAGGGTACATCTTGTCCATTGTCTATCAATTGTCATTCTGTAAATAGTTCTGCATGCATCATAATGCAAATAATTGATTTCTGATGTCGTCGAAAATTCTAAATACCATCATGGCACTTGTGCGTCATTTTTCTCTCAGAGTTCAATATAACCGACAGCCTTTCTGTTCAACAGGACTCCACCAGACAAGGACAAAAAAAAAAAAAAACAACCCAAAAACCAAACAACAAAAGCTCTTTACATACACACACACACACACACACACACACACATTTATATATGCTCACATATGATATGTCTATATTTTCCACTATATTTGTTGGAACTTTCAGTAACCAATAGTTTTATATGCGTGACTCTCAGCTGGAAGCAAATGTCATCTCTGCTCTTCTTTTATTCTTCCTTTATTAGAAATCCCAAAATTATATGAAACAAAACAAATCAATAATTACAACAACAATGTCTCCTATGTGTTATTGTTATTAGTATGTCAATGGACGTGACCAGAAGAAGAACAAGACATTAGAGAAACTTGATTTGTTGCATGATTTACTGTGGTGTGTTTCTGAGTTCATATCTTTTCAAGGACTGTTCTTAAGTTTACATCTAACCAGACACATTAAAATTCATAGGAGTAATAAATATATAAAAAACAAGACATTTTCATCTCAAAATATACTTGTTGAGTGGATAGTGTATTGAACACCTAACTTAAAGTTCTTGATTTCAAATACAATGTGTTCTATGTCTGGGCAGCACCTTTAATTCTAAACTCATCTGGTCAGGTAGCAGATGGGTATCAGATTTTCTGGTAATGTTATTTTCTGGTGTAAAATGAAAAGGAGGGCAAAAAAATTATCTGTTTAACGCTTTTGATACCTTATGTTCTATGATAAAAGCATCCTATTCTAAAATGATCTAAAAAAAAAAAAAGCTTTCCATATGATTTCATGCTAATTTATGTTCTGAACACCAGCTTAATAACAACGATATTTTTCTATGGAGTTATTCATTATTTGAAACAAAGGCAGTATATTTCAACAAAAGTGTAGTAACAAATGGGTTAATACCATGAAATGAGAGCTAAACACCTTAATACCTGTATGTATTTGAGGTAACTTCTTCATCAGCAGTTGTCAATAATTTTTAATTTTATGGTACACTGAGGATGAAGTAAAAAAATCACTTGCATATGTCACAAGTAAACTTAAAAAAGAAAGTCTCTTTTAAAGTTAATAATTTAGAAAAAAATATAGAAATTTATTGCTTGCTTTGTTTATTGATTATGCTTTGAAACAAAGTTTCTCAAGATTTTCAAGCATCAGAATAGATTCACTAAGCTTTAAAATACAGATTTTAAGATCTCCAACTCTCCTAGATGCCCTTTGAGATACATCAGTGTACTACAGCATAATTATTTCAGAACCACTGTTTTATGTAGTTACTTGACTTGCTACAAATGGCAATAAAATCTCTTTTAAATGAGATTGTAGTATCTTAAAATAGGACAAGTTCAATAATGTGCTCCTGAGTGTCCTACAAAGAAATTTGCTATGCTACCACATAGTTCCAGATTTAATTCCACAGCTTGAAAAAAATGTCTTCTATCATAATCCAAAATTACAGGTAAAAACTCAATTAAAATCAATTTATTAAAAATTAAAATAAAATTAAGTCTCACAGAGTAAAATATATATAAATATATAGTTTTAGGGAAAAGAACCAAGGTTCATGAACTCATCGATGAAAATCCACTGTCACATATAGAAAAATTAATAAGTAAAAGCACAATAAATGAGTATAATATAATGCAAAGTAAATATCATAACGTAAAGATAAAGATAATAATTATCATATGATATTTACTTTGTATTATATTATACTCATTTATTGTGCTTTTAATTATTAATTTTTCTATATGTGACAGTGGATTTTCATCGATGAGTTCATGAACCTTGGTTCTTTTCCCTAAAACTATATATTTATATGTGTGTGTGTGTGTGTGTGTGTGTGTGTGTGTGTGTGTAAATACACACACATGACCATCTTCAGTGCAGTTTCCATCTGCTGGTTCTAATTACAAGGCATTGATCACTCAGAATAGTAGATGACACTTGCCCAAGATGATGTACAGTGAGACATTAAATGTTGACGGTGTAGATAATATGTGAATATAGGCACAGAAGTGGTTGTGTGGTAAGTAGCTTGCTTACCAACCACATGGTTCCGGGTTCAGTCCCACTGCGTGGCACTTTGGGCAAGTGTCTTCTACTATAGCCTCAGGCCGACCAAAGCCTTGTGAGTGGATTTGGTAGACAGAAACTGAAAGAAGCCCGTCGTATATATGTATATATATATGTATGTGTGTTTGTGTGTCTGTGTTTGTCCCCCCACCATCGCTTGACAACCAATGCTGGTATGTTTACGTCCCCGTAACCTAGCGGTTCGGCAAAAAGAGACCGATAGAATAAGTACTAGTCT
>NC_068984.1:66354502-66365651 GCF_001194135.2 Octopus bimaculoides
TATATATATATATATATACAATACATACACACCTATATACATACATACACACATAAATATGACACGTAAAAGCACCCACTACACTCTCTGAGTGGTTGGCGTTAGGAAGGGCATCCAGCTGTAGAAACTCTGCCAAATTAGATTGGAGCCTGGTGTAGCCATCCGGTTGCACCAGTCCTCAGTCAAATCGTCCAACCCATGCTAGCATGGAAAGCGGACGTTAAACGATGATGATGATGATGATGATGATATATAATACTTCCAATCTGTAGGCTTTATTTAGAGAAAATATGTTGACCATACAAATATGATTTCATGTGATATGAATATAAGAGATGTTGGGAAATATAATAGAATATATAATTTGAATGTAGATATAAAAGAAATGTATATAGTATGAACATTACATGCAGAAAGAAAGGGAAAATATTAATAATGAAAAAATATAAATAAGCTATGGAAATATAGATGTAGTGAGAAAGAACAAACCACATTTGGAATGGAAACATAAAAAGAATTTAGAGGATGAGAGATAAACTGATAAAGTTAGTCTGGACTAGTTGACAGCATTAGCATCCTTTATGAGACACAGATATTTTTGAAGGTCATACCATGACAAGTTATGTAGAAGAGATCTGTTTAATAAAATGTGCTGCCATTTTTTTCCCCCACAGTGATCACTGTCACATGTATGACAATTCAGTGAGAGTGTATGTACTCTGTCACACAACTTGCTGAAATAAGAACTAAATGTCACTCAAATCAAACAATGTTGATCTTAAAAAGGAAATAACAGCTTGTATGATGCAATCCTGAATGTATAAATAGAAGAATGAAATGATCAAGAATGACAAATCTTTGATGGTAATTTTGCCCAACCAGGGCTGTTCTGGAACTAAATAAAAACAGAAATATTGTCGTATACAGCTAATATGACAAGTTAATTAATTTACAGAGTTATTATTGTTTCTATATATGAGTATTGTGGAATTATGGCAAAACCAGTAAAGCAGCAGGTAAAATGTTCTAATAATAATGGTTTCAAATTCTGGCACAAGGTCAGCGATTTCAAGGGAGAGATAAGTCAATTACATCTACCCCAGTGCACTACTAACTCTGAAAGGGATAAAAGTCAAAGCTGACCTAAGCAGAATTTGAACTCAGAACATAAGGATGCATGAAATGCCACTAAGCATTTTACCTGGTGTGCTCATGATTCCATCAGTTCACCAACTAAAATGCTCTTAGTATGTCTAAGACTGCAAGTCAGCTGAATCATTACCACATTGGGTAAACTTCTTTACAACATTTCTTCCAATATTCTGTTTTAAGCTAAAACTGTGCTGAGGTTGACTATGCCTTTCATCCTTTAGGTATGAATAAAATAAATACCAGTGAGCACTTGGGTATTTATTTATGTAATTGATTTCTTCCTCCCTCAAAATTACTGGCCTTGTGCCAAATTTAAGAATACTAGTTGCCTTTCTTTAGATTCTATAATCAAAGTCAAGAGAATCTAACTTTGCCTTCCATCGTTTCATAGACAATGAAATAAGTACCAGCAATGTATTGAAGTTGTTATAAGGGACTCAGTGAATCTCTTAAGATTTGTGATGTTAAGAAAAATCAGATTTTGATGAAGTAAGAATATCACGAGGATGATGAAGATGACATAGTGATTATATATTGCTTTTACTATTTCATTGCTTTAAAAAAATTAATAAATACTGTACACACACACATTATATACGAGTGTGTGTGTGTGTGTGTCATTTTATATAAATGAACACTTTATAGTTGTACAATTGTTTCAAGAAAGTATAGTTCTCAATAATGAAAGTACAATGATATAATTTATTGGAAGAACCTGAGACTTTACAAATCATTACTCCCAGTTTCTTGTTGCTGGCGTTCAGACACGAAGATTGGCAATGTATAGCATTCTACTGTGTATTTGCAAGTATGCCTGTGTGTAGCTTATTAGAAGTGATTTCACAAACCGTTACTCCAAGCTTCTTATTACCTGTCTTTGTGTGTATAAATGTGTGTGTTTATAAGCACATATGTGCACACACAGCACACCCACACATATACAAATACATTTTTTTTCTCTTTTTAGTCTGAAAGTCAACAAAAGTACTTTTTGGACATTGATTTTTTTTTTAGCTCACCTCTTTTATTTCTGTTGTTTACCTTTTCCCCTTTACTGTTAGCATATCATGAAATTATTCTTCTATTTCAATAGCTCAAGATTCTTTAGACAAGGTCAGCAGTTACTGTTTTGTGTACTTTAAAATGTTGCAAATTGCTCTCTATCTTAGGATATAAAGAATGTAATTTAGTTTGTTTTGTTACTATTACATTTGAGACATAAAATAAAAGTGTTGACCCATTTGTAAATGAGAGTTTTCAGTATATTTGAATGGTGTCTCAAATTTATTGCTTTGTCAGAATCTATCATTTTTAGTCTTGAATGTGTAATTAATTTTGTTCTTCTATCGATATGTTGAGAATTTCTCTCAGAGATTCTGTTTGAGCAAGTCAGATTTTTTAAAATTTTTATTACACTACTCACAACATTGCAAGACGAGCCAACAAGAGAAGCCTCTTCATAGATCGATTTATATGCTAGAAATAACATGTAAAAAAAACCCTTCAAAGTACATTGACAGTCTTAACACTTTTGTTATAAAATTTATGTTGAAATATAGTGCTTTTGTATAAATTCAATTTGAAAATAACAAAAAATTTTGTAAAATAATTTTGTCATTGTTAAGCTGGCATTTGGAGCATAAGGTGAAATTTAGATATGCATGTATGTGTGTGTGTATATGTGTATATGTATGCATGTATGAGTATATAAATATATCTGTGTGTGTGTTATTGTCTGCTTACCTTGATGCCATGCAATAGGTATAAACAAATATCACCATCATGCAAATAGTGGCCTTCATTTCCAATCTTTTAAAAACCAGTAAGGATTGGTGACAGGAAAGGCATTCATGTATAGAGAATTTGCCTCAAGAAATTTTGTCCGACACATGCAAGCACAGAACACAGTGGACATCAAATGACAATGCAAGCATAGGATAGTGGACATTAAACGATGATATTAATATTCACAGTATCTAATGATATATCATGTGATACCTCTATCTCAAAGATTAGGCTTCCACTTAAGAGTAAGAAAATAATTCCTCCCTGGTACACACACATGCAAACTGAGAAGACAATGGCAGTGGGAGATCTCTATTATTTGGTGATGAGGCTTTGGTTGTTTGATAAACTGAATTACTTACTCTTGAATTAATGCATAAGTGGCTGAGTGTTCCACAGATACTTATACTGTTACCATTATTCTCAGGTAGGGTTATAGGTAAAATTCACTTGATAGGTATCTATATAGTTTCCATCAGCTCAATTTCTCTAATGGGTTAACCTGAGGTTGGAGAAAATCTTATCCATCAACATGACACTGTGGTATTGGGCCTGATTCTTCGTGGCTAGGAAATAAACTTCCTAACCACTTGACCATGCTGCACCTACTCTAAAACAATACACTATGCATAAAGAAAGCAATATGGCTTATTAGTAAAGATTTACTTGTCAGCATCCTACACACACTATCCCTAGAGGTATGCACTTCATTCTCTGGTTTCTTTTTCTACCATTACTGAAATGGCTTTTTGCATCACTAAAATAATAAGCTATATTTCATCTCCTGTCAATCTATTCTGACACATTTGTTTCATGCTTGTCTGTCTCTGTTTATTCAGAATGAAAAGATCCACATTTAAATACTAGAAAATATTTTGTCTGGCACTCTACTGATTCTGGTAAGTCACTGCTTTTTATACATAAGAATTAAAATAAGGTATTTCTTTGGGTGCTGACTGGCCAAGTAAATTCTCACACTCACCCAAAGAGTAAGTACTCAGATTGATAAATTCAACACAATCATCAAATTTTACATAGAATTCTCGTGTGTGTATATATATATATATCTGTATGTATATAAATATAAAATACTTGAATACATGGTATATATAGCCTATATGTAATAAAATATTATGTATATGTGTGTGTGTATACACACACCTATATACAAAATGAATAATACGTATATATATATATATATATATATATACATATATATGTATATATAAATACACACATACATATATCTGTATGTGTGTATGACAGAATGAAATATTCAATTTTGATGGAGTTCAGTTCATTTGGTACATACATGAACAAAGCAGTTCCTTTTGCTTAGCTATTGATGAAGATTTTTATTCTAAGGATAAGAAAATTTATTTGTATATAATAGGACAATATTCTAGAGGTTGTTATAGCTGGAATCATAATTCTTGTGTATCTGTACAGATATTTAATTTTAAATTTCTGTATACAATATAATATACACGACTGTTTAGAATTATTGAGAGTGGGTGGTAACAATTCTGATAGTGTAGATTTTTAGGCAATGATAATGAAATACGTATCCATGACTATTTGCATGCTAACATTTACTCAATTATTAATATTAGTACAAATACACATGCACACACACACACACACACACACACACACACACACACACACAAATGCGAGCATACACACACAGAAACGTGTGTTCCAGAAGTTTTGAAACCTTTTTAGTAGAGATATTTATAAGATCATTGTAACTTTTGTATATCATTACTTTACACTTAATAAGCTGACCTGCCACGTTTTGACAGTCCAGATTGAAAGGGATGGCTGTAACAACACTTTTCACCCTTTAGCATTTAAACTAGCCATATCCAGCCTAAATATTATATCTGTTTTATGTTCAAACTGACTGGATCTAGCTTCCTACTCCTACCCTACAGTGCCATTCTAAAAATAAACAATCCCATAATTGAAATCTCAAAGTTATGAGACAATGCATGATTAATTCAAAACAATCTGAATGAATTAGCATTACATTTGATAGGGTTATCTGAATGCCTAAGGGTTAAAACACCCAACTAAACACAGCTTGTCACAGTTGACTAATTTGCAGAATACAGTCAGAACATTAAGACAATATGGAACCTTTCTATGCAATAAAGTTTTGTGTTAAAACTGGGCAAAAATACCACAGAAATTTATGCGCAGGAGTGGTTGTGTGGTAAGTAGCTTGCTTACTTACCACATAGTTCCGGGTTCATTCCCACTGCGTGGCACCTTGGGCAAGTGTCTTCTACTATAACCTCGGGCCGACCAAAGCCTTGTGAGTGGATTTGGTAGACAGAAACTGAAAGAAGCCTGTCATATATATGTATATATATATATATATATATATATGTATGTATGTATGTGTGTTTGTGTGTCTGTGTTTGTCCCCCCATCATCGCTTGACAACCGATGCTGGTGTGTTTACATCCTCGTAACTTAGCGGTCCGGCAAAAAGAGTCCAATAGAATAAGTACTAGGCTTCCAAAGAATAAGTCCTGGAGTCGATTTGCTTGACTAAAGGCAGTGCTCCAGCATGGCCACAGTCAAATGACTGAAACAAGCAAAAGAGTAAAAAGTAAAGAGTAAAGAGTAAATGCTCCAGACAGCTTGTGGATTAACTTGCTGGCACAAGAGTCCAGACAAAACAAGTCCACCAGGAAGTTCTTTAGGATCCTATTATTTTAACAGACAGCAAGGACATCATCTACATCCACTGGTTTCATTTTGGCCAGATGGTCAACAAAAAGTACTCTGTTGTGGTTTTGAGGGAGTTCAGAACAAGAGAGCATTGTAACAGACGAGAGCACTTTCACCAGAATAATGTACCAATCCAAATTTCCATCTTGGTAACCAACTACTTAACAGAGATGGGTATCAAAACTATTTCTCACTCTTTCTACTGTCTGTAACTTGCTCCCTGTGACTTTTGGTTGTTCCCTGAGCTGTAGCAAGGGTCCTGGATACCATCATTTTCGAGGACTTCCTTGAGGCTTTCACGAAGTAGTTAGAGCACTACAACAAGTGCACTGAAGTAAGAGGATCCTACTTTGGAGAGAAGATTAGAATATTGCCCTTCTTCAAATTTAGTACACGCCTCTCTGCAAAGGTGTCAAAATTTTCAGAATGCATTTCGTATATATATATATATATATGTATATATATATCATCATCATCATCATCATCATCATCATCGTTTAACGTCCGCTTTCCATGCTAGCATGGGTTGGACGATTTGACTGAGGACTGGTGAAACCGGATGGCAACACCAGGCTCCAATCTAATTTGGCAGAGTTTCTACAGCTGGATGCCCTTCTTAACGCCAACCACTCAGAGAGTGTAGTGGGTGTTTTTACGTGTCACCCGCACGAAAACGGTCACGCTCGAAATGGTGTCTTTTATGTGCCACCCGCAGAAGCCAGTCCAGGAGCACTGGCAACGATCTCACTCGAAAATCGTACGGGAGCCAGTCAGGCGGTACTGGCAACGGCCACGCTCAAAATGGTGCATATCATGTGCCACCCGCACAAGAGCCAGTCCAGGGGCACTGGCAACGATCTTACTTGGCTTGCCGGGTCTTCTCACGCACAGCACATTTCCAAAGGTCTCGGTCAATATATATATATATATATCTTTGCAAATATATATATACATAAATTCCAACCTTACTGTTAGATGTATGTTTCATTTCTTTCCCTGTGTTATTTTACAAGTCTTCTGGTAATAAAGTGCAATTTAATTTAAGGAGGCATATATCAAAGACTCCTTTTCTTTTGTTATATATCCTATTTAATTCCTTTCAAATTCAAATTCCGAAGTATTTGCCTTTGTATCCAAATAACTTTCTAGTAACAAAAACAAGGGGAGTACTCTAAAGAAAATGATAGCAATCTGCATTTGTGTAGGAAAAAGTAATTCAGTAAGTTGCACTGTGTATATTCTTTTCTACTCTCGGCACAAGGCCTGAACTTTTTGGGAAGGGGGCCAGTTGATTAGATCGACCCAAGTATGCAACTGGTACTTAATTTATCGATCCCAAAAGGATGAAAGGCAAAGTCGACCTCAGCAGAATTTTAACTCAGAACGTAAAGACAGACAAAATACCTCTTAACATTTCGCCCGGCGTGCTAATGTTTCTGCCAGCTTGCTGTCTTATCACAGAGTATATTACAAAACCTAAGATAAATTTAAAGCAGTTGAAATACATTTTTTTAAGCCTTTCAGTATGGAATTTTAAGCAGACATAAATATAATTTTTTATTCTCTTTTTGCTAGGAAAAGTAAGAGATTGCTCTGGCATGTTTCACTGTGTGTTAACTCATCAGAAGAAAAGTAACCTCTTATTTTTGTGTTGAATAAGAGAAATTATAAGCAAACTTGTTTTCCTTTACAAATGAAACATAAATTAAAACTTAGCTATAATAGCTAGACTAATTTGCATATCATGTGTTTGTTGTTGGTATAATTAAATAATTCATGAATATTTAAGTTAAAATCTGTTCTTTCACTACTTTAAAATAAAATTATCTTAAGTTTTTCATCTATTATATTATGTTTCAGGCATCTATATATATATATATATAATCATATTTTAAATATGATATATGTTATATATATGCAAAGGTAGAGGAATATTGATGTTGTTGAACAAAGAGAAAATTATAAATTTTGTGTTAGCGTGTATATATATGAGTATATATTGTATATATGCCTGTGTGTGTATGTACATTTGGATGTCTGTGTGTCTGTGTGTGCGTGTGTGTGTTTGTTTATATATCTGCTTAAGTATACAAGTGTGTGTCAATATATATATATAAATATAGGCATATGTATGTGTGTGTGTGTGTGTATACATGCAAAAATGTGGAATGCAGGTATTCATAGTATTGTTAGTTCAACATGTTATTACAAATTAATTATATAGTAGAGTTTCTCTTCAGATAAAGAAAACAAGAGCTAAAGGAGAAACATAAAAAAAAAACTAAGCTACCTGGTCAACTTTAGGGAGAATATTTACCTGGACTCTCTACCCATTTGTCCTAGTCACAGTAAATAGTTATACTTTGGACCTATCTGACCTACTTTTTTCCCTCTGAGAGACGCATAGAGCTTCCACAGTTCAAGAAAATTATGCATGAAATTTTGATTATGTACACCTACACCTTGAAATATATGCCTGGAGGCTGGCAGTTGAATATCTTTGAACACATTCATGATTCCTAGTCACCAACAACAGCCAGTGTATGCACATGTGTGCATGTGTGTGTATGTGTGTGTGAGAATGTGTATATATGTATAAGAATATGTGTACGTGTGTATACGTATAAGTATACATATATGTGTGCATTTGTATGTAATTATATTTAAGGAGAGTCCAAATAATAAGTTTCTAACATTTGCTGAAGTCTTATTGCTAAAGGAGATGAAAGAATATTTAAACTCTCTTGAAATACTGGTGTGTGTTTGTGTATGCAAGTATGCGTGAGTGCGAGTATGTGTGTCTATATATGTATATATATTGTTATTCTCATCAATTAACAACCATGTTCCATTCTGGCATGGGTTAAATGGACAAGATCCTAAGACCAATGAGTGCATCATGCTCTAGTATCTATGTGGCATGGTTTCTATAGTTGGATGCCCTTCTTAATGCCAACCATTTCATAGTGGTTGCTTTTGTCTTCCTACCAGCACTTGTGAGGTCCGTATGTAGCATGCAATGCTACAACCCTCAAATGGGGAGAGGGTCATTAGAGATTGCATAGAAAAGGGTAAGAGATAAGAAAAAAGGGCTAGAGTGAAAGAGGTTTAGAAGAGAAAGTTGGTTGGGGTGGGGGGAGAGCTGGAAATTGATGATATATAATTATAATTTCTGGTTGATAACAAGGCACATTTAACTTTGACAATACTGTGATAAAACTAAATATTATGGGGTTTAAAATATTTGTTGCACACTTTCTCCTAGGCCACAGCATTTATTATTTATAATGTGTTTGTCCCCATTACCACTTGACAATCGGTGTTGACAATCGGCATAGCAGTTTGGCAAAAGAGATCGACAGAATAAGTGGCAGGGTTAAAAAAGTACTGGTGTAGATTCATTTGACTAAAATTCAGCATGGTCGCAGTCTGATGACTGAAATAAGTAAAATAATAAAAGAATATGCATATACTCTTTTACTCTTTTACTTGTTTCAGTCATTTGACTGTGGCCATGCTGGAGCACCACTTTTAGTCGAGCAAATCGACCCCGGGACTTATTCTCAGTAAGCCTAGTACTTATTCTATCGGTCTCTTTTGCCAAACCGCTAAGTGACGAGGACATAAACACACCAGCATCTGTTGTCAAGCAATGCTAGGGGGACAAAAACAGACACAATCTCACACACACGCATATATATATTCATATATACAACGGGCTTCTTTCAGTTTCCGTCTACCAAATCCACTCACAAGGCTTTGCTCAAGGCTTTGCTCAGCCCGAGGCTGTAGTAAAAGACACTAGCCCAAGATGCCACGCAATGGGACTGAACCCAGAACCATGTGGTTGGTAAGCAAGCTACTTACCACACAGCCACTCCTGCGCCAAATGTACTATAAACTATGTATATATATCACATATTTTATATATTGTGGCTATGTAGTAAGAAACTGGCTATGTGGTAAGAAGCTTCCTTTTCAGCCACATGGTTCCAGGTTCAGTCCCACTGCATGGCACCTTGGGCAAGTGTCTTCTACTACAACATCAGGCCAATCAAAGCCTTGTTAGTGGATTTGGCAGACTGAAACTGAAAAAAACATGAGTGTGTGTGTGTGTGAGTGTTTGTATGTGTGTCTTTTATGCCTGTATTTGTTCCCCACTACTGCTTGACAACTGGTGTTGGTGTCATTATATCTCCGTATCTGGTGGTTCAGCAAAAGGGACTGATATAATAAGTACCGGGCTTTAAAAAAAATGTCCTGGGGTCAATACATTTGACTAAAAATTTCTTCAAGGCACTGCCCCAGCATGGCTGCAGACTAATGAATAAAACAAGTAAAAGATAAAAAAGATTATATACATACTAACACACATGTACATCTGAAATATTCGCTAGTTCCTGAAGACTGGGATCGTAACCCTGAAATATTGAATGCAGTGTAAGTCACCATTAATTCATATACCTGTTTACTTGTGATTTGCCTTGGGTTTATTTTGCATTGTTCCATCCAGCCTTACCCACAAATTTTCATATAATACATATGTCTGTCTATCTATCTATCTATTTATCTATCTATCTATCTATATATATATATATATATGTATACTATGTATGTGCGTGTGTGTGTATTTATTGTGTCAAATATGTACATTTTATTTTAAGCACGTAAATTTTCTAAGAGGATATATATTGCAACTGAAGTAAACTTCCTCTTTTATTTCAAAAGACTGAAAAAAAAAAAAAAAGGTCATTTAGAATGTTTACTGTGTTGATAGCATCATCTTATACTTGGCAGCTGTAGCATAGTGTACTTACTGAGAGAAGCTGCTGTACTGCTATTAGAATGTAACAATAGTTGTAGGATGTCTAGTGTGAAACAATATCAATCTGTTGTTGAATTTCAGTGTGTAATTAAAGCGACATGCTGCTCTTAGTTCTTGTTGTTGCTGCTGCTATTTTTATTGATGTAATTGTTGTTGTATAGATGCATCTTTATAGAGGTGGTAGGAGGGAATCATTGAAAACCTTTGTTTATCTTGTTGGGCTGAAGGTAAACAGCGATCATAATTCAAGTGCATTTGTTTCACCACCTCTCTCGATATTCAGTCGCTATTTTTATCATCTCTTCCAGCTTTACCTTTGTCTCTGTGTAACGATGAGGTTATGCTTGCTTCTCTGTATATACATATCGTTTGTGTGTATATATATCCATTTATCATACATACATACATACATACAGACATACACACATACAAAATTCTATATATGCATGTAAAGTATACAGATATTAGTTATATTTGAATACATATATTACAGATGTATATACTTGTAGATGTGTATATAATGATTAGAAATACATTTACATGCGGATACCTGCCTACAAACAGATATATATATATTATGTATATGTATATCTATATTTATCCAATATATATATATATATATATATATATATATATATATATATA
>NC_068984.1:66366257-66388434 GCF_001194135.2 Octopus bimaculoides
TGTGTGTGTGTGTGTGTGTGTGTGTGTGTGTGTGTGTGTGTGTGTGTGTGTGTGTCACTGTCTACCTACATTGACATTTTGTGCTAGTTGTAAATGAGTATCACCATCGTGCAAGCCATGTCCTTCATTTGCTATCTTCCATAAAACATTTCTAGCCATGTAGAAATACTACCTTATTCAAGAACGGGTGATGGTCGGTGACAGGAAAGGTATGTGGCTGTAGAAAAATATGCCTCAAAAACATTGCATCTAACCCATACAATTATGGGGAAGTGAATGTTAAAATTATATTTGGTGACGATGATGATTTCTAAGAATTATCTCCTCTTTTCTAACAATTACTTCTAGCTCCCTTGTTTTGCTGCCCATCTAAAAAGCAAATTTCAGTTCATTGAGAATTTTTTTTGCATACAATCAGTCAGTGCATCACTACCTTACCACATTATATACACTCTTTCTTTTATACACTTTCTAACACCTCACGCACACACTCATATCTACATGCGTGCACACACACATATACATATGCACACACGTATATATATATATTCCTCTGTATGTAGTTTATATTTCTACATACATACTTGAAGTGTGAAATGAATGCTGAATAGGTTTATGCCATGAAATCATAGTAATTTCACAATACACCTTTATAACAAGCTGATTGAAATAGCTTTTCAATGTATTGGAAATAGAAGCATCTAACATAAAATTTCTCAAATAAAAAAGGAATGTCTGACAATGAAATCTGTTACTATTTCTAATGGAATTATATTTTACTCATAAAATTATAAAAAGAAATTACCTTGTAGATTAAATAAAGTAAAATATTAAAAAAGTAACTCTGGCATTTAAAAATTTGAAACAAAACTTTTTCTGCTTCTATATATGGAAGGAAATAATTTAACTAACAAGCCAATGAGGAAGTGGGGGGGTCTCTATATGATTACATGTCCTGCTAAAAATAGCAGGCAAATCTCCTTTGAATTACTCATTATCAGCTGAAAAAAATGTGAAGGACACGCCAGATAATGTCACTTTAGATAACCTCCCCTATTAAAAACAGGATGTTTTATAGCTAGAATATATTTTTTTATTATAGGTTTGATTGGTCAAGATTGACCTTGGGTCTAACAATAACAGTTTTTTTATGAAAGAGAAACATTGCTTACTCTCCACTTTGAAACTACATGGTTTCAAATTCTGTCTACAGTAGAAGACATTTGCCCAAGATTTGTCTTGTGAGTGAATTTGGTTGATGGAAACTGTTAGAAAGCCCATTCAATGTGTCTAGTACATACATGTGTGTGTGTGTGTGTGTGCACGTCTCTTTTTACCTTTTTTGGCTCCCCTCCCACCACTTGATAACCAGTGTTGGCTTGTTTATGTCTTTGTAACTTAGCAGTTTTGTAAGGGACCAATCAAATAAATACCAGATTTAGAAAATAAATATTGGAATTTATCTGTGCTCCAGCATGGCTGTAGTGCAGTGACTGAAGCAAGTAAAAGATTATCTATTAAGGAATTCTTTTTAGAGAATAGCTATCTTTGAAACCTTTTTAGTACTTCGAGGTAGAATTTCTAAATCCATCTTATCCTCAATAAGCTTTGTCAGTATATTATTAGTAAAAAAATAAAGGGTAAAAGACCTCTGTTGGTTACGAAAGACCATGGGATTACACTTGGAAAGTTACCCTCCAAGACACAAGTCTGGGCAAGGTTGTTTATGGCAGACCAGCAGGCACCCATGCATATCAGTCTCCCCTCTCCATGCTACCAATGTTGTCCAAGAGAAAGGCAAAGGCTGATATGGTTCAGCTCCAGTGATGTTGCAACTCATTTCAACAACTGATTGAATGGGAGCAACATGAAATAAAGAGTCTTGCTCAATGACACAACACACAACCCAGTCCAGGAATCAAACTCACAACCTCACCCTTGTAAGCCTGACGTGCTAACCACTGAGCCATGTGCCTTCACAAATTACAAGAGGATTTATGAAAATGAATGTTCTTTCAATATTTACTGAGTTCCCTCCTTTGAATTGTAAGCTATCTTTGATTCAATAACTTCTCTTTTCTATAACCAATTTCATTCAGTATATTTCCTTTTCCAGATGGGTTACTGATTTCTAAATATATTTTATGTAACTCTGTAAATAACTCCTATGTAAAGTCTCAAGCTGATGATTGCTAAAATTACAAAACTCCAAATCTATTGAGTTTGGCTTTGTCTAGCGTTAACTTTTATTCATACAGGTTGACTGTCTGGTTAAGACATTCACTTCCAAATTACATGGTCTTGAGTTCAGTCTTACTGTATTGTGCCTTGAGCAAGTAAGTGTCTTCTACTATAGTCTTGGATTGACCAAGCCTCATGAGTGGATCTGGAAGACAGAAACTGAAAGAAATCTGTCGTACACACACACACACACACACACATGACAGGCTATATATATATGTACACAAATGACTTGTAGGGACACCATATTTTATGCAAATGATAATATACTAAAAGTATATTAAATCTTTTTTGTAAGTCAATACTGTATTCTACTGGGTTAACAGTGCTATTACATCATTTGTTTAGGTTATCTCTACAGTGGTGGCTATAACTTCTATAGAATTTCTGTAGAGATAACCTTAATAAGTGATACATATATGCATGCATGCATGTATGTATGTATGTATGTATGTAGGTGTGTTTGCATCTCTTTGTCTTGACATTGTGTGATAGTTGTAAATTATGATCATGGTCACACGCAATGATGTTTGTTTCTAATCTTTCATGAAAACATGTCAAACAATGAGGGAATATCACCTAGTACAGAAACTGGTGAGGGTTGGCAACAGGTAAGGCATCTGGTTGAAGAATATCTGCCTCAATGAATTCTGTCTAACCCATGCAAACATAAAAAAGTGGGATATTAGAATGATGATATCATATTGCCTCTTTCCATCTGAAGAGCCTCAGTAAATCTGTCTTACAACAGTATCAATCCATGTATAACCATATAATCAAGGAGTTTGCCTTGCAATTATGTGATTACAAGTTAGATGCTGATGAGTGGTATGTTGGATAAGTTAGGTCTTCAGATCGAAGACAGTTAGTTTGTTGCTTTTCTTTTTTTTTTATGTCCTTTTAAAAGTCATGGATTTGACTCTTCTCTATGTCATAAATAAAATGTAAAACACACTTCCTTGTAGCATTTTTGATTGGTATCTTCCTTTTGAAAAATTCTTTTCAAGAATGTGAATTATTCTTTTTTGCTTTAAATTGAAATCCAGATTATTGATATTTTCACACATATCATCATCATTTGACGTCTGTGTTCCATGCTGGTATGGGTAGGCTGGTTTGTTAGGATCCAGGGTGTCAAAAGATTGCACTGTGCTCCATTGTCTATGTCTGGATGTCCTTTCTAAAAATCAACCTTTTTTACAGTGTGTACTGGGTGCTTTTCTTGCGCCAGTGGCACTAGTGAGGTTGTGAAATAGCTTAGGAGCATGCAAAACCCAAAGGAAGGAGCCTTATGCTGGCATATGTGGATTAAGGTATGAAAGGAGTAAGGGTAGGGGAGCAGAGCAGGCTCTTATAGGAAATCTACATGGCTACTCAACTTTAGGAGAGAGTTAGAAATGAATTAGTTTTATGTTTAAATAGAAAAGAAGATACTATCCAAGGCTATAAGTCGTACATAATCTACTGTAGAGAAGACTAGAAAATCTGATTGAGTTTTAAATTTGATCCAACACTGTAAAACTATCAGTTTTCACTATCATTTCCTTTGCTGGTCTGATGGATTTTGTTATCTGAATATCCTTCAGCTCAGCTTAGTGCTTTCTTCAGTTTTACTTTGAGTACACAACTCTGCTTATAATGAAAATAAATTTCTTCTCTGCCATTTATATTTCCTCTGGCAGTGTCAGATTTGTACTTAAGCCTTTTCCAATGTTGTGAACAAGCTTATCTTTTTGCCAGAAGTTAAATATTTATTCCTTCTTGATTGTGAAAACTATCATATAGTATTTTGAGCATCGAATCACATTTATCTCCTGAAATAGATTGTAGTAATTTTCAAAAGTTTGTCTAGAATCATTTTTATTTTATTCCTCCATTTATTCAATAGAGAAATTTATAACAAGTTTTTTTTTTTTTAGAGATATTATTCTAATACATGTGCATATATGAATGAGAGAGAGAGAGAGAATAGAATAGGTGGCATGGTATGCTATAATTGTAAGTTCTTGAACTACATCTGTAGCCTAGTTTTGTTTCCTCTTCCTCTCGTATAACACCTTTGGCAAAGACATGCATGCTATATAGTATCATTTCTATCTCTTATAAATGTGAGGTTTCATTATTTACACTATGTATAATATATGATGTGCAAATACTATTCAGTAAGGTTTATTAATTTGTTGAAAGAAACACTAAACTCAAGTTTATGTGACACACTGACTGACAGGACTACAAAACTTTCATTATATGAAGCAGAACAATCTTGCAACACCATATCCTCATTAACTAATTTTTATTTATTAATTACTTCAACTGGTGAATTTGCTTGTGTTGATGTTAAGTTTTAACTGCTGTAGATTGATACCTAGTGAGAAAAGGTGGTCATGAAGAGAATTTCAGGTTTATATATTACTTGAAAGGAATGATTGAGAAAAATGGAAAAAAGTATTTAACACCTTGCTTGTCATTTTTATAAGTTTGTTATAAATATCTATGCTTATTTTCAGATTTTTAGTTAACCCTGGTTTCTCACATTCTGAGTAATATAAAGCTTTCCTTTCATAATTCCCATGTTAGTGTGGTGGGCGATAGAAAATTAGGAATGTGTAACATATGTGATGTGTGGATGCCAGGGAAAAATTTCCTGTGTATTACAAGTGATACACAGGACAGGTGAAGGGTTAATGTAGGATGTGGAGGATCAGTTTGATCTTGTCTATGTATAAATCAATGTGTATTTGTCCGTCTTTCCTGCGTGTCTCCAGTACATGGTGTTGGCATATTAAGTAGATGAGATGAGAAAAAATTTACTCTTGTAAAGAATACTAGTCTATCACAGGTTACTTATCTCATTGATGGAACTAATGTCATCCTAGCAAAGTAATAGATTACTTGGGTATTTGCAAATCAACAATTGCTTCAGCTTAACCCTTTAGCATTTTGGCCATATCCAGCCCATTTATTATATCTTGTTTTATGTTCAGACCAGCCAGATCTAACCTCTCCGACTTACCCTCCAATAGCATTCTAAAAATAGACAATCACGTCACCGAAAACTCAGTTATGAGATAATGCTTGATTAATTTAAAGCAGTGTAAATAAATAAGCATTACATTTGAGTAATCTGAATGCCAAAGGATTAAGCTGGCCTTCATTCAAGTCTTTCTGTGTTCAAAGGCATTAATGTTATGACAGATTCACTGTTTCTTCAGGAATAGTGTATACTCTGAAGTACATTATCTGGTGTCCTACCTCTTTTCAAGTAGGGACAGTGTGGTTTAAGGGAGATTTAACTGCTATTTCTAGTCGGTTTTTCAACTGTTGAATACAATTGTTAATTACGCCTATTGTTGTTTAATTCAGGGTAAGCTTTGCTGTCCACTGCTCTCATACTGAACAACAGCCCATATTAGATGTATTTTGGAGACTTCTAATAGAACAAGAAGATCACTCAGCAACATTGATGTAGTTATTGGCAGACACACACAACAAGAAACTGAGGACCTACCAAAGCTAATGGGACATTGAAATTCCAGGGTTGGTATTGTGAAGCATATCACACTTGCTGTTGCTTGAAAAAGAAGAAAATACTTGCCTTACTTGGGTTGTTTAAGCCTTTTGCTGCCAATCCTCCTGAACTCACCCCTGGTTCTGTGATGCAAATTTTCTGTTTTAAAGTCATCTAAATTAAAACTTCCCCTAAAATTTCATGCTAATTAGTATTTCAGACAAAATTATTTTAATAAATTCTTCATTATTTTCAAAATTAATTGAAACAAGGCAGTACATTTGAACATAGAAATGGTAACAAAAGGGTTAAAATAGTCATTAAAGTAACTCATTTTGAAGTGTCAGGACACAAATCCCTACAATATTGCATGATTGATTGCCTGTACTGTATTATACACAACAATCCACAAAATTCATGTAAGCATCATGCTTGGTAATAATAATAAATAATTAGTAATTTCTCAAGGAACATCGATAACAAAATATTGGATTGTGAGAGAATCTACAAGCAGAATTTAATTTAGATTTTTAATCAAGGGAATTTAATTGCTGCTTTTTCTCTCTCTCTCTCTCTCTGATTTAATTCACAAATATATAAAATCTAATTTATTAATATCATTCAAACTAAATGCCATTGTGATTATTGTTTATATTATTTTTTACTAACATTTGAAACATTTCCAAATAAGAAAATGAGATATTCTTTTTGTTTCTCTTTTCTTTCTTTTTCTTACTCATTAACCTTGTAGTTTAAACAATTAATTCTGAATCATGAACTTAAAAATATAAACCTTCAATATTTTGTTTGCTTCCTGTATACTTTTGTGAAATGATTACAAAAAGATAAAGAGAAGGTGTTTTTAATGACTATTTTTCTTAGCAAAAATAGACACTAAATAGAGTCAATCTAAATATTACTGTATCCTGGCAGAAACAATCAAGATAACCATTATTAATGTTATCATCATTATTTAAGGTACTGAGCTGGCAGAATTGGTAGCATCCTGGACAAAATGCTTAGTGATATTTTGTCCAGCTTTACATTCTAAGCTCAAATGTTGCTGAGGCCAACTTCGCTTTGGTTTTCATTCTCTTAGGGTCGATAAAATAATTACTAGTGGAGTACTGGGGTTGATACAATCAATTAGTATCTCCCCTAAAATTTCAGGCCTTGCATCTATAGTAGAAAGAATTATTATTATAATTATTATTAATACTATTATTTTTATTATTATTATTATTGTTCAGTAGTTTTATTTTCATAATGTGCTTTCACTTCACTACCGAGCGCAGCTCTGTGCGCCTTGGGTTTGCTGTGGTTTGCTGTGGTGTTCTTATGTTTACTGTATTGAAAGTGTTTTGCGTAGAATGTGTGCAGTACCCAGTAGTACAATTTTCTGTATGTTATATATATTTGTAAGTCCTGGTATTTTTGTTATGTATTTGTCTGAATATTTTTTTATTATACCTAAGGCACCTACTATGATAGGAATTGTTTCTGTTTTTAGATTCCACATTCGAGTTATCTCTATTTCCAGGTCTTTGTATTTTGAAAGTTTTTCCATTTCTTTTAGAGAAATGTTGTCATCTGCTGGTATTGATACATCAATTAGAAAGCATTTTTTTTCTTCATGATCTTTGACAACTATATCTGGTCTATTTGCCTTAATTTCTCTATCTGTGTGTATTGGCATATCCCAGAGTATGGTTGCTTTCTCGTTTTCTGTGACCTTTTCTAGCGTGTGTTTATACCATCTTTTTTCTGTTGTTATTCCATAGTGTTGGCATAGCTTCCAGTGTATATAGGTCCCAGCTCTGTCGTGTCTGTGAATATATTCCTTCTTAGCCAGGACTGGGCAGCCAGAGATAATATGATTTATATATTCCTTCGTAGCCCGGACTGGGCAGCCAGAGATAATATGATTTATTATTATTATTATTATTATTATTATTATTATTATTATTATTATCATCATCATCATTTAAGGTGGTAAGCTGGTAGAATTGTTAGCATGCCAGACAAAATGCATTGTGGCATTTCCTACACCTTCATGTTCTGAATTCAAATTCTGCCTTTTTTACCTTTCAGTCATGCATATGTTGAACTTTTAAAATGTCTTGCATATATTTATTCTTCCCCTCACAAATTGCATTTGCAGAGTCTATATTAGCTGGTCTTTCTCAGAAAACTCTAACTTTTTGAGTTTGTCTCTTAGATATTTATCAGCAGATAACAGCATAGCACACCCTCTCCCTACACAGAAAAGAAGCATAAAAAAGGTACCAATAATTACAGGTATAATGGCATACCTAAATTTATAATCTATGTAGAAAATATATTGGTTTCAAAGCAGTTGTTTGTAAATAATTTCTTTCTCAGTGATTTTGAAATAAATATCCACATTCCTAAGGCAGCTGACCTCTGTTACTGTACATAAGTTTTCTATATACCTCATGTTTTCAGTGAACCAATTTTGGTGAGAATATTCCACCAAATTACTTTTGTGTTGAAACATATGGGTGTAGCCAATAATAAGAGTATTCTCTATATTTATTCTAAGATATTTCTTCCTATAGATGACATTGTATAATGTACATTAATGACAATTTTAGGATATTGCTGATCGCATATCTAATATTTTCTACAGAAATATGACATAACCAAAATTTTGGGGTCACATCTCAGAGGTTTGAGGGTTTCGCTCTCTCTTTTGTTCATTTGATATTCTGTAGCTATCTCCTGCTTTGAATTGCAAAAGTGTAACTATTGAAATGTGATATATTGTAACAGTCATGAGTACAATAAAAGCTACACTTTAGGCTAATGTAAGCATCCTCAAGTTTACAAGAAACATAGCCTTGTGAAGCATTTTTAGATAAGCAATGTGTTTTGTTCTAAGTATTTGTTGAGGCATATTAATCCAGGAACTCTGATGTCACATAGCAGGTCATCAGGAAGTGAGTGTTTCTTGAGGAGTTTACTGCTAACCCACAAGTTATATGTGTGTAAATATGTGTGTGTTTGTGTCCGTGTGTGAATAATATGTATCATTATCATCATCATTTGAGAGGTACCTGCAAAATTCTTTCAGTTCCTTGGCAGGTTCCATAGAATTGGTTTTGTTATCTTTGTGGCATAAATAATAGTGGAGGTGGGTGCTCTGAAATGATTGTAACAAGAATAAAAACAGAATGGTAAAAGTTCAGAGGGCTATTGTCTCTGCTGGTAACAATGCGTTTTTCTTTCAAGTGAAGGGTAGATTGCATGATGCTTGTATTACGAAGTGCAGCGTTGCATAGTAGCAAAACAAAACATTGAATGCAAGGTGTATGCAAAGGCTGAGGAAAAATGAAGCAAATATGCTCTGCTGAATGTGTTATGTTAGTGTGCATCAATTGAAAGGAAAATTGGATATAATATGGATCTGATGTAGTTTGTAAGAGAGGAGACTGCATTAGTATGAACATGCAATGCATATGGCTAGTAATAGCTGGTCTGTTTGTTGTTTTGCTTTCACCCCATTGTCCACTTAGCCACACTCTTTACTGACTGTTATGCATATGGAACATACAATTTTGTAAGGAAGCTTTGCATACCACTCTGGATATAACTGACTTGAATCCTTAAGAGCCTACTCTGTTCTAGTCGTCCCTACTCCCTTCTGCATTTACCACAAACATCTGTGAATTTAGTAACCCTTTTTATTGATATCTATATGAGTTCAAAAATTTATCACCTGGCTGATCCATATATATGTGTGTTTTTAATACATACATACACATAGCATAATCATCATCATCATCATCATCATCATTATTATTTAACATCCATGTTCCGTGCTGGTATGGGTTAGATAGTTTGACAGGATCTTTGATGTAGTTCTTGAATTCATTTGATCCATTGAGTCCAAGAACTACATCATGTTCCATTGGTTGCCTTGACATGGTTCCTATGGCCTGATGGCCTTCCTAATGTCAATAACTTTATTCTGTGTGTATGTGTGTATGTGTGTATGTGTGTGTGTGTGTATGTGTATGTGTGTGTGTTAGTGCATGTGTGTAGAGCTTGGTGCAGTCTTCTGACTTGCCATCCATTTTCTACCACAATGTTTAACTCATGCCTGCATAGAAAATGTGCATTACATGATGATAATGATGACAATGGTGTATATGTACTTTTGTGTAGACAAATATACTGTAATATCTATACAAGTTTGTGGATGTATATGTATGTGTGTGCATTTGTATACACAAACATAATATAATATATATACATACATACATGCATATACATGTACATAATTATATGCACTGTTATGTATGTTTATGCTTTTAACTAAAAGAGGAAATCATATTTTGCCTCTTGGAAATGCATGCATAACTCGAATATAGCATTTCCTTACAGATTAAATTCATCAACAAAATACAAAGGCCTCTTATATAACAGTTAAATTTTAGAAATACATTAGTTTTTTTATGTTTTTGGTTTGGAAATGATGTATTATATAGCCAAAAGGGTGAACCCTTTGCAGTAGTAAAACACACAGACACATGCACACACACACACACACACACACACACAAATACACGTATTATGTGTGTGTGTGTGTGTGTGTGTGCGTGTGTGTGTAGGTGTGTATTCCTGTACGTATTTTGAAGCCATATGCAGTCAGTTGTAAGGGATATTAAGATAGCTGCAGGTGTGTCCCAATTCTTTTGTAGAGGCAAAGATTTTAATCTGTTTCTCAACTTGCAGTAATAAAGTGACTTTGGGCTCTTGTTGGCAATGATGATACTGATAACAGTAATAATAATAGTAATAATAATAATAATAATAATAACAGTAATGATAGTTATGGTAATGGTAATAACAGTTATGATGATGACTGCATCATGAAATTAACAGAATAACTTGCAAAGAATATTTTAAGATAAGAACAAAAAGTTGATGCCCATGGCAAGTCAATTGATTACAAGGAATTTTTCTCCATATCGTTAATTGATAAAATAACTTTCATAGAGAACATGATTATCTACAAAGTGTTTGCATGTTGTCTGAGTAACATTTGCTTTTCTGTTAGCATTAGTACAAGATAATAATAATAATAGAGTTTCTAATCAGAAAAGAAAAAAAAAATGACTATGTAAATTCAACAGAAATGTGCATTGATACTGACATAGGAAACTCAAGAATAAAATCTATTGTAAAACTCATTACATTGCTGTCATTGATCGACTAACTTGAAGCTACCTTCATTAATAGCAGCTGCGTATCAGTAATATTTTGGTAATATATATTCACCTCTTAAGTGTCTGTTATACAAATTACAAGATGAAGGCAATCTGTAATCTGAAACGTAATTACATGGCTTTTTGCACAAGGCCAACTCATTTGGAATATTTTGGTAATGATAACAATGAGGCCTGGTGTATATTGGAAGAAAACTTATTATCAGGAAAATTGAACTGCATTCATTCCGGCTGTCAGATATATTAATTTTGACAATTAAGTGATATGGTACTTATAGCAAATTTATCTAAATGTTATTCATATGGCTGTTGTAGTCAATATGTCTGATCATTATTCATGAAGGGAATTTTATATTTCTAACCTCTTGAGAGAAAAGAAATCTTGAAAAGTAGACTATGGCTAAGTAGGTAGGACGTTGGAATTTGTAGCCAAACTCTGCTACAAGTATTTCAAGCATGATTTATGCTTCTGGTTGTCAAAATTTATGCAGCAGGAATCTTGACAAGAGTCAGATTTTTTTAATAGAACAACTGGTGTTAGTAAGGACATTCTGTCTTGTAACAGCTTCTTTTGAAAGTTAAGCTAATGTTGCATACAATCTCTGCTGCAACAACAAGAAAATGCTCATGAGTGACCAAAAGGACAAATTCAAAAGAACATATTGACAATGATTTATTTCTGGTTTAGAACATTCATATTACTAAGGATCTAATTAGTTTTAGGAATACATAAAATAATAATTGAAGCTAATAACTGATAAAAGATGCAAACTTTAGTCTATAATAATTTTAATTTATATCAGCAGTCCCTGACCTTTTTTTTACTTTATTGACTGGTTTCATGCAAGACAGTTTTTTGCCATGGCCTGATGGCTCATGTGCATAACAAAACACAATGAAGTGCATAATATATAATTTAATTATTTCATATATAATACAAAAACATCCTACAGACTACAATAGTCAATAAAATCGAGATAAAGATTTAAATTTATTCTTACTGTGTGGCCCAGTATCAAATGATCCATGACTCAGTGCTGGTTCATGGCTCTGTGGTTGGGGACACTTGCTTCATATTACATTTTACTAATAATATACCCCACATCCAAACTTACTCAATGAGAATACAATACTGATCAACAAAATGAGTAGTAGTAAATTTATAAATTTATTAATTTGATTTGAATGACCATTTATTTTCATTTAAAATTTTGCCTTGGACTTAGTTAATAGATATCACTTTTTAAGAAAATATGTATAAGCATGGAACATTCATAATTTTAAAAAAGTGGTATATGTTTGAATGGCTTTAATTACAGTTCTTTAAACTAAGAACAGATTTATTGTAGTTCACAAGGTTGATATATGAAAACTGTTCATTAACATATGTGTTTGTAACACTTCTTGTTCTAAAACTTTACTTGTTATAAATCTAATAATAATTTTTATGTTAACAAATTCAAGTACATTGGAAGGAGAGTAATTGATTTTCTTTTTAATCATTTATCAACTGCTAAACTTTACAAAGAACAAATCACATATTAATGTCTATATTGAAATTTATTTTTTCAAGTCCACTTTTATGCAAAGTTGAATTGCTATGTAACAAAATGTTTAACATAGAGAACATCTTGACTTAGTAACTGTAGTAACTTAACAATTTTGGATAAAAAATAAATACAATGAATAAAACTGTAGAATTGATTTTCAAAGATCTGGTAGTTAAAGAAATTCTATAGATTCTAACAATTCCTTAGACATGAATGGTGAAGCTAGATATTTTATGCATGTATTCACTCAGGATTAACTATGAGTTCATTATATTTACATCGAGGGGTACTGCCTACATAAAATTGGGCAAAATTGGCAACTTGCTAAAAGTGCTGAATATGGTTGATTTCTTCCTTAATGTCTTTTGGCAAAAGGGAAAATGTGACCTTCCACATGATTACAGTTGGAAAGGAGGAACAAGAAGGAAGACATTAGAAGAGAAAATATGGGGTAAATAATTCCATATAATAAAATTTGTTATATCTTCTGAAGGTAGATATCTTTGTATATTGTTTATAGGATTTAATTACAATTATATGTCATTATCAAAATGAATTTAGCTAGTTGGTGCCATTACATAGAATTCAGAGAGTTTTGTTTTTAATCATGACTTAAATAAATCTTCAAAACCATAGAATAAATTTACTAATTTTAGGAAAGAAATATCTTTGATCTTTCTAAAGATTTCCCAGCTTAATTAAATTTGCAATGCCAATTATTACCATGTTAGAAATGAAAAGGATTGGTAAATACCCTGCCAAAGAGTGTTTGGCAATGAAATAGTCAAACAATTAGCATTAAAGGAATAGAGTTGATTGATTGTTTAATTGAAATCTTGAATCAAGAATGTAGAAAACATTCAATAATCTTGTTCATCATAGGAAAAGGTCTTCAGTTATTACCATTTTTGCTTTGAGAAAGAAATATTCACTTAAAATTTTAATCAGATTCAATCCTGGTAACATTTATTTAATATAATTGAACAAACATATTTATCTGCATATATAACTTCTTCTTGCTCTATATCCCTGTATGTAATTCTCTTAATCCATATCTCTGTATTTCTGTTTCTCTCTATCTCTCTCATATGTATCTCTCTCAACTGACAAGGACCAATCAGATTCATGGAAACAGCAGTATTCAGTTATCTATTATTCCTCTAATGGTCTCTGCACAGGTAAGACAGAATTTTCTTATATTCATTGCCCACACGCGTCTTTGCCTGTAAATATCCCACCCTGGAAACTTATCAGCTGCTATTTCTAGCAATGATCATACTTCATGTTCATGTGCTTTATATATTTATAATTCTACTTATTCTTTATTCTTGCTGGATATTGATATTATTTTAATAATATTTATATTTTCATGTATATATATATGTATACATATATACATGTAGGTCTGCATATATATATATATGTATGTGTGTGTGTGTGTGTAGGTGTGCACATATATAAATGTGCATGTCTGTATATATGTCTATGTGTGTAAGTATATATATATGTATATGTATGTATATGTACATATGTATATGTACATATATATATGTATGTGTATATGTATGTATGTGTGTAAGCATTTGGATAATCCCATAAATAATACAGTTTTTCAATTGCATGAACTAAAAGTTGGATGCGGGATAAACTACCTGCGTTAACTTGCTAAAAAGCAGGTAGTAATTTTACCTTGTACTTATTCTTAGTGCAAATTTTGAAAAGTGCAGTTAGATTTTAACAGTTATTTCTTTTTTCAATACTATAATGGAAGTGACAAAGGAGCATATTTCGCATATTTTGCCTTATAAGTTCAATAAAAGAAAGTGTGGGGAATATTAATGCAGTATATGGGGATCAGACAATAAGTGCAAGCCAGTGTCAACGGTGATTCCAGAAATTCTGAGCCAGAAACTACAGCCTAGAAGATGAGCCTCATCCTGGAAGATCTGTAGAGCTTGACGAGGACATCCAGCAAACCTTGGTGGAACAAAATCCTGTTGTAACTGTTGAGGAACTAGCAGAGAAGCTTGGTTTCGTTCATTCAGCCAAGTTAATGCTAGAAGAAAAACAACCATCTTTGGTTTCAAGAGGAAAGGTGTCTTTCCATCAAGATAATGCTTGGCCACACACACAATGAGGATGACATTCCAAAGACTGGAGCAGTTTGAATGGAAAACAATGCCTCACCCACCATATTTGCTGGACATTTCCCCATCTGATTATCATCTATTCTGCAGTCTTTGAAATCATTTGGACAAAAAAAAACAAAAAAACGCATTATCTATGGGATGACCCAATATATATATATATATATATGTATATATATATATATATATATATAAATGCAGTTAAGTATATGTCTGGACATAGAGTGACCAATGGTTTCCATTCATAAAGTGCTTAAATCTATGGATGATTCATCAGATTCTAATGGTGGAGATATGGCTTTTGCTATCAGAGTCTAACAAGTCTTCTATAAAGCCAATGCTTTATGGATGTGAAACCATTCGCCACTCTATGATTAGGCATATACTTAACTGCATATAAATACATTACTGCTCTATGCTTTAGAGTGTGTTTCTTTTTCAGATATATTATACACGATATATACACTAATATATATGAGTTTGTGTGTATATGTGTGTGCATGTATGTGTGTATATATGTCTGTTTGTGTATATATATATATATATATATATATATATACAAGAATAAGGGCAGGGAATCGTCAATTAATAATAGAATTAATAATTAACAATTTTGCCAAGTAGTTCAGAATGAAAAAACCTTTATCGGTAAAACCATTTATCATCATAAATATACAGGGATTAGCAGACGCACATGGAATAGATTTCTTTGAGATGGGATGCCTGAACTCACTAGCCGATGAATTCGTAAGTGCCTTTCTTATCGTTGATTTTTGGTGCCGCATGGCCAAAAATTACCGTGAATTATTTAGAAACACTTTCAAATTTATCAGAATATCGGACTGATGATTTGGAATAGGGAAATTTTCATTCCCTTAACCATGAAACGATCGTATCTGATTAACTAAAGACTTGTTTTGTTTATGCTTTCCCCTCCGGTTTTTTGTTCTATGTGTGCCATAAATATCGCTATCCATTTAGAGAAAAATTTGTAGTTTAGAATCAGTAGTTCTTTGACTGCTATTTCTAAATTTTCAGTATGTTGGAGAAGCAACTCAATGCTAATCCCTGTATATTTATGATGATATATATATATATATATATATATATATATATATATATATATATATATATATATATATATATATATATATATATATATATATATATATATATATGAGTGAGTATATGTGCATATATATATTATAGGTTCTTATAAAGTATACTCTTGTTTCATCTCAATTTCATGTTCTTTAGTTGTATTGGTTTCATCCATGAAATAGGAGATTTAGAAAAATTAAGGATCACGTATGAGTTTTAACAGGAATAAAAGACTTGATGTGAAAAAATTATAATCATATAGTCTCTTAACCTCTACAACTAAATTTTTAAAAAACTCAAAAAAAAAAAACACAGAACAAAAATCAATATCACCTTTGTTCTTTGCTGTTCTTTAAATCTTTTACAGTGTTTTGACTAAGAAATTTTTACCATTTGGAAATGAAATAAAAAAAAGTTAGAAGAAAATAAAAAAATAAAACAAGGAATAGACAATAATAGCAATTCTACAATATTTTTTCACATTTTTTTTCAGTTTTATTCTTTTCTTTTATTGCCTATTACTAGAATTTCTTATCACTGAGACTTAATTAGACAGTCCTGTTATTTGGTTGAATATTGACAAAAACACAGACATACAGAGTACATAGAACAGATATGTACACAGAAAACTCATGCACACATTCACACAAACATACATACATACACCCATGTGGAGTTTGAACGAGGAAAATGAAATAGTTTATAGCTCATGATATGACCTTGCCGAACAAGATAACCTCTGTTAGGTTTCATACAGAATGACCTAACTATCCACAGGAGATATTTCTGCTGTAATCCCATCATTTTACCATTAAGTCAGTCAGGTTTTCAATAATAATAATAAGAAGAAGAGGAAGAATAATAAACATAAATTAAAGAAAGAAAAATAAACGCTAAATAAATGAAAATAATAAATATTTTTTTAAAATTGTTACAAGACAAATTCAATTTCCAATGAGTATTGAACCATAAATCAATGTTCTATGGGAAATTGATTTTATTTTATTGTTATGATAATTTTTATGTCCTCAAGCTGGGAGTGACAGTTGTAATAAAACCCAAAAGTATGAGTTCATTAGATGAACTAATTGCTTTGCATACTTATATCTCCAAGTGGCATAGTGAGTTAGATGAATAAATATTCTCCACTGCAAACATTTGTTTTGAGAATCTGTGTGTAGCTCCTGCATTAAAGTAGCTTTTACATTTAAGATTTCTCAAAAGGAAAGAAAGCTAAATTATTAAAAATAAATTAATGAATTATAGAAAAAAACAGCAAATGAAGTAGATGCATTCTTATGCATAAATGGTAAAACCATAGTTTGAAAATAAAATTATATTAAAAAGTGAATTGTGCCAGTATAATATGAAATGGTAGTTTAGATGATCACATGGTGAAGATATGGATTACCACCTTCTTCAGTGCATGAATGCTGGAGAAACAAAATAGAATGAAGAATCAACACTATAACTAATAGCTCTCATGACTAAAAGATGATGTGTTTCATAACATAACACTAAGAGCAAAGTAATTAGTGACCAATAACCTTAGAAAAGATTATTTTTATATTAAGTTATAGCTATATTAAGTATTGAATTAGTAATGGTATGAATACATTCAAAACACTAAGAGAAGGCTTGCATTGAATTGCATTATCCAACAGCTTTCTGGACAGAGGAATATAATAATAATTTAAAACTAATTGTGCTGAAGTTATTCCATTGTATTTCCTGTTGTTTAACCTTGGACAAATAATAGAAGCCACTGGCATCATAGTACTTAATGTCAGAAACTAAGAAATCTTTTAGTTGACCGGTTTGCTAGATAGTGTGCAGCCTTCTTAAAACATGCAGTCTTAAATGTATATTAATCACACACATGCATGTGCATGTTTGTACACAGACTCACAACGTGATATTACTGCATTATTCTTATTTAATAATTTCTGCCAGAATTTCACTGTTTCCAACTGATCACTGATGTCAAATGTCAATAAGCTTGGCTGATTCTGAGATAGATGACTTTATATAAACTTCAATCAGCTATAGTAGTAGATATCACAATTTGATGTGAATGACTGGAAAGCATTCTAATCGAGGCATAAACTATAAAAGTCGCAGCCACAATATTCATGTACAATTATTGCATTTACTTTCAATTTTTCCTTATAAGGTTAAATGCCAGAAAATTAATGACAATGATGTTTAGTTGTCTTTATTGATGTTATAAATTTGATTGTTTTTGAATATTCAAAGATAGGCATAATCTATACAATTTAAAATTCCTTACGCTAAGCAAATATTAGTGTAAAAATGGGTGTGCTGGTTTTCGGTGTATTTACGCTTCAGACATGTAGAGTGCATGTCTGACTCTTGGTGCTTTATAAGGTCCTCTACAGGAAGCTACACAATGTTCAACACAGCTGAAAAACCAAAGACATGGTTCAAAGACCAGCAGGGAAAAATGCTTTGACGAGGAACAACATCAATCCTTCATAAGTTGAAGACATTGCTACATGTTGTTCATTTAGGTGAGCTCACTGTTGGATGGGAGATTGAATATATTTATAGTATTAGCAGGAGAAGAAAGTAAAGGAGTATTACACATGCAAAGTTATATTTGTAACTGCTCACCAAACATTTCCTGGATAATGGTATAACGAAGTTATGTGAGAAACATTGTATGATAATTTCTGATAAGAAAATATGGACTGGAAAAGAGTTGTAGATGAGCCCAGTTTTGAGAATGAAGATTTGGGCAGAATGTTTAATGAAAGGCCTTGTAAGACCATATAGGCACTAAGAAGAAATGAATCAATTGATGCAGTGGGTTCTTCAAATGTAAGTGTTTTAAAGCAAGCATAATCATGTGATTAGTGATTGTAGTAATTGTATCAGACAGAGAGGATTTAAATTATTACAAATATTCCAGTTTTTGCTTTTATACTGAGTATACTTTTTCTTTAGAATGAAACAGATGTGTGAAAGGTTTTTCTCCGCATAACATATTTCAAAATTCATTCTTGCTGCCCATTTTGCTATTTTTTTTTTTCATTAATCTTCTATCCAAAGCATCATATTTTATGCAAATATTAAGATTAATCATGTTATATTTCAGATACTAATTTATTCATATAATCAACTGTATACAGATTATTTTATATGAAGTCTCAAAAGAAATAAAATTAAAAGAATGGGTTAACAATAAGAATTTCTTGACTAACACTATAAAAATTCTACATGTATTACCTATTATACATGCTACAACTGTCAAATGTAATGCTTATTTATTCACATTGTTTTGAATTAATCATGCATTTTCTGTGTTTTGAGATTTCAATGATATATTGTATATTTTTGGAATGATGTTGTAGGGTAGGTATGAACGGCTGGATCAGGCTGGTTTGAACATAAAAAAGGTAGAATATTTGGGGCAGATATGACCAATTGAAATACTTAGAGTCTAAATAGAGATTTTCTGTTTCATTTCTGTCTTTGTGTAGATTTTATTTTGATCCTTTCTTATTTAAGTTCCTTTTGGTTACAACAATCTCTAATCTATCAGCTCCTTTACTTATTTTCAATCATTTATCAGCAAAACTCCATCATTTCTCCTGATTCTTTCATTCTCAATTACTCATTTAACATGACTGAGTTGTTGGATGTAATCAGATATATATTAGATATATAAATGAAAGCAATTCTTTCTAAAGGCAAAGGAAAGTCAACATCATCTTAGAATCTATGTGTAATCTTTCCCTGGTCTATTTTCATGTAAAGAAATATAAGAGAAAACTATGGCAGTTCACTTAAAAACCTCAGGGCTGCTTTTGAAGTTTATGAAATACTTAAATCAACGTATCTATGAGGTTTCATCTCTAATTGTATATTAGCTAACAGTGAAGTGGAATGTCCTTTCTCTCATGAAAGGAATTCCTCTAGGAAGAAAAACTAAATCCTCACTACATCCACATACATACCTATCTACTGATCTAGACACACACACACACACACACACACACACACACACACACACACACACATGCATGCACACGCACACACACACACATACATACATATATATTCACTATTTGCAACAGTGGAGTTTTGCTGTGTGAGTTTTCAAAAATGTCTGAATACACACACATGAAAAGACTGTCTGAATAATTGGGCAAAGTGTAGATCTGTAGTCATATATCAAAATGATAAATGAAATTAATTATGCTATTTTAAAGCTATGTATTTCTTTTAATCAATTCTTATACATAAAAGGCAACAAATGCGGCTTTCCTTGAAAGCTAACAGTCAGTGCCAACTTTTATGTTGAAAGATCAAACATTTATCTGACTGATTTAACAGGTTTTCTCCGTGACACATAAAACTATGTTAACTCTTGACTCATAAACACTTCAACAACGGAAAGCTGCACACAAATTTGGTAGATCAGTATTTCATCAAAACAGCATGCTGTTATTGCAGGATTGTAATTTTATCCAAGATACAAAAGACTTTAGAAGTTAGCTGAGATTAGAAATAGTAGATTGCAGTTAGAGTGAAAATAATATATTTATCAATGAAATACTGATTCTGTCAATGGAATACTGTAAGTGAAAATGATTTAATAAGACATGTCACAGTGCCATAACTCTCATAAATAGTTTTGAAAAATGTCTTTTGAAACAATGAGGTTATCATTTTATGTCTGTATTCCTGGCTTTAACAACCTTTATATCTTTTAATTTTATAGAGCTGAGGGGATGTGAATATAACAACTTTTATTAAATTTTTGTGCTGTTAACTACTTACGTTTGTATTAAAAGTTGGTTACATTTGAGAATGAGAAAGTAGAATCACACAATTCATTTACACCTTGATGTTAGTGCTGTTTAATTAATTAATAAAACCTACTTGCTGATCAACCATCTTTAAATTCTGGATTGACTAAGTGTTTTAGTAATTTAGATATCAACATCTACTTTAAACCACTAAAAATTCTTTACCGCTTTCAAAGGATTAAGTTCTTTAATTAAATAAATAAAAAAAAGAAAGGAATCAGTAAATAAATAAATAAATAAATAAATAAAAATAAAAGTAAAAAAATCAGCAAATTATATTTTAGTGTTACAAGATTTCATTGACTATTTTACTTTATACTTGTTTACTCTAGATAAGCTTTTAAAAATTTCTTGTCTGTAAAATACCAAGTGTGGAGGCACATGGCCTAGTGGTTAGAGCAGTGGACTTGCTGTTGAGGGATCACAGGTTCGAATCTCAGACCGGGTAATGTGTGAGTTTATGAGTGAAACGCCTAAGCTCCACATGGCTCCAGCAGAAGGTAATGGTGAACTTCTGCTGACTCTTTCACCAAAACATTCTTTCCTCACTCTTTCCTCCTGCATCTAGCAGCTCACCTGTGATGGACTAGAGTCCTGTACAGGTGGGGAACCTATACGCCAACGAAACCAAGAAACCAGCCCTTATGAGCCAGGAATGGCTCGAGAAGGAACAAACAATAACAACAAAATACCCAGTACTGATATTTCTTTAATAGTATGACACATTATTTTCCATCAAGCACCTGTATTTGGTTGCTAAAAACAAGTGCTAACTAACTGAAACTAATGTATCCCTTTTAAGTAATGACTATGCATTTTATTCCAAACAATTCTTTTACTGATGAGAGTTACTACTTTTCCTCTCAACAATATTTTGTAAAGTAATCCATGCATTTTAAATAAAAATCAAATAAGGAAACATACAATTGATCTCTTTCATGATACATTGCTAATTTAGTTTGCTGCTTGAGTGAAGATTCAAGCTGGATTAATGATAATTTAAGCATAAAGAACAAAGTTCAAAATTCGATAAAAGAAAGGTGCATTGAATTGGACCATGAAATGAACACTGAGTAAAAGAGCCAAATTAGTTCTTCCACATGAAGTAATTACACCATGGTGACAATGTACAAGATAATACTTGTAAAAGTTTGAGTAGCTCGAAAATCATTGAAGTAGTAGGAATTCTTATTTTTCTTAAAACTGAAAACTAGCTGTTGAAATTTCAGGGTGTTCAACTTGGCCAAGAGATTATATAAAATTGTATAGTATTATTTTTAATTCTGTTAAGCTACATTCAGTGTTCAGATCCTGCTACAATTAATTCCACCATTCATCCCTTTGGATTTTGTAAAACAACTACCATTAAAATTGTAGAATCTATTAAAAAAAAAACACAAAACACCACCAAAGAGAAAGAAAGCAGTTAGCTTTGTACCTAATTGTGGTAGATTTAGTGGTACATATGTATGTATATATGCATTTGTGTGTATATATATACATTATATCTATCTATCTATCTATCTATCTATCTATCTATCTA
>NC_068984.1:66388444-66397807 GCF_001194135.2 Octopus bimaculoides
TATATATATATATATATATATATATATATATATATATATATAAAACCACATGATTGACCAGATTATTGAATTATCGAATGCTCTACTTCACTGGTCACAATGTGTTTTGCTTTGTCTTAGCTGTTGAAAGATACCAGCTTGCTGGCAGGCCAACATTCCCCCTAATTGGAAGGCTAGTCCGTCACAGAGTTACCCACTTACAGCTGATTTGACTGGAGCACTGTGAAATGAAGTGTTTTGCTCAAGAACACAACTTGTTGTTCAATCTAGAAATCGAATCCACAAACCAGTGATCATGAGTGCAACACCCACTCTCTCTCTCTCTCTCTCTCTCTCTCTCTCTCTCTATTATATATATATATATATATATATATATATATATATATAGATAAATAGATAGATAGATAGATAGATAGATAGGTGTGTGGTTAAGAAGTCCACATTCCAACCACATGGTTCCGGGTTCTATCCTCTTATATAACACCTTAGGCAAGTGTCATCTACAATAGCCCTGGGCTGACCAAAGCCTTGTGAGTGGATTTGCTAGGTAGAAACTGAAAGAAACCTGTTGTATAAGAGGTCTGTTGCATACATTGGAGCTTGATGTAGTCCTTTGGCACAGTCGTTCCTGTCAAACTATCCAACCCATGCTAGCATGAACATAGATGTTAAATGATGATGATGATGATGATGATTATGTGTTTTGCTGAGTGATTTTGTATTTCTCATATCTAGGGATAAAGTTGATTACATTGACCCCAGTGCATAACCTCTACTTATTTGATCGACCCTGAAAGGATGAAAGGCAAAGTCAACCTTGGTAGAATTTGAACTCAGAACGTAATGGCAGACAAAATACTGATAAGCATTTCACCTGGCATGCTAATGATTCTGCCAGCTCACCGCCCTTTTTTGTTATTAAAAAAAGCAATGTTTTAGCTATTGTTTGTTTGACAGTTTGGCAGATTATTATCTTACTTGGAAACAGGTGTGAAGGAAGGTTAGCAACAAGTAGGAGACATCCACCAATAGAAAACTCTGCCCCCAACATACTCTTATCTGACCCATGCAAGCAAGAAAAGTAGCCATTAAAATAATAATGGAAATGATGATGGATAATAGAAAGCACTAGGCTCTAGATGTTAATTTTAATTTTGTGTTGGTCAACTATCAATTTTCATTAATTATTCAGAATATGTCTACTTATGCAATTTTAATAAGATAAAATTTGAGAAAATATAAAACCACTTAACTAGCGATGAAATTATGCTATTAGTTATGCTTCTCTACATATTTTAGACCATCAAAATTTTGTGCTTCTGCTATCAATGTATGAAATTGGAGAAATCTGTTTTTACAATTTCACATATTAAGCTGTATATAGAATAACACTATTTGATTAACAGGTAAATCCACACTGTGGAGGTGGATGAAGTTTTAGATTACCTAGCTCATGTGTCATGTGTTCAATCCTTTGATGGTCGTTTTTTCTTGTTTTATTTCTGGGCAAAATGCAGTGCTCTCCCTTATTTCAGTAGAATATTACCTATTGGCATCTTATTCAGAAGATAATTTATATTTCCTCTGCTGAACGCCACGAAATCACAGCTAAACACTACCTTTTAAATGATATTAAAACATGACATTCATTTATATCATGTTACAATACTCTGCTTCCTTTTTCTTCTCTTAAATGGTTTTATCAGAAAGGGAGGGACAGAGCTCTTGGCTTATTCAGGTTTTCTGAGACTGGCTGAAGGAAGGAAGTTTTTCTCAGAATGGAAACTGACTCAAATGCTTGCATCAGAATAGATTTTGCTGAAGTCTCCCAAGGGCTAGGTAAGGATGTTGAGCTTATATTAATGGATCTGTTAGCTTCACATCTTAAGGGAGCTTCAATGTATTTACTGAACTTGATGCAAATAGACAAATTTCTTTCACACAGAACCTTAAAAGAATGGAAGAGCATATTGTGTAGTCCTAGATACAGTGATGATAATGAGCTGACCATCATCCATGAATAAGTATGGCTAGGTAACATGTATCATGTTTTTGTTAATTATTTTAGTTGCTGTAGATACTTATGTAGTTGCAAGCAAGCATAGATACATTCTTGACTCCCTCACCCTTTGATCCAATGGCACATCCAGGATTTGACAGTCAGAGAGAGAAAGAAAAAGCTGCATCAGCAGTCAATTGGTGCTCAATTTCAATTGAGTAGATTGGATACAGTCAGCGTGCTTGTCTAAAAGATGGGTAGGTCACAGCTAGAATACTCTCAATCATAAGTCTGTTTATATGGGGATAACTTGAAGCTAAATAACCTCAACATGCTTTGCTTGACCACATCCATGCCAATCTGCATTGTCCACTTTGTCTAAAAGTTTTGCTTGACAGTTCTTACTTGTATTTGATTTATTGAAAACAACTGTAAACGACTTGAGATTAATGTATCCCTTTTCAATAATACCCATGCATTTTACTCCCAAAGAGCTCATTTGCAGGTGAGGGTTACTAGTTTTCTTAACGATGTGTTAAATCTTTCATCTTTTATCTGCTTCAGTCAGTGGACTGTAGCCACACTAGGGTACCACCTTGAAGAACTTTAGTTGAATGAATCAACCCTAATAGTTCTTTATTTTTTAAGCCTGGTACTCACTTTACTTGTTTTTGTTGTTAGTATTAGTATTCCTGATCTTGGATTTAACTATGTTCAATTCTTTGCTTTAGTAAATTCCATACCTCAGGAATTACACATTTGCCCATGTAGTTCCATCAAGTAGTTTAATCAGTAGTGTACCATTTAAATTCCACACAAACTCTATTATTCTCATCTAGATATTTCAATCTCTTTCGCAATTTTTAGAAACGAAACAGAATTGAATTGCTCTCTCTTAATCAAAAGATAAAAGATTTATTCAGCAGATTGTCAGAAAAGCCAATACTGTTCAAGAAACTGAATTCCACCATATAAAGTCCCTTATTCTTGGATGCACTTCAATAATAATACCAGCTGGTTGGTATCTGTATGTTTTATGTTTAAAGAAAACAAAAAAGAAAAGTTTAACGAATCTGTACATTGCTCACTTTTGTTGTTTGTTTGGTTCTTAGTTCACTGCTAAGTCATTCCAGCCATGACCAACTGGTATTTTAGGAGTATACAAAAGTACATTATTTGATGTGCTTCTTAAACAAAAAAAGCCAAGAGTGATCTAAGGGGGATTTAGCTGCTATTTCTAGCTGATTGAGCAACTACATAGAAATTCACTGATTGGATTCCTGTGTTTGTTCTTGTTATAAGTTGGTATTGAGTTTATAGTTCTTTCTTTTTGTATTTCCCCCGCTATTTTTCCATGAATATTTAATCCAAAATTTGCTGAAGTGAAATTCATTGCTCATTCCAAGCTGTTAATATTTTCTTTTGAATTTGCTTTGTAGTCTATCTATATAATATTGTAGTTAAGTATCAAAAATAATTCTTCGCTATACGCTTCACCAAAATAATCTGGCTATTTTGGTTTAAATTTATTGATTGATAAAAGTATTAGGAATAACTAGAAGAATTTAAGCAAGTTCATTTTATTCTTCACTTTCTGCAGCAAATAGATTTCATAAACAGTCAATTCAATCAATTATGATGGAAAGATTGAAGCAAGGTCTGAATTTATAACTCTGACCTATGGTGTGATAAAATATTCCAACTACTTTCTCAAGGGAAAATTATTTCAACGTTATTCTAAGATGATTCATTAATAATTTGTTAGATGTAATCCTATATTATGTATTTGATTCAGAGAATTATAATTTGCCTACAACTCTCAATGCTGATAGATTATATTATATTATAAGCAAGTTAAATATTATGTCTTACAGTAACAGCCAGTACTGAAGATGAGACTGGTATCAAATTTACTGACATACTGATATTAATCGGTGTTGATCTTGGAATTGGTAAGCTGTCTATTTGGAAGTCTTATATGAGGATTAGTCAACTGATATTTGAAACTTGTCAGAAATTAAAAGCTTTATGAAAGGAGAGCATCCTTTAAGTTATTTAATGTGACCAGAAGGCTCACAACAGAAGAAAAGTAGCAATGTAGAGAACAAAGGACACTGGTTAGTATTAACCAAGTTAATTAACACGAAAATTAGTTCAGGGATTACTCTTGTGTTTGCAACACCTTCCAATATGGATGGACTTAGATTTTAAACCATCTGGAATGTTAAAACTTGCTTTGATTTTAAGAACTTTGTGATTTGATAATAATTATATGATTGCCTTTCTCTATGCTACAGATCTTTAATAGACCTGAACACATCTACCCATTAACAAGGGTATTTGACTACCTGGTCGTAGATTGTGAGTTTGAAATAGATCCACAGTGCAAGTTCTTGTGGTGATCTTTGTAGCCAAACGACATACACAACAGTTGAGGGAAATAAGATCACCAGAAGGTTCTGAGTCCAATTCTTACTGAAGGTGACATTTCAAAATAGAAAAATTATAAAAAATAACAGGGGTACACACAGAAATCAGTGGTCCTTTTGACCAAGCAATATAGACAACAGGTCAAAGAAATAAGATCACTTGAAGGTTCTGAGTTCAATTCCTGAAAAAGGCAGCATTTCAGAAATAGCAGGAGTTTACATAGGAATTGTAACCTACATAGGCCCAGCTCACTTAGAGTGCCAGTAACTAACAGAACAAAAGTTTTGATGGGTATTCTTACTTTGAAGATTTCTCCCACTGTCCACTCACCTCGCAGTGAGTGTCCATTTAACTACTGAGTGCAAAATTGTTTACAAGAATTTCAATATTTCTTCTTAAAACACATAATTCTATATATTGTTTCAATATATCAGGCTGTTGGCAGCAGATAATAGATGTTAAATATATTATACTAGCATTCTATCCAGGCAAAGGTTTACCTCTCATCTGCAAGTAATATGTTGGATTGTTTTTGAATTACAAAAAAGTGCAGTCATGGTTGTGTGATTAAGAAGCTCACTTTGCAACCCTATGGTTTTAGTCCAGTCCCACTGTGCAGCACTTTGAGCAGGGTGTCGTCTAGTATAACCCTGAACCAACCAATTCCATGTAAGTGAATTTAGTAAATGAAATCTATGTGGAGGCCTGTTTTGTGTATGTGTGTCTTTGTGTCTGCCTCCACCACCACCACCACCACCACCACCAAATGACTGGTGTTGGTTTGTTTTCATCCCCATAACTTAGTGGTTCAGCGACAGAGACTGCAGACCAATGACAAAAATAAGTAAAAAAAAGAGAAACGGTAAAAGCATATACTAGTGTAGGAATGAATGCTATTTAAAAATCCAGCCATTACATTTCAGCTGCAAAGAAATAATATGCTTTGCCTGTGTATTACAATTATAATGTTTATTTGATTTATTTATTATCACATATAGTGAACTTCAACATAAGTAATCACAAGTTTCCAATAGATGAATCACCAGTTCACTGTATTTTGCATTTCTAATGTTAAGAGTTGCAAGCAAGCAAGTGTCCATGTAACTGTAGCAGAACAAATATCATACAAAGTATTTTAATTTAAAAGAACTGTTTTTATTTTTGTTTTTGTCATTTCTTTTTATTTCACTGATATACATTAGAGAACACAATGTACACTCACACACAGGCACACATTTGTGGTATGTGTAGAGTAGAAGAATCTGACATTCCAGAACTGCTGTTTTTTTTTAAAAATGCCTAGGTGATGGGACAGTCCCATCCACCCCATATTCTACTTTCAAGGCATTAGTTTATCTAAGATATTCTAATAGACACTTGCTCAAGATGCTATACAGTAGGATTGATCCTGGAACTACATATTTATTAAGTGAACTTCTTAACCATGCAGCCATTTTATGTAGAGTTTTTGACAAGGATTAACTCTATGAAAATGAATTAAGAGACTGGCATGTCACTATGCTAGTAGGTTAATAAGGATGGTAATAATGATAATAATAATAATAATAATGGTATCCACTTTTTTAATGATTTAGAAATATAAATGGCCACAGTGATTGTTTATGACATGGTGCTTCTCACTTCAGTCTGTGCTTGCATAACTGCATATAAATATGTATGCACATGTGCTTTGGGAGTCTTTTATGTTATTTATGAAATATGCATTAAAAAGAGCAAATCAATAAATGTTCAAGTTTTATAGAAAACCGTGTTGAGAGCTCAAACATTTAAGTTTGTGCAATGATCATCTACAATTCTTCTTTCTACATCAACATACACAACTGCTGGAATTTTTAATTTTCATTGGAAATTGTATGTATATTATTGCCTTCACAAACAGAACTCTCAATGAGAAAAGGAAAATCTCTTCTGATTTCTACTCTTACTGGCAATTTGTCCTGACAATTTCTCTCTGTAGAAGGAGGTCATGTAAATACATACCACCCATTGTCTTCACAACTAAGTACTGAAAATAAACTGCTATTGTCTTTTGAATGGAAATAAAATATACAATTGATTCCATAACCCATGTGCTCAATTCTGAGAGAACATGCTTGAAATGCTAATATTATTCATTGGAAATGTTTTATACTTGAAGACATTTCTTCTTAGACTGACAAAACAGTCAATAAAAATTGACTCAATATCACATTCAAATTTCAAATAAGGTGATGCTATCAGATATTTCTGTTAATGGATCTAACCGACCAAGAAACCAACTATATTATCAATGATGTGGAAGGGAAATATTTACGTGCATATAATTTCAATCTAAAGTTATTGCTAGCCAACAAAGCAAGAACTTTAATTTAAACTACAACAAATGAAATACAAAGAAGCAAAACTATAGAAACTTATTTAGACAAAGAAAGGAATGTTTCACTGAATGTTACATGAAATATTGCTTTTGAAGACATAAAACCATTTCACTATTGCATTCTAAGAAAGAGAAAAATAGGAATGAAGAATTGTAATAAACTCATGGAAAAGTTAATTCTTTCTTCTATTCTTATTCCTTAAACAGCTTAAGAGGTAGTAGGATATCTTTGATACGACATCTCTGAAGGTCTTTTATTTCTTAGCCAAGCCAAATTCTCTTCAGGTTGTGTCCTCTCTTACTTTGAAAGGATTTTCAACTTGGAAATGTCAGCCATCTAACTGCCTGTCAATTAATTGTCCAGTTGGTTAGGTGCATTTTGATTAAGAACCAAAGCTGAACTTAGATGAGACTTCAATAATATCTGCTTGAATTGAGACTCTAAAATGAGTTACAGGTGATGGAACTGAAAGAGAAATAATAAAATAATCAATACAGTGAGCCTTACACGCCATCTGGGAACTAAAATAAAATAGGTAATGAACTGTGACCAAAACCACATAGAAAGGCAGAACCAAAACAGAAATATGTATAAGAAGTTAGCAAAGAAAAAAAAAGAGGAAACTTCCCAATTATATTGAGTGGAATATAAAGTGAGCCAGAATATGAAATATATTGTGTCACATGTCCAGAGTTTTCTCCTATACTTGCTGAAATAATTAAAATGGTATTAGTCATTGATTTTTTTGCAAATTTGATTATTTCTAGTTAGCATTTTTAATGCTTCTTGCATTAAATATTTTAACCTCCTTACATAACCAGAATATGAAATGGCTTGGTGAATATTTATTCTCATCATTTTATATATGTTTTTATATACATATATAACTAATGTGTTCTAAACTCTGTCATCTGAAAAAAAAAATTTTTATGAGTATAAAAAATACAGAAGAAAATTTAAAATACCTGCTTATGATTTAATCCATCCTGGATGATAAAATGAATATCAGCCAAATGCTAAGATTAAAGAGTTTTATGTTCATAAATCACTAATAATGGTATGATTATACCTATCTTTGTACTATGAATATGCTTCCTCAGAACTACTCAATAACAACTATTATAAAGTGCTGAAATTAGACTGTCTATCCTATAGCTTCCCAAATCTAGAAGAAAATGTTTAATTTTATGTTGGGTCTCATCAATAATGCATACACATATAACATTTTGCTTTATTTTCATCAATGAAAGAAAAAATTTTTTCCGAAGACATTCATGTCATTAATAGTTAAATACTAATGGCTATGTCTTTGAGAAGAGAACTATTAGAGCCAAGATAAATTCATCTGTAAAACACATAAAATGATTGGCCTAAAGAAATCTATTTGCCATTAAAAGTACTTTTTTTTTTTCAGCATACATGTTTCTATGCAAATATATGCTGAAGAAAGAATATTTGTAGAGCTATTTCTAAATTAGTTGTGTGAAAACAAAAAGTACCAAAGTTTCTAAAACTTTCTTCATTTTTTTTTATTATTATTATGATGGCCTAACATAAAAATCTGCTCAGGAATGTTTTTCCATTCAAAGATCTCTAAATAACAGTAATAAGAAACTGAGAATTTGCAGTGTTTAACATTCATTTTCTCATTTCCATCAGTTTAACAACATAGTAAAATGTTAAAGTTGGAATTCATTACTAAAATTAGGTGTTAGTTGATAATCAGGCAAATGCATTTCAGTTAGGATGTTAGTTATAAATTAAATGAATACATATATATATCTGTACTTGAAAATCTGAAATTTCCTCACACCAATTTCAATCCTTATAAAAGTGATACATTTATCAGAGCAATTTGTAAGAGACTGAAATAGTAGTATTGCTACAACAGAACATCAAAGTTGATTGAACATTCTAATTACACTCTGACAAGAACATTATAATTACCATGATATAAAAAGATAATAAGAAATAGCAGCCAGAATTTGATTGAAATTCAGATATCTGCTCAAATGCAAGCACATCAAATTCACAATTTCCAGATGGAGATTGAAAGAAAATGTAATAAATCCCAATGCAGGTATAGCCATGTGGTTAAGAAGGTTAATAAGTTAACTTTGTGGCCATGTAATTCTGATAGAGCCGAAATTTGGAGAAGTATCTGTTACCTTCTAGCAGAGCCTCATCTTTTGAATGAGATTTGGTTGATGGAAACAACACAGAAGCTCATTGTATGTACATATTGTATAGATACATATATATATATATATATGTGTGTGTGTGTGTGTGTGTGTGTGTGTGTGTGTGTGTGTATTTATCTATATATATATTTACGGAGATGTACTTGCATAGAAAGTGACATGACCTGAGATCATGGGCTGGAATGAAAAGAATTGCAGCATGGAAGGTGTTTATAAGCCATTTAAGAAACCCACAAAAACCGTTAGATTTATTTCAACATTTAAATTTAATTTGTTTAATTTGCCAAAATATTTTTGTCACTTTGAGACAATGACCTGTTCACTGGTAAAATTCCATGCTGCATATATCATATAT
>NC_068984.1:66398465-66417030 GCF_001194135.2 Octopus bimaculoides
CAGATATCTGCTCAAATGCAAGCACATCAAATTCACAATTTCCAGATGGAGATTGAAAGAAAATGTAATAAATCCCAATGCAGGTATAGCCATGTGGTTAAGAAGGTTAATAAGTTAACTTTGTGGCCATGTAATTCTGATAGAGCCGAAATTTGGAGAAGTATCTGTTACCTTCTAGCAGAGCCTCATCTTTTGAATGAGATTTGGTTGATGGAAACTGAAAGATGCCCTTCATATATATATGAGTGGTTGGCTTTAGGAAGGGCATCCAGCTGTAGAAACATTGCCAGATCAGATTGGAGCCTGGTGCAGCTGCTGGCTTTCCAGACCTCAGTCAAACTGTCCAGCCCATGTCACCATGGAAAACGAACGTTAAACGATAATGATGATATATATAGACCCCCTATGGATTGTACCTAGAAAGTTGCCCTCTGAGGCACAAGTCTGGGCAAGGTTGTTTGTGGAAAACCAGGAGTTGGCCATGCATACCAGCCTCCCCACTCTCTGCATCACCACAACTCATTTCTATAGCTGAATCGACTGGAGCAGCATGAAATATAGTGTTTAGCTCAAAAATACAACTCACAACCTGAACCAGGAATCAAACTCACAACCTCATGATTATAAGCCTGATGATCTAACCACTGAGCCATGCACCTTCACATTTGTGTATATATATATATTTATTTAAATTTATATATATATATATTGATACAACCACTGAAAAAAACAAAAATCACGTTATGTCCCCCTTCCATGAGCTGGGCTCGAATCCATGCTCTAGTTGTTCAGGTCAGTGGTATTTCCTTTGTCCTGTCAACGAGCACGGTTGTTTATAGCCGTAGGAACTTGATCTCTGACCCTCTCCGGTCACCGAGAGTTTAAAGGAGATAGGAACTACGAGAAAGTAACTCAGCTTCGGAGGGAAGGGACATAGCACTGTTACATACGGTATGTCTCTCTTTCTGGCTGATTACCTGATATATACTAGGTAGCAAAATGGACAAAGGGCAGTGAAGGAGAAGCAGTCGGTGAAGAAGCAGTGAGTAAGAAGACAAGTCAGTGAAGAGCCAGTGAGTGAGAAGGGCAGTCAGAGAGAGAAGGCCGACAAGGACAGAAGGCAGTCAGTCCCTAAGAGAGGCAGATAGAGTGAGACATACACATATTTTCTTCATTATTGTTCTAATGAACGAAAAATATGTAATTACCATTATTTATACCTTGTCTTATATATCACTCTGTGTAAAAACCAGTTTCTCTGGAGCCCATCCACAGATTTACAATATCGAATTGTGACGAACCACAACCTTGGACTCTGCCATAAGTATACTTGAAGGTCTTCAGTAATCTAAACAATATTGTTAGCCTGGTGTGCCCACATAGAGCCTATGAAGTATGTTATCTGGATTGATAATCCCTCATTATTAGCTCTGTGTGTGTGTGAGGGTGTGAGTGTGTGTAATGGGCATCTTTGTGTGAGTATATCTGTGTGTGCGCATGTATGTGTCAGTATAATTATGTATATGCAGACTTATCCAAACATACATATACATGTGTATCTGCGCATATATATATATATATATATATATATATATATATATATATATGCAATAGTGAAATTATTGAGTATAGTGCTCAGTTGCACTACAACTCATCAAAGGTGCATGTGCAATACATAAGATTATGTACAAAAATCAAGAAAGTGAACAGCATATAAGTCATGATATACATGTGTATGGAGTGGGGGATATCAGGTGTAGTGTTGGCAAATTTCAAGAAGTATGGAAGCTTCAAAGGATGCAATGTCTTGGAAGCTAACAACTAATGCAGGTAGTTTGTTCCATGCTTATACACTTACATGCACTCACACATGCACATCTAAGTATGTCTGTGCAAGTGTGCATGATTTATCTGTTTTATTTAACACATAATTAAATTAAAAATGTGAAAAATATTAATTTGTTTGTTTATTCACTTGGTTTGAGAAATAATAATATTTGTATATACAATTTTATCTGAGATATAGCCTTTAGCTATGCCATGTAGCTATGCTATGTAGGTCTCTGTAAAATACATTCAGTATATATCACAGAGTGCAAGTGTTAACACTAATTTAATGATCTTCAAATAGAAATTTCCTGAAGTTGTCCAATGCTACTGAAATAAAATAAAATTATAGAACAGATAATAAGTGATATTCTGTGTATCAAATTTTCCTCTGAAGATTTGTTTCTTTAGTAAAAAAAAAAAGTGTTTCTGGTTTATATAGATATATTATGTATATATATATATATATATATATATATATATATATATATATATGTATATATATGGAGAGAGAGAGAGAGACAGACAGACAGAAAGAGAGAGAGAGAGAGAGAGAATGTATGTATACTATATATAGTTCAAAATATAGCCCAGTTTGCATGCAGTTTTTTTTCTTGTTGCTTATGTTGTTGCTGATGTTGGTGAAGATAGTGACTTTGGTGACAGCTCTGTGAGTTTGTATAATGTTTTATTTGCCATTTTAAATTATGGATCTATTACTTGAATCAAGCTGAAATATCATCCCTCTTGATAATCAAATTGTCTGTAGGGGCTTAAAAAAACCCCAAACTTGTGCAATTTGCTGAGTATATTTATTTCAAAGCTATTTTGGATGCAGTTATTTTACCTAATTCAGTTTTTGGTATTTGTAACATTCGAAAAAAAAAAAAAACGAAAAAGAATCTTATTTTCATAAATTTGTTAGGCTTTCTTTTTTATGCCTTAGGAATTTGCTGTGATGATATCACAGCTTTAGAGCTTCCTTTTCACATAAAACCCATTATGACATGGATGCCAAACATGATCATGATGATATCAGTAATACACATGTATACATATGTATATATATGTGTATAGGATGTTGCTGTAGCTCTCTTTCTCTCTAACTTTCTCTCTCTCACTCTTTTTCTCTGTCAATTGAAAAGTGTTTCAGGATTATATTTATTACGATTTTGAATGATATTTGAGAGTGTGTTATCTCATTTTTTATAAAATGATAATATTCAACGTGATAAAAAGAAAGACAATTCAGTTTTTTGAAATTTACGATGGTCTGAGATTTGGTAATGGATTTTGGCACTTCGACAATACAAGCAAGTTTTTGGATCATCGTTTTCTCTGAATCTTTTCTTCCATGGCAGTGCCTGGTATAATGCCTGGTATAATGCCTGGTATAATGCAGGGCTTCAGTATAATGATTAAAATAAAATTCTAAGAAGTTATAAAATGTCATTTAAATAAAAGCAACAAATAAGCTTTGTAAATCAGGATTGGAATATAGGCCATAACACAGCACTATTCATGTTGACTGCATTATCTCATCTCATGAGATAATGCTCACTTTGTTCATTTTGTATCTTAAGAGAATGAATACCAAAACAAGCACCAGGTATTATTGATATAATTTATCAAGCATGATTAGACATATACATATTCACACTCAAAACATACTCATGCATATATATATATATATATATATATATATATATATATATAACTGCATGGGTAAAAAATAATAGTAAGTGCATGGCATTACATTGAATAATATTCAAAATATTCAACAGAAACATAACAAATGGAAAATTCACATACAAGATGTTGCTAATTTCTCATCAGTCCTTATGAAAAAGATCATGACAAATGTTTGTTCACTATTCCCTGTGTCTTTTCACTGCTGGTGCCACCAAAAGTGAATAATATCTTCGTTAACGGTGCAAAAATGTTATGGTCTTTTGGACGATGACTAAAGAGGAATTAGCAACGTCTTGTCTGTGAATTTTCCATTTGTTAGTTTCTGTTAAATTCTTGGAACATTATTTAATGTTATGTAATGTATACATACATACATACATATATATATATATATATATATATATACATGCACCCAAGAACCTATTAAGTGGTTTGCCCTATGTATACCTGTGAACTAAAAAAAACTGTTATATATACAACAAATTATTGATTGAGATATTGAGAAAAGGAATGGCAAAAATGATTGTAATTCTTTTTCTCACTATCTCAACCATTAATTTTATATCTCTCATCCCTAAACTTTAACAAACTTAGCACAATAGAAGACCATTCATATACTATCTACCCCACCCTTCTGTTCACTTCCTACTCTCCACCACAACTACTACCTTACTAGCCTCATTTTTAACCCCTCACTTTTCTTCAACTATTGTTTCTCCTCTCACTATTCCTTGTTTTAATACTCCAGTCCCCACTTTAATACACTTAGCTCTCCACATTTAAACATTCCATCTCTGAACTTCTCTACATTAAGATCTGAAATGTAAGATCTTCTCTACTCTGATAATGGAGGCTCATCTCATCCTCTGTTAAATGCATCCATATGGCTACATTTTGTGATGGACTAAATCTACCAGCATTATAATGGATCAGGGCCCCCCGAAACAGCTGTTAGACTTATAATACCTTTCTTCCACTCCTTTAATTGTCTCTATCATTTGTACTCCATGTAAGTTGGACCTATTTACATATGTATCTATATATCTATTCATATAAATTCATCATCTGAAAGTTTCCACCTTTTGCCTTCTCTCGTTTTGCATGTATACATATATACATATTTTGTGTTTGATGTATTTAATATATTTAATACATTCGATTTCTCCAATTTGCTTAACCTCATAACTCCTCACACACACAAACACACACATCTACTATCAACAATCATATGAAATAAAATTATTATAAAAACGCAAAAGTCATTGTTTAACGCATTCAGGACCTTCAATCATGGTATATGGACTTTCTTAAATACATTATGGATAGTATCTACACTGAGTTTGAAGTTTTTGAAGAAATTGTCCCTCTCAAAACCTTAATAAGCTACTTAATTAATTGTTTATGAATCCCAATGAGTTTATTGTACTATCAGAAGATAGTGATATAACAAAAATCTAGAAAATACTGATCAAACTATTTCTTAACTATTTTTCTGTATAGAAAGTTTTATTGACTGATCAAATAAACAAGCTTGCTCATGCTTTGTTAAGGAGTTTCAGTAAGACTGAAACATGCCTGTAGCTGTCACCTTATCTACAAACAATGATCAAATTTTCTCTTAGAATTCTAAATTTATTTTCAGTGAAATTAATATTTGATTTCTTGCTGTTATCTCTCATTTCCTTTGACAGTTGCAAACAATTGCTGTTTGTTGCATGTTTTCTTTGTCAAACTAAGATGATTTCAATTTATTGAGAATTTTTTGCATATATCATTCATCTGATTTATGCAAAACTAATTCTTTCTAATTGTGACAGAAGGTCTGAAATTTTGAGGGGAGAGGGCAATTGATGACATCAACACTAGCATTGAACTAATACTTAATTTATTGTTCCTGAAAGGACGAAAGGCAAAGTCAACCACACCAGAATTCGAACTCAAAACGTAAAGAGGCAGAAGAAATCCTATGAAACATTTTGTCTGGCACTATAACAATTCTGCCAGCTTACCACTTTGACTTACATAAAAATAATGACTTAGACTTAGAACAAGTAAAATATTAGTCTTCGTTAAAAGTAAAACCATAATTATTGCAGTACTACAATGATTATTGTTAAACCATCTTGATATATTGTAGGTCTTAGTGTGTCATATTATGGAAGTAAATAGTTGGTCAGTCTTTCATCATACCAGTGCTATGTGACATTATTGACTGACACGAGGCTGTTGGAATACACTAACACAATTATCTGTTTTTGTTGTTTAATATGTATTGTATCTATCAGCCCTGATCAAGTTATTCTGTGATGGAAAACATTCAAGGCATGATCATTTCACCATTTCATCTTCATTTCAAACATGAAATACCAAGATTACATTATTGAAATTATTTTTTCGAGCAGAATCATGTGAATTGAAGGAGATTTGGCTGCTGTTTCTTGCATGGTATGCAAGCATATAGAAATTCCCTTGTTGATGACTTGTTATGATGTATATATATATATATATATATATATATATATTATAAGCAGCTAGTGAAGGACATATTCAGAACATAAGCAGCATGCATATTATCACATTTATTATTTATATGGCTATGAATCGGAAAATTCTGTAGAGTGATCAATGAAAATACCTTGTGGTATTTAGTTATGCCTCTTCACAATCCTATTTTCCCAAGGTTAGCTTTGCCTTTCATCCTACTTTGGTCGATAAAAGAAGTACTACTGAAGCACAAAATGGGGGAGTAATATTATTGATTATCTTTCTCCAGCCCAAATGTGAGGTTTTTGTTTTGTGCCTGTTAGAAATCATTATTTATTTATACATATAATATGTAAATATTCATGTCCCTTTATTCTCTTAGTTCAAACCCTGTTGAGGTCGATTTTACCTTTCATCTCATCAGCATCATTAGAATAAATGCAAGTCAAGTACCGGGGTCAGTCTTACTCGATTATAACCTCCCTTAAAATATGAGGCACTCCTTCTATAAATCATTCTTCATACATGAATGTGTATTTGTACCTGCACATGTGTCTGTATGTGTGTTCATTCTTTATACCTGAATGTGTGTTCATTCTTTATACCTGAATGTGTGTTTGTATATGCATTAACTAAATGCAATTGTAATCGTTATTTTTAAAAAAGTTCATCTATTAAGCTCTTACTGATACATACACACAGACGCACATACATACATTTAGGAATGTAGTCATACGCACAGACATATAGAATAATAACCATTGAAATTATTTTTTTCTTTATGTATGTGAATTAGAAAATGACATTTTCTTCCCTTTAAGGAAATGATATCACATATATTTACATAGAATTTTTAAAATATGCATGCTTGTGGTTTTATATTAGTATTTGATAAAACATATATAACACATTTGTGCAAGCATGCACATACAGTGTGTGAAATCCTTAAGATATCACATGAAATATGATCCATATATATTTTGGAAATCAACATAATACAAAAAAAATTTTCCCATCATATGTAAAAAATCATTGCTGTATGAAATTTAAAATAATGCATCGCACCCGCACACACACACACACACATACACACATTCTCTCTCTCTTTCTCTCTCTCTCTCTCTCATGTACACATGCACACACTCTCTCATGTACACACACATACACACACACACACGTGTGTACACACTAATTTCTGAACCACTAAATTCTATATTTCTGTTAAGTAGTTTTCAAGTTAAGTGATATTATTGGTATAGAATTTCATCATTTAAAATTAGAATCAGGAATAACAAAATTTCAAAAATAAATTCTGCAATATATTTTTACTATTAAGTGTCTTTCTCCTTGTGAATTGGTAGGTGAATTCAGCTGTTTGAGTCATGAGGATTTTGCCTTCTAAGCAAGGAGTTGTAATATTGTGAGCCATTATTGATATTTGCAGTGTCTCAAGAAATTACATGAAATTCTCAGTAATATAACCCTCTTAGGTATGAAGGTACATTAAGGGGAAATCAAAATTATTGTTGTTAGTAGAACAATATAATTGTTTTATTGTGTTACAGGCAAAACATTTCTATATACCGTTGTCTTTCTCCAGAGAGTGATATATCCATGATCTGTTGATTGCAAACAACCAAATCCAGCAGAAATAATATGATATATCTATATTATGAAGGATGTGAAATCTTGATAGTCAAGTACACCTGATATTTAATGTAAAACTCATGGTTCTTGTATTCAAATCCATTTCAGAAAGTTTTATTTGTTTATTGATTTTAACTAATCTTTTCATATCATTATGAATGCCAGCACTGGTAGTGAACTAGTTTTTTATAGTTGGATGTACTCTGTATTTTGCTGCTTTTTCTCACAGCATAAATGACTGTACAGAAGTTTTCTCATTGACTCATACCAATACAAATCTATATTTCTGAGATAATTGATATTAAGCTAGTTTTAAGGTCTCCAGACCATCAGAATTTATACCAAATTGCTGTTGATGTTGTTCGGCAAAAGACTAGTCTCCATTGAGCTGACTTGTATTGGAAGACGTTCCTGCTGTGATCTGTCTTCGTTGTTTCTTTCATACACATTGTCCAATGTGTTCTTATTCTTTTTGAGGGATTAGGGTATGATGTGAGGAAGATCTGAGAGCTATTTGTAGGAAATTCAGTTATCCCTGTTGTATGTAGTAGCACCCCTGTGAAATCGAGGAATGATTCATCTGTTTAACAATGTTGAATTCAATTCTCTTTACTGCAACAAGTCAATGTTTCATCCAAGGGGATATTTATCTCTCATCCACTTAATAAAATAGAAACTGACAATATATCTTTAACGTACAAAAATAGATTAGTGAAGTCACACACTTAAAGGTTAAAACACCATTTTTGTATCTCTAATTGTCAAAACATTCCATAATTGCTGGTTACCAAAGAGTATAGCAAATGTTGCTGAATTGTTGCTAAGAGTTAACATATTTTAAAACTGACTCCTTTTATTATTTGAGAGGAGCTCATGTGAATAAATTAAAAAAAGAAAAAGTGACATGTCAAAAACGTGTTATCTCAAGTATTTTCATTCTGTGTGTGATCTAAATATTATTAACCAGAAGTAAATAGTGCTGATCTCGGTGTCATGTGCTGTGAGTATACTGTCATTCAATGGCTTAAAGCTATATTTATATATACATATAAATACGAAAATTCATCGGGTAATATTTTCTACATCCACTCTAATTTTACATATACAATATAAAACTGACAAAAACGGTTTCTCTGGAGACTTTATCGCTTCTACATCACACATCAACGATCTCTTCTTTTTGAAAATTTCAGTAAAAGCAAAGTTGTTGCTTGCCCTTCACATCTGACATATTAGGAAAGCTTTCAAACATATTTGGTATGAGAACCTTCTGGCGAAGCTGCCTATCTATGGATTCTACACATAACACTGATCAGAACTTTATCTATTATTAACAGTATTGAATTTTGTTCGGGAACAAAGAGGAAGAAAAAGAGTTATACAGTTAATTGACATCCCCGCCCCACACTTAAGTTGTACTTATTTTGCCATTCCTGGAAAGAGTCAGAGCAAAGTGTAGCTAAAAAGGATTTAAACTGAGACTAGAAAGGATCCAATCTAAAAGATGAGAGGGATATTGTGATGTCTCTATCATGTTTGCCACTCGCTAAAACTGGGTGTAAGGTTTCCTTCTATTGTTTTACTTGTTTCAGTCACTTGACTGTGGCCTTGTTGGAGCACTACCTTAAGGCTTCTTTTGTCAAAGACATTAACTCATATATATATATATGTGTATATATATATATATATATATATATATATATATATATATATATACGCTTTGGATAATATATGTATGTATGTATGCATATATGTATGTATGTATCTCTGTGTGTATGTGTGAGTGTGTGTGTGTGTGTGTGTGTGTGTGTGTGTGTGTGTGTGTATAGAACAGAGAGAAAAAATGTGATATTCCAAACTGAATAGCTTTAATCCTGGTTCACCTGGAGCTAAATAACTGCAAAAACAATCAAACAGTTAAACCACTGCATTCTTCACAAGTGTAACAAATGTTACACTTTAATATCAGGCCATCTACCTCATAGGTGTCTGCATTTATACTAGATTTTTACTTGTTATGCTAATCAGCAGTTGAAAGAGATTTATTACTATGGAATATATACAGCTGTTTATAACAATGTGATTACATTTGCCTAGTGGTGAAATATTTGAATTTAGCATTGCAACCAAGTAAAGCGATCATTAATAATATTGTGAATCAGTAGATTTTAAACAATCTAGTGATGGTCTTTGTCAGCAAATAGTAAGTACATTTTCCAATGAAGATTAATACTTGAATCACAAATACTCAAATCTCTCCTCTTCCACACAACAAACTAATTTATACTTTTACAGGAAGCCCTTATATTATCTGTGTAAGTACCTGATTACCAACAACAGTTAATTTGGTTTTTCCCCATAATATACATTTGAAGGTAGGAGGACTGTACCACTGAGAATTTAATTAAACTATACACTACAGCAACTACTTTTCTTTTGTCAAGATGGATCTTCTCTATTTCTCCTCTATTTTTGAAGTATACTCCTCCATATTCTATTTCAAGATTGTGACTCAACACCACTGAAACTCATTCATTCCATTCCCATTCCTTTCTCTCATTGTCTATTAAAATCATGACCCTGTGCAAGAAGAGTATCTGTTACTCCTGCCCCAGAAATTCACCCCCTAACAGCCCCTCTCCATTATTTTATGCTTTTTTGTTAAATACTTATAGAAGGCATGGCAACGCACATGACCATTTTTAGAGTTTATTAGACTAGTCTCAACCTGTTTTATGTTCAAACTGGGTAGATCCAGCTTCTCACACCTAACCTACCATGTCATTCTAAAAATAGACCACTCCATCGTTGAAATCTCAAAGCAACAAGATAGTGCATGATTAATTCAGTGTGAATAAATAAGCATTACACTTGACAGAATAATCTGATTGCCAAAGGGTTAAGGGAAGGACAAAAGCTACTTCTAGTTTGGTATCAGTATCATCAAAATAGTTTCCTAAACGAAGCTGAAGACAACATTGAACTGCTTTCAGAACTTCTGTTCTTGCTTTGTAGTTGATTAAATTAAATTTGAACCACTGTTTTAAGACAAATGTAAATTTATCAGTACAGGTAATATTTGCATCACTATTTGATTTTACTGACAATCTTAGTACATTCAGGAAATATTTTATAAAGTCTATTCCTTGAGCCAAAACTTTCTGAGAGTAGAATCTTTATTTAACACAGATAATACGTGCTATTGATAAATTGAATGCTTTCATAGCAATATAAGCAGCAGTTAGTATCCTTGTAGACAGTAAACATGACCTTAATAGTTTGAGATGTAGAATACTTTTGAAATGTATTCTAATTCTCTTCAGCAATTTCTCTTGGAAATATCTTGAAACATAATGTATCATCAATAAGTTAAGCTTGATAACGATTATTTTGTATTACGAGTCAGCAAGAGAAAAACTAATCTCTTTGCAGTGTATGTTATCAGATAGATATTTACACAAATGCATCTTGTTGCAGAGAAATGATTTCCACTGCATTGTTCAAGAGAAGAAATTTACAAATTATATATGTGGTTGTTCTCTCAAGTACAAAAACGATTTATTTTTGTAAGGAGAAGGGGATATACTAGATTGACTTGATGCCAATATATTTAAAATAGTTGTAGTATCAAGGATGGAAGGCAAAAGTTGACAATGGAACTGAACTAAATCTGTTTAACCAAATGCATCATGTGCATTTTGGTGTGATAATTGTACATTGCTGGATTTCAAATACAAGAAACCATATAAAGCATTTACACACATGCATGCACACGAGCACACGTGCACACACACATACACACACACACATTCACATTCACAAATTTATGCCTTTGAAGAACAGCTTTTCTTCCAATCATGTTATTTGGAAAACTCAACTGTGTTTAAGTCTTCTATATCAGTGATTTATTTTGTATTTCCTTATTAGTCCTTTGTTTAGTTTGGAATGGTAACATTCTTAAGTCCATCAGTATTTCTAGATATTTTTGGTCTTATCTTCCAGATGGATTAGCTGTTAATGTTCTTTTTTTATTGTGTTTTTATACTGAGCAGAAAAGATCATCAATGATTTTGTCATTGATAAAAATCATTGTTGCTGGTTTTAAAATTTTAACTGTCAACTCTTAGATTAAAGTTTATAGAATTTCAATATGTTTGATTTGTGTGAGAAGTGGAATATCTAAGGCTTTAGGTGCTTAGCCTTCTAAAAGAGAGCAAAGAAAGGTAAAAGATGCTGTTGAACTGGTTGTTGGCAGTAAATGAAAGGCAAATTCCAGAGAAGGAGAGATAGAGAGAAATTTTGATGAAGAGCAAGTGGTATGAGAGAACCAAAATATGAAAATGAAGTATGAACATGAAATAATAAACAGGAAGGGGACAGCAACTGGATATTGGTCTGAATGTTCTAAAAACATAATCAAACATGGCAGAGTACTGGTAGGTGTTGAACATACAATATGAATACAGAACTGTTCAGACAGCTACATACACAATATCAAACACACAAATATGTATAACTATAATGGCACCCACAGACACACATGGGATCTGCGTCTATGTGTCAATATTTAGGTTTTATTTTTGCTATTAATAAAACTTCCTCTGCTAATCTATTTTTCTTTTTATGTGTGTGTAGCTCAATATAGGATGATTGTATTATCAATTAATGGTTTTCTACAAAATTATGATGTTTTATCACAAAAACACTGGAATTAAAACATCAACAAACAGAAAACAAAAAAAAACCTACAAACCTTTCAGATCACAGAAATTATTCCAGACAACTAATGTAATGCTTTTTGTCATTATTTTACTTGTCTCAGTCATTGGACCATTGCCATACTGGGGCATGTACTTGAAGGTTTTAATGGAACAAATTAACCCCAGTACATATTTTTCAAAGTTTGGCACTTATTCTATTGGTCTATTTTGCTGAAATGCTAAGTAAGAGAAATGTAAACAAACCAACACTGGTTTTCCAATTGTTGTTGGGGTAGAAGACACAAGTGCGCACACACACACACACACACACACACACACACACACACACGCACACACACACACACACAAACACAGACACACAGACACAGACTCACACACACACAGACACACACACACACAGACACACACACACACTCACACACACAAACACACACACAAATACACATGTGCGATGGGTTTTAGATTCTATCCATCAAATTCACTCGCAAAGCATTGGTTAGTCTGAGGCTATAGTAGAAGTTACTTGCCCAAGATGGGGCCGAACCTGAAACCACATGATCAGGAAGAAAGCTTTTTAATTACACAGCCATGCAAATTTCAATATAAACATGAAAGTTGTCAGCTTCATGACTTAAAGTAATCCCTTAGACACATAAGTATAGCACTTTATTGCTGGTTAACCATGCATTTACAAGATGCTGTTGCAGCACATTATAATACAAATCACTAAACCAGAAGATCATTAGTTGATAACAGTCAATTAACAGAATCATTAAACATTAGATAGAATGCCTTATGGTATTTGTGTTCTGACTCTCTGCATTCCAAGTTCAACTTAGCCTTTCATGCAGTTGGGTGGAATGGAGTGTGGGTCGGGGTCAATAAATGACATGATTGTAATTTAGGAGTAGGGAGCAATTTAAAAATGTCAGACAGAATGTCTTGCTGTATCTTGTCCTGCTCTGTGTAGTCTGAGTTGAAATCCTGGTTCCTCTCACTGGTGGTGGTGGTGGGGATCCTTCAGGGTCTAGTAAAAATGGTGATGAGCTTGGGATGTCATTAATCCTTTCACATTTAAACTGGCTACTTTTCAGCTCAAATATTCTACCAGTTCTATGCTAAAACTGGCCTGATCTGGCCTCTTACATCTACTCTACAATATCATTTATAACATCAAAAGCAATCACATCTATAGAAATCTCAAAGTTACAAGATAATGCATGATTAATTCAAAACAATGTGAATAGATAAGCATTACAGTTGACAGAGTAATCTAAATGCTCATGGGTTAAGCAAGTGCCCAAGTACTTCAGTTTTTCACTTTCAATGCCTGTACTCCAGATGGCAGGAGAGAATATGGGAAGACCCTCAAGTTCTGTGCCAATATTTTTTTCCTTTCTCTCAACTTTCCTTTATATAAAATTTGAAAAACTATTGGTTAGGATTGACAATGATAAATGGAAAAGATGACAGGTATATAGAGCTATTAAACAGACAATTTAGTCATCAAGGAAATCGAAACCACATTACTCACATATGAATACATACAAAATATTTCAACTAACACAGCATATATCATATGCAATACATTATTTATTATATAAGATCTTTATCATTCTCATTCTCCTGAAACTAAGTTTTGCAGGGAAAAAAAAAGAGTTAAAAAAATCCTTCATTGTTCAATGGTAATATAATTATTTAATATTTTGCTAATTGCATTGATTCCCATATTATTACTCTATCTACTGCTATTCATAATCGCACCATCAAAAGCATGGCAAGCAGTAATGCCGCGAGAATGTTGGCTTCCATCAGATAAAGAAGTAAGCTAGAGCAAGCCAAGCTTCTACTTAAAATGCGTGATCACTTTTATGAGTACAAGTAGTTATAGATGAGTGAGGAAAATGTATTCGCCAATTGTAATGTATTGATTTATCAACCACAAGTAATTGAAGCACAATAATTATGTTTCAATGAACAAGAACATCATAATCAAAAGAGAAAAGTGTATATATATATATATGTGTGTGTGTGTATGTGTAATATATATATATATATATATTGTATGTGTGTCTTTATGAATGTATCGATACACATATATTTGTGTATTTATGGATATATGTATATATTTATATATATATGTGAGCGTATGTGTGTGTGCATCTCTCTCTCTCTCTCTCTCTCTCTCTCTCTCTCTCTCTCTCTCTCTCTCTATATATATATATATATATATATATATATATATATATATATATTTGCATGTATGTATAGCCTCATTAATTATATTTGTATTATCATTTGTCTAATTACTGATGAATTTCCTAATGAAATAATCGTTCCATTATCATCATCATCATCATCATTGTTGTAGTCAACATGATTCCCATTATTACATTAACATCATTAGTAATCCCATATTGTTGTTGTTGATGCTATTGTTCTTAATATGTAACAACACAGAAAGTACAGTAGTTAGATCTTGGTGTTCTGATTTTTCCCTGACCTGCTTTTCATTCCCAATGGAAATTTCGCTATACTTGCAGCACTTAGAACCCTTCTGAATGGCACAAACAACATAATGTTCTGTCCTTCCTGATTTTAGAGAATCTGAACAGCCATAGACATTGCATATGTACTTGTAATTATTGTTGTTGTTATTGCTATTGTAATGATTATTAAAAATCATCATCATAGTCATCGCTATTATTATTAATGTTATTAGTAATGTTCTTATCATTGACGTTGTCTTTATTAATTGTAGTATTCTTTTTCATGTTAAAGCAAAATCAATTAAGTAATTCTCTTTAAAATTACTTTCTTTCTTGTTTTTGTTTTTACAAGAAACAGGATAAAAAATGCGTGCTGGTATGATGCAATACAGATAAGAAAAGCATGCTATAAATCTATATGTGTGTGGTATATATATGTATGTCAGATATATCCCTATGAATCAATAAATATTTTGTTCACAGAAGCAGCATATTTCTGGTTTTTATATATTTTTTATTTTAGCATATAATCTGATAAAAGAAAACTAGTGGTGAGAGAAAAAAAAAAGCTCATGGGGTGATCTTGTTGTTGTAGTTGTCTGTTTGTTGTTGTTGGTGGTATTATGTTTTTTTGTTGTATCATTTATAGGCCAATACTATTTCCCATATCAACCATTTGCATATTAGGTCCACAATTTCTTGTCTCCTTTTCGATATGTGTGTGTGTGTATATATATGTGTGTGTGTGTGTATGTGTGTGTGTGTATGTGTGTATAGATATACATATGTGTGTGTATATATATATATATATATATATATGTATAAATATACAGGGATTAGCAATTGAGTTGTATATGTATATACATACATACATGCAAATATATATATATATATATATATAGGGAGAGAGAGAGAGAGAGAGAGAGAGAGAGTTGTATATGTATATATAAATATATACACACACATATATATATATATATATATATATATATATATATATATATATATATATATATATATATATATATATATATATATATATGTATGTATATATATATAATTTCCCTAGAGCAAAATAAAAATCTTTAGTATTTTCAGTGGCCCCAATTAAAACTTTATATAGACCACTTAAAATCATTACAAAACGGAACTGTAAAAACGTCTGTTTTATGATATGCAATATATAATATGGTAAAATACTTCCTAGTAGCCAAAGCATCTTCCTTGTGCTACAGTTCTACTTTTAATGGCATTATTTTTATTTTAGTGTTTGGAAGAAACTTTTTTTCTTTTTGATGTTTTTTTTTTTATTGACATACATTGGAATTTAATGATTGAGTGAATTTAGATCTAGAAGTACCAGTTCATGTGTTATATGTTTATATTTGTTGTAGAGAATCTTTTATCTCTTATCCTTTACTTGTTTCTCTTACTTGCCTGTGGCCATGTTGGGGTGCTTTTAGTCTTGGAGTTCTTTTAGTCAAACAAATTGAGCTCCTGTACTAATTTTTACAGAAATCTGTTACTTATTCTATTGATCCGTTTTGTTGAACTGCCAAGTTACAAGGATGTAGACAAACCAATACAGGTTGTTAAGCAGTAGTGGGCTGACCAACTCACACCGAAAGATACACACATAAGCACACACGTGCACACATGTGCCTCCATGCACATACATGTGCACACATATTTATCAAGATCACATACTTGATGTATGTATGCTAGTAAATGCTACAAAGCAGTAGTATTTTGTCTAAAGGAAATAGTCCCTTTAAAGATGTATCACATTTAAAAATGCAACATATGTCAAAGCTCAATGAAGCATTTTGCCAAGCTTTAAGGCTTTGAGACATGCTGTGTTTTTTAACACTATACACTTTTGAAGGGATTCTCTTAGACAAAATACTGCAGCTCTGTAATGTTTACTGACGCACATACCTTAAATAAGTGATATTGATGATGCTTACATTATAAAGTTGCTTCAAACACAAAATTTGAACATGCATGTGTGTGTGTGTGTGTGTGTGTATGTGTGTTGGACTTCTACATGGTTTCACTCACAAGGTGTTGGTCAGCATGAAGCTATAGTAGAAAATTCTTGCCCAAGGTGTCTCACAGCCAGACTGAATTTGAAACCACTTGGTTGCAAAGTGAACTTCATGACCAGACAACCGTACCTATGCATATGAAATAACTTCCCCATTTGTCTTCTACAAAGATATAAACCTCTGCAGTTCACTTCCTGCCAATGCTTTTTCTACAAATGTTGAGTGACAAAATATTTTTAAATGAGCACCAGACTAGGGAAACCTGCAAGGACATAAGCATTGTTCTTTCTTCTTGACTAGCTTATCCAAAAATACTTTTGATACAGTCTTCCTTTAACCCTCTTTCATACAAACCTACTTGAAACTGCTTGTAGTTCTTTGACACAATACTTCTCATTTTAGAGTAGTCAGTTAAATTTAAACATTCACATAGCTTTTGTAAGAACTTTCTTCTTAAGTTCCAAACATCAGCTCAGAGAAGAAAGAAAAGAAAGGGAAACCAAGATCTTCAACGTCTTTGATTGTAGAAACTATAATTAATGTAGCTGATGCAGAATGATATAACACAAAGTAGGCCAAAGTCTGGGGCAAAACTTTTTAATAGATACTCAGTAAAAATTTTTACAGCTGCTCCCCCAATATGAGGGACATTATCACTCTTAAGTCACATCAAGGGCCCACTCCCAGTTGTAACTGTTGAGACCTTGAACTTTACCTGTGTGATCAGGCATGTTTGATAATCACAGTTGCTTACGAAGCCGACTTAGAAGTAAAATTTCTCCGGTTTATGTGCAAACCACCAGTCTTTTTTCGGATACATTGATAAAAGTAAGGCTACTAAGTTGCTTAGCCATGTATGGAATCTGAAAACCAAATGTACGTCATATACACTCAAGCGGAGAATTGGGGAGAAATCTACGTCATATAAATGGATCAAAGAGATGTAAGTTATGCATAGCTGAAAAATTACATACATTTTAGGTCCAAGAATTTCACCTCACTACTTAATTCCATATTTCAAAATTTTAGCAAGCACATGGACAAGTTTCTTTTGTCAAACTGGATGACATCACCCACTCTGGATTGAGTAGCCATTATATAACTCCTTTCTGTTATATTATTCTGCACCTACTATATTAATTATGGTTTTTGCAGAGAGAGGATACAGATCATAATTTTCTTTTCTTTCTTCTCATTCCACTTTTTGCATCAATTTTCTTTGCATATTATTCTTCTGGGTTTTTTTTCTTGTTTTCTCATGGCCCAGTATCCTGGTTTTTAAATACATCTAATGTATAAACTGAGCCTGAAGGATTACTTAATATAAATCTATCAATTTAATGTATTGTAAAGCAGAAAACTATTATTAGCTCTTGTAATTGTGCATATTAAATTATTATTACACACGCACACTCACACACAAATGTACACATATACATGCACGCATGCATAAACACATATGCACACATATACACTCTTACACACATGTCCCATGGGTGGCCTTCTACTTTTTCTGTCCAAAAAGGCTTTAACCCAATATTTATATGCTGTTATTCATAGCTTCTTTATCTGTTTTGAGATTTACAGTTAGAATATGTACACACACACACACACACACACACACACACACACACACACACACACACACACACACACA